>NC_024309.1:13979968-13985549 GCF_000523025.1 Cynoglossus semilaevis | reverse complement strand
CCCCCCCCCCCCCCCCCCCCCCCCCCCCCCCTCGATCCCGCTGCTGATGCTGCAGAGTAAACCAGCAGATTCTACCTCTCAATGAACCTTCATTTATCAACGGCTCATCTGCATTCAGAGCAGATCAAGTGTGAGAGTCTGACGAGTGCAGCGGCAGCTGATGGTCCACAGGTCGCACAGTCTGCAGTGGAGCACCAAGAGGTCAGGAGTGGAACTACGGAAGGTCAGATTAACTTTATTTTACTAATTTGGAAATAAAATCTGTGTTTCTCATGTTCCTCTTCAACTGTTTTCTGAATTGCTCTGTTTTTTCTTTACTTGATGCGTGGAA
Source organism: Cynoglossus semilaevis (assembly GCF_000523025.1). Lineage (NCBI taxonomy): Eukaryota > Metazoa > Chordata > Actinopteri > Pleuronectiformes > Cynoglossidae > Cynoglossus > Cynoglossus semilaevis. The sequence goes on along the minus strand of NC_024309.1, from coordinate 13,985,218 downwards.
ATCTGTTGTGCCACAAGGACTTGATAAATATTTAACTGTTTTTTCTTTATTTTTTATTTCTACACCTTTCAAAGATTCTGAGTTATTTCAAAGTCGTTCCTGTTTATTTCCTTCAGTCTTTACTGGACAAATATCTCTGGATATATTTCTGGAGTGACCCGTTCTCTCAGTCCAGTCCAGCAGAGGCTGCAGTGTTTCAGGGGACTTCAGTCGTCCGGGGGCCCCTGCACTGAGGCAACCTGACCTACTTTAAAACCACGTTTCCTTTTTTTTTTTTTTTTTTTTGACCTCCAAAGCGTGTTTTGTGGCTCATACCTTAAAATAAAGAACCCAACAGCAGCTGAGGGCCTTCACCGCCGCCGCCGCCGCCGCCTCCGGAGCTCAGCTGCTCCCAGTTCACTGTGAACCTATGGAGACCTTTATTATATATGTTTTTTTACCTCATAGCTGTGGGCAACTTCCTTCCTGCTTCACTTTCACTGATACAGAAAAAACATAATCTGGAAACAGCGGTGCTTCAGTTCATTTGTTGATTTCTTTATTAAGAATTTATGAAAACAAAGAAATGAGTCTGTAAATCTGTAAAAAAAAAAGACTTTTAGTGAATTATCATCCTGTGATGGAAATATCACGAAACAGAGAAGAAACAGAAGGAAGAACTGTCCAGGACGGGTCAGTGAACGGAGAGTCAGAGACTGAAGTAATGTTTAAATAAACACAGTGTTCCAGTACTACTGACCAACCTTATTACTGCGTTAGAAGTACTGCTATAGAGTATTATAGAGTCTGTGGGTAAATAACTGTAGAGTAGAACATATTTAATCAAACTGATCAAAAATACTGATTGGTGCCTCCTAGTGTACGGTGGTGGTACTGGGTAGGGATGTCCGATATTAACTTTTTTGCTGATATCCAATATGCCGATATTGTCCAAACACATAGTTTCTGATTCCATTATCAACCAGTAACAATATACGAGTTGTTGGCACCAGAATTCTGCCTACGATCCCCTGATTATTAAAATATCTACGAAAAATCTACGTTCTAAAATCTATGGAGCCGATTTAAAAAAAAAACATCGTAGTGTGACATTAGCTGCTGGGTAATGTAAAAACTTCTGCTCCCTCTAATCCTTCACCTTCCTTCTTCTCACCTCTCTGTCTTCCACTCCTCAGACTCAGCAGGAGTCACTTTTAAATCTGGTTTCTTCTCCCAACTCGGGTTCCATGAGGAGAGAGAAGGCAGGAGGGAGTGGGTGAGGTGAGGGGGAGGCTGAGACTTCAGAGAGAACAGACTGAGTCTTCAGTCAGACTCACATCTGTGCTGCACACTCTCTGGATCAGAACACGGAGGCTGATGACTTTTATTTCCTTCTCTCTGGTTTTCATCACGATGCTGTTGTTTCACTGCAGGAATTTGACTGAGGGACGAAATCAGAGTTCAGATAAAAATAAGACGAGACGAGCAGCAGCACTGCCTGTCCTGTCCTGTCATGTAGGTCAAGTGAGACTGTGTGGCTCATATTATACCCACACAATGTAGGTAACAAATTACTGAAAGTGCTGTTCATGGTGTGACCTGTAGGTGGTCTGGATTCAGACGACGTTCTCACCTCAGATTCTTCTTCAGACTTTTTTTTGTCACGGCTGTCTGTGTTTCCACTTCCTGTCTCGTCTGCTGGGTGGAGCTACTGTCATCACACTCACCTGTGTCTGTCTCACCCGTCTCACCCGTGTCACCTGGTGCCCTGGGTACATATAGTACCTCCCTCGCTCTTCTTAGGATCAGTGTTTGAGTCTGTTCATGACGACTGTCCTGGTCGTTTGTCTGTGTTGTGCCACGTTTTGGAGTTTATGTTTTAGAGTTTGGAGTTCATGTTCATGCCTTGTGAATTAGAGTTTAGAGTTCATGTTCATGCCTTGTGAACTAGAGAGTTATTTTTCACTTTGAGATTTTGACTTTTTTTGACTTAAACTACCAACACTTTGACGAGACTCCCTCCAGTCCTGCAGTTAGGTCCTGCCTGCTTCGTCACAGTTTCTGCTGGTTCACTCTGTCATCATGTGGTCCTTCCTTCAATCATGTGGTCTATGTGTGGATCTACGATGTCCCAACGTCACAGTTTCTGCTGGTTCACTCTGACCCTTCAATCATGTGGTCTATGTGTGGATCAGAACAGGCAACAAAACTGCAGCAGATTCAACACAGCATGTGGGCCAGATAAAGGTGAGTCTGACCCACATTTGATCTGGAAATAAATCTGGTCCTTCTGAGGTTCTTTTATTTTCCTGGATAAAGGATTTAATTTTAGCCTCATCCGTTGTTTAACGCGTGTTTCTTTGCTGATGTCACTGCAGCCACAGCGTCTGTACCCGTCTGTACCCGTCTGTACTCACCAGTACTCACCAGTACTTGCACTGATACAAAGATAATATTTTATTTCACCTGTGTGTCCTGTGGAAGGATCAATACTCCAACAAAAGTGTCCGGCACTCCATAACTGCCCTGCCACATAAATATGAGGCAGTAACAGAACCCCTCCACCCCACCACCACCACTGAAAGCCGAAGGAGGCCCAGCCTATTCAAACGTCTGCCGAAGCCTGACTCTTGTCCTTGAATACTAATACACCTTCCTCCCTGATGTGGCTGGAATCGGTACCAGGCTCCTCACTCCTCACAGCACCTCCTCGGGGGCACAATATGTCTCCGTACTGTCAGCCGCTGACCTTTGTGTTTCCCTGCCTGATTTCTGAGTTTGTCGAAGCGAGCTGTGTGTCACACTCCGCTGGAAAAGGCCAATCGACTCGGCGCTAAGGAGACAGTGGTGACAGCAGCGCCCCACTCTGGAATTCCGCTGAGTATTCTTATGCCATAAATGACTGCGAGGTTGGATTGAGGAGGACGCCCTCCTCGCGTTGTCGGTGAAATAGTGTCACAGACCGCTCTCTTAGTTCAACTAACCCCCTGGTTTGATGAACAGCGGGGGCAGAGCTCTGCAAAGACGCACGTTAACCTCTGGAGTTTATGAAACCGGAGGTGTCACAGTCCATAAGAGCCGCCGCTGACGGCTTTATTAAACAGCATTAATCCTGAGGCGGCGGCGTCACGCCAAAGGTCAAATATCAAGTTCTTGACCTTGGTCACGTGGCCTCATCAATCACAGTCTGATGACACTAAAATAATGTCAGCTTCAGCCCACGCTCCCATCTACATATCAATCATCATGTGGGCAGCACAAGGCTGGAGCGACCCTGAACGCATCATGTCACAGTCGTGTGATGTGGTTTTTTATGAACAGCCTTTCAAAGAACCGAGACGTATCGTCACAGACTCTGAAGTCGTCCCTCAGATCTCAGGACACCCAGATAAATGGATCCGGTCCCAGAACCAGAGAGTCTGGACCCAGGACTTGTCAGAGTCCACAGAAGTTGTTGTTCTTTTTTTTTTTCTTTTCTTTTCTTTTCTCCAGCAGACTGTGAGTGAAATCAATACTTTCAGGGTTACTGGAGTGGAACTTCTCCTTCTCTTCTGCTCCTCTGTTCTTTGATCATGGGGGGGGGTTGAGATCAGTGCTGTATAAAAAGGTTCTCTCTGCTGTGACCCCCTCTCCCTCCCCCCTTGGTCATTTGTTTCCTTTTCTCCTAAATTTTTGTTTTTGTTTTTTTCTTCTCCGTCACGGTCTGGTTCACAGTCCACTGAGCCACAGGCACTGACACATGTTCACAGCGTGTCGTGGTTCATAGATGACGGTGTGATGACATCATCATCAGTGTCAGGGTTTCTACAGTATGTGTTCAGTTCACACACGAACCTCAGGGTCAGACGGAGACTTTTATTTTTTATGAAGTTATTGCTTCAGTTCTGGCCTTTAATAATTTACCAAAGTTCATTTTCTGTCTCCACAGTTTCATATTTTTGGTTGGAATATTTTTAAAACTAAGTTAGACATATTTTTAAATCACAGATTTAATCTAATTGTGTGCATGACATTTTATTATCTCCAAAAATTAAATATTTATCAACCAAAGTCACGCTGCACAAAAGCTGCTCCATGACATCACAGTGACATCATGTGTTGCAAAAAAGTAATATAACATCTAGCCAAGTGTTAGCTTTCTGTTTAACCACATTTAACTTAACAAACCGTTTTGTTGCTAACGCTAACCACTTGTTCTTTCACTTTGTCTTACTTTTATTTTCTGTGTGAAATTTCCCAGACTCCTCTGGGGTAGAGGTCACTTATTTCTGACCCTGCTGTAACATCTGTTTATGTGCTTCAACAGTAAAGTTCCTCAACACCTCTGTGGTGAACACACATTAACTGCCGACGCCCTGTGGTCACCGCGGAACTGAGAGTCGGAGAAAATGAATATTTGTATGGATGGTTATCTTTACGACGGTGCTGCGACTTTATGAAGTTGTAAAGCGTGGACTTCATGGAGCGAGGACGGTATGGAGGCAAAGATAAGGAGACAACAAAGTCCAAGTCTTTGCTGTGGGTTTTTCTACACACGAAAGGCAGAAGCTAAAAAAACAAAGGGAAGGAAATGAGATCATATCCCAGACCATTCACCTCCGAGGCTGTTGTGGCGTTAAGGTGTCGTGGATTTAAGGCTGTGGAGTCTAATGTTTTATAGTTACTCTGAAGCAGAGGTAAAACTCCAATTCTTTTCCTGCGGATGGATCTGGATTATCAGCCATGATGTTGTAATAATGGACGACGGAGTCCGGGCCCAGATCATGAAACCATCTGTAAAAGACACGAGTTCACATCAAATGTTTTATTATTCTGCTGTATTGGAACTCTCAGTTGAATATGTACTGTTTATGATGCAGTACACGGACTGTAGTAAAAAACACTGTGACTCATAAAACCAGAAAAAAAAAAAAACAAGATCGTTTTTATTTAAACTGAAAAAGTCCACAAAACCTAACGCTTTGTTGTTTCCTTTATTTTAAAGATTTTATCTTAGAGCAACAGTCGTTGCCGACTTTAGCCAGGGTCCAGAACCCTCCGTGGACCCCTTATAAATCCACTGCAGTACTGTAGGGCACTTATAGAAAATGCAGTAAAAACATTAGAACTGTTTTCTGTTCTTTTGGAGACCTTGACGTTCCTCCTTTGCTCAGCAACTGCTGCCGCCCACCTCTGACCCAAAGCACTGTAAGACGGCCCGGCAGCCCCCCCCCACCCCCCCCCCACCCCCCCACCCCCCACCGCCCCGCGGGCAGAAAACTGCGAAACAAT
>NC_024309.1:13974464-13979678 GCF_000523025.1 Cynoglossus semilaevis | reverse complement strand
GCCGCAGACGACACGGCGGCCGACTGAGGATTCTTCATCTGGATTTTCCTTCCACCAATCAGGAAGCTGTGGCTGTTTGTTTTTTCTCTCCTAGGGGAAAAAAATAAACAATAAAACAGAAGTTGGAGACAGATATAGTACTCCATAGACTGGACATACAGTATATGTACACAGTACACGGCCTTCTTCAATCCTACTGGAGGTACTTTCCTTTATCAAACAGAATCTGACTCTAACAGATGGGGTGAAAAAAAAATCAATTCACTGAAAAATCGTGATATTTTGGTTCATGATATCGTATCAATATTCTACAGTAAAAACTCAAATTATCGTCATGCCTAAAGTATCGCAATATATCGTGTCATTGCACCGTATTGTGACATATATCGTATCGCCACAGTCTTGCCAAGACACACCCAGAAAGGAAAGAGACTTTTATTAACCCCTCGCCTTCCACCCCTGCCCCCCCACTCACATTTAACCTTTTCGTGGCTCCTACTCCAGACGTCCAGAGTGATCATGTGACCCACCTGTCCATCACTCCAGATTCCTCCCCCTGTGAGTTTCCTCACCTCTTTTTTCTGTAGCGCAGCAGCTGAGGACAAACATTTGTCTTTGCAGAGTAAATCCCGTCCCTCTGGTGTTTCTCCGCTGCCCCGGGGTAATTAATTAAATCTCCAGCTCGGCTACTCCAATTCTCTTCTGCTGATTATCATCCATTAATTAATAGTTACACAGCCAGACGAGACGGCACCGGCCTCTGTTGAAAGTCATAATCCAACGATTATTCAACCAACGTCTGGAACAGTCGGAAATACAGTTCCCGCTCCTGGGAGCTGCACAAACGGAACGATCTGTCTGGACCGCCGCCCGCTGAGCGATGATCGGCCCCAACAAGTTTGGTTTGGAAAAGTCTTTTGGTTTGTTGCAGTAGTAGGTCACGGAGCGATGAAGTCGATGTTCAGTTCTCCACCCACCTCCTCCACGTCTGCTCCCTCCATCAGCTCCATCGTCAACACCCTTCCTCCAACACCTTCACATCACTGTTCTTTTATTTTCACTCTTCTTCCTCTTCCTCCTCACCAACATGGGAATAACTCTGTTATTCCAGACCGGAGAACTTCACTGTTCCCTTTGAGACTCCTGACCAATTAGAGCCAAGTATCCACTCTTGAAGCCCTTTAACTCCCAGTAGGCTGCGCTGTCAGCGTGCTTGACCACCACTGGACACTAATTTAGATCCTACCTTCAGCTGCGTCTTTTTCCCCTTCGGATTTTTTTTTTTCTATCTTCAAATCGAATAAATTGACTTCATGACATGGATCAGAAACGTCTGAGCCGATTCTGGAAGGTTCTGTCCCAGAGAGTGGACTGTGGGACACATGGTCCCTGCTGACACATGGTCCTGGACCACAGCCAGTCGACGTGTGTGTGTGTGATGGCGTTGGTTCTCGTCCTCGTTGACCCTGCGGTGGATGGATGTGTGATGTGTATGAGCAGTGACTGCCGGTGCACGGAGGTCTTCCTCTAAAAGGCTCTGCTGCACGCGGCTGGGAATACCTTTCCTCCAAGATCAATAAACAGCTTAACCATGTATTTCACGGTGAGCTCCTGAGGGAACCTCAACGACTGCAAACATTCAGGGTAAAAAAGAAGAAGAAGAGAAATCCAAACGGCCCGTCTGCCTGAATCTGCTGCTTTAAAACCCACACATTTCCATTTAAGTGGCAGAATTGATATCAAGCAGCTTCAGCGACATCAGTCTGCTGAGTCGTATCCCTCATCATCACCGTGATGGTGCCAGCTTCAGGAAATTCACTGGTAACATTATGTGGAATTTCCTCAACAGACGGTAAAAAGCTGCGTCTGTTCACCGCCCAAACACCGACCGCTGCCAGGATTCCACCGCAATCCCACTCCTTTATTTATATTTATATTTTTCTACAAGTTTCTAAAAAAGCACCACAGGAGCCGAAATCTGCAGGAATTTAATGCATATTCAAATAAATAAACAAGTTTTTTAAAAAAGCCAAAGCTTTTTCGAAGTCATAAAGCAAAAAAATGTGACAGAAAAACCAAACAGCACTTTTTGAAATTCACTGAAATGAACATTAAAAAAAAACAAACATGAATTTATTTTTGCTTATTTAGTCGTTTGGTTTGTCTTGTGAATATTCTGCACCAAAAAAAAAAACACTGAATTCAGCAGCATGAGTCAGGCCTGAAGCACAGCAGTGAAATTATTAAACAAAAAAAAAAAACAGTCTCCTCAATGGGGCCACCTCATAATTTGGACGAGCGAATTAGAGCCCAGCGCTGACAGGTGCCTCCTAATTCAGCCATAATGTTGGAGACAGTTTTCTCCCACCAACTGGGGGCTGGATGTCGTTCCCTCCAGAGGGTCTTCAGATTATTCTTCCTCCATGATCACTACTGCTCACAAACAACGACAAAGACAACGACGAAGACAAAGACGGAGACGGAGACGGAGCTCCTGCATCGACACGTGTTGGACTGAAAGGCACTTTTAATGAGACGACGATATGACAGCTTCTTCATAATCACTTTGTTTCTAAATCAGACACACACACACACTCAGCTGCTATATTCAGCTGCACTCAGACTCCCTCCAAATGTCGAGGCTCTCTCTTTCGTTCTCCCTCTTCTTCAGGTGAGTTTGTTTGTGTGGAGCTGATCTTCTGTGATTACCTCCTGGACTGAGCTGTTTTTAATCAGCGTCTTTCAGGGGAATTCCCAGCAACACTCAATGATGGCACAATAATTATGATGAATGGCTTGTTGAGTGTGTCTGACTGGATTTGTTCACACATGGGAGGGAGACACTGACACCAGGGGAGAGGGAGGGGGGGAGACAGTGACAAAGGAGAGAAGAAAATCTGGAAATATAAAGTTGATAAAAGGAAATTATTCACAGTCTTTGGACGTGACGGCTGATTTTATTAGTTTATCACTCCTTATTGTCTTCTCCGTCTCTGTCCAGAGGCCCTGCCTTCGACCTGGTCAATAAACTTAGTCTCACACTAACCTGCTTAAGGAAATGACCAGAAACTGAAGCCAAGTCTCCCACGTACAAACATCTGGTCCCTGACGCCTGAAAATCACATCCTGTACCAATGTTCTTACATTTCTTTGTTTTTTTTCATCTGCTTTAGAAAAACAGCGCCACCTACTCACAGCTTCTGCCCTCTGCACACGGCCTGTCAGAAGCACTCGATGGTGAGGTCTAACTCTGCCGCCTGCTCGTTGATCATGTGACAGGAGTGTGACTGCCGTGAGCTGAGTGCATTAACGCCGCTGACAGGCAGAAAATTTAACAAATGAGCTGCGGCCATTTTGCAGAGGAGCGACGTCTCTCCGTGACGTTGTGATGAGTGAACGCCGCCGCCGTCGTTCCTTTCTCTTCTCTTCCCGCTCCTGAGAAAGAAACAAAAACGATGCCTGTGAAAAGTTCCAGTGATGAACGCGTTGTCGCTCTGATGAGGCCGAGGGCGAGCGGCGTCATAAATCACAGCTTCCGGAGCGAGGTGGCGGCGGTGGCGGCGGAGGTGGGGGTGACGGGGTAAAGAAATTGTACTATGATAAATATTGAGAAGTGGAATGAGCAATAGTTTTGTCACAAAGCGGAGGTGCCTCCGTCCCTGCGTCAACATGAAATGTGGTTCTGTGATTGGTTCTGAGTTCAGAGCTGTAATTCAGGCCAAAGCATCCAAGGATACAAAGAAGCAGTGATGGATGCTGGGAGAGCGGCAGCGTCTCCACTTCTCTTTTTTCCTCTTTTCTCTACCAGATTTGTGTAATTGAGCGCGAGCATGCTAACAAAGCTAATGATTTTTTTTTCCGTCCTCTTTACAACGTGGAGCCCTGAGGCGCTCCTCCATTCGCACCGTCATGTATCTTGTTCTAAGTGCAGCACGGCGCCCCCTGCTCCTGCACAAACCAACACACACTGAGCTGAAGTGTCTCCGCCCCGGCTGCAGACGGAGGAAGATTCTGGAAACACTTCAGCGCCTGGAGCCTCTTCATCCGTCACATCTAAAAGTTTATTTTACAATCACTGACAAAAGGAAGAGCAAACTGTGGCTGACTGGACCACGTCTGCATCAGCTGTGTCCAAGGTCTGGAGCAGGGGCCAAAAATGTCACAGCGAAGCACTTAATGTGGACCTCAGTTTTTCTAAAATCTAAAAATCTAAAAAAACTACAGTTACACTGGGACAAAAACTCAATATATCGTTGTACCCATAGTACTGCAATCGTGATACGTATCGTATCGTCAGATTCTCGTCAATACGCAGCTCTAGTAATCACAGTTAATCGTGATTAGTCAACAATCAACAAGCGTTCCTGATAATTCTTTCTCATTAATCATTTTCATCTAAAGTATTTCTGTTTTAAAACATTGTGATTCTCCAGAACAATTGTCCTTCACAGCCTTTATCAGCCGATCATTTGAACATTAGTCGACTCTAGTAGTGAGAGTTCCTTTTCCTCTAATCTTCACAGACTCTGTGCTGAAACTGCAGCACCTTTCTGCTGTCAGTGGATCGGATTTCCCCAGATTTAAATCATGCAGAGAGCGACCTCTTCAGATGAAGTCGGCCTCTCCAAGGCCAAACACAGAGAGGCTGTGAGGAGGTTTCAAAAAATGAACAAAGCAGCCTCCATAAATCTTCACTCCTTTGTATTTCGCCCAGAATCTGCTGTTGATCTACAACAATGTGGATTAAAAAAAAGGCTGAGACACAGCTGCAAATATTACCCACGATGCAGCAGAAGTTTTCAGACTCTCTGCTGTTAACTTTTTAGTTCATGTCAAAGTGCTGAACGATGAAAAAACATGAGTCGTGAAATAAAGACTGTGTAAAATAACAATGAGTGAAAAGGTAACGCTCAAAATTAGTTTTAAAAAACAGAATAAAAAAACAATAAAAATGATTTTTTAAAATTATTATTATTTTAAAAGGAGACCAGATTCTCTCTCAATAACAAAACACTCACATGTTTACGTGCAGCTCTGTTCTGTCGCTCGTGTCAGTGTGACATCATCAGTTGTACACGTGGCTGAGCCGTGACGACTTCAACCACGGCGACACCTGAGGTGAAGGACGTGACGAGGATCATTTCTAATGGAGAATTAACGAGCTGTTTTAACTTCAGCACTCTTACACACACACACACACACACACACACACAC
>NC_024309.1:13970929-13974400 GCF_000523025.1 Cynoglossus semilaevis | reverse complement strand
ACGCTCTTCACACACTTCCTGTGATTCTCACCAGGCTGTGTGTAAGAAGTGAACGTTGGTGTGTCAGTGCAGGGAAATGTGGTACTGTATGTATATACTGTATATATATATAAGGCAGACAGATCATGTGTTAGTTGTTTATCAAAAGGCTCCTCGTGATTTTTTTATTTTCCTCTAAATGGGATCATGAAAAAGACCTTCAAAGATCCGTTCATTTTGTACACTTTCTTCTCTTCATGTGCAGTCACATGATACAAACTCACGTTGTTAGTTTCTGTTACTAATGTAGAATCGACTGTGGTTTGACTTTGAAATGAAAATGTTTTTTCACTGCAGGTTTTCTGGTCAGTTCTCTGCCGACCTTTCTGTTAAACTTCTGGTATTTTTTTAGGTTCAATTTGACTCTGTTTTGGGTCATTCCTTTGGAAACACCAGGAACTTTTTTGAAAATTGTCCTTTTCCCTGTTGAGATAATATCCCTACCTAGTTCCTGCTGGACGTTCTTGACCCGACACAGGAGTCTTATTACCCTTCTATAATTGGAAACTCCTCAGAGAGGAGGAGCAACATCATGATTCCATTTACAATATTTACAACTCCATAAACATCTCCGTTTCCTCCTCTGTCCTTCATGCCTGTGAATTCCAGATAAGGCGGAGGTTAAAGAGAACACTGGAGCTAAATTGGCTCAAACAGAGGAGATGGACGTGAGGAGAGAAGGTTCTCCTCCGAGACCCCCCCCCCCCCCCCCTCCTTCTTCCTCCCCCTTTTGGCTCGCGTGCCTCTTCGCCCCCCTTCCTCTTCTCTGTGAAATTATCTTTATCTTTACAACTTCAATTTTTTTTTTCTTTTAAGCATTTTTCTTAATCACATATGTTAAGAAAAATGTCATATACATACGCTGTGCTTCTAGTTTCTGTTCATTTTAGCTGTGTTAGCTGTGTTAAAAAAATGTTTAGCTGTGTTAGCTGTTTGGCTACTTTACTTTACTCTTCCTGGAATATTGATACCCCTCCAGGGTGATCAGAGGTTAAAGTTCACCACAGCCTAGCTTTAGCGCAGGTGCTAGCCGACCTGCTGCTGGTTCAAAGAGCTGTTCATCAAACTGGATGTCGTTTGTTACGTGAACATCTGCTGGTCCGTACGACCAGAGAGGAATCTGCATCGGACGTCATGGATCTTCATTACAAACTGGCAGAGCGTCCAGATGCTGCGGTCGAGACGAGACGTGTCTTTCCTGCACTTTCACTTTCATTTCAAAGTCTGACAACACATTAGAAACCAGTCTGGATCAGTTCTGCCTCAGGAGTCTGGTAGCAGTCTGATTTATATTGTAAAATAATTTAAGGTGGAATATATGTAAGATACGTAGAATAGAAATAGATGGAGAACAGAGTCAGTTCCTGTTTGTTTGGGTTTTCTTAAGAGGTTTTCAACACGAGGGCCACAACACCTTGAGTGTTCACACATCTACTGCAGCCGGGTCAACAATTTCATCAAATATATATATATCTATAGATAGATATATATATTTATCCTTTGTGCACCAGAGGGCGACGTGTTTGAGATTTTTAAACGATATTATTTGGACCACTCGAAGAGCACACGTCTCTCTGTTCTCCACTACGATCCTGTCTCTGGATGGATTTATAATTCATCACACTGACGGCGATGAAGGACAAAAACCTTTTTATACAGAAGCGGTGTTTCTGTGATTGGTGGTTGTTTTTTTCTTCAACCCTTGAACTCACCTGCCCTTCAACCCACCTGCCGCTGATGTACGGATTGGAAACGATAACTTTAGAAAAAGAAAAAAAAAGCTTCATTAAAAAGATTAAAGCGTCTAAAATCTCCTGCTGAGGTTCACTGATCAAAGAACATTCAAAGGATTTTCTTCTTCCCCCCCCCCCCCCCCCCCGCCGTATCTGTCTGATTATTCTGTATCTTTATAAAAAAAATAAAGTATTTTGTTGGTGTTACGTGGTAAACTCATTTAGTTGGTGTGAGCGTTGGAAGGTCACTGCTGCTGGACTTGAAAGATTAGTTTTAACCTTAACTGAAAGGTGGAGGAAAGAAAGTTGAAAAGATAAGAAGGTGTTGGTAAAACCAAGGCAGTTTAGTTTGGTGTCAATTATTTAACAAAGAGTTTTCTTATCACTGCAGTACTCCAGGTCTATGGTTGCTGTTAGCACTGACACCAGAGCTAACGTTAGCTACGACACTCCTGGTACAGACAGCCCATAATAGACCAGATGCCAGTGTTTACAGCCAGTCTTCAGTTTGTATATCACAGCTACTGTTGTACTGTATTCATAAAACTCTGTGAATGAAGCCAGTAATAGATAAAGCCGGCTCCAAAATAATTCAATAGTCAGTTCAGTTCTTCATCTGACATTTAAAGGCCTTTCTCTGTTCTGTCTAATTTGGTTATGTGCTAAAGATGTGATTAAAGCTGATGAATTATTCTAAAGCTTAAAATAATTTGAATATTTCCACACATTTTTGAATTTGATGCAGTTTCAAATCATACATGTTTTTCTTTTGTTCAATTTACTCTGTGAATCCGAGGTTCGATGAAGACTTGGCCACTTCAACACTCATTGATTTTCACCACACACACACACACGTATCACATCTGAGGCTGAGCGATGGAGCTGATGTTCAGCTGGAGGTGTGTGAACAAGGTCACAGACGCCCTCAAACTGACTTTAAACAGGCTTCAAATCCATCAAATCTAATTCAACCAAAGCCTTTGTGATTTCTGCAGAAGCCTCACCTGAGAATAACTGAACAACAACAGGGGGAGGGGGGAAAATAAGGGCAAGTGCAGTTCAAGTTCAAAGCCCCTGGCTCATCTCTTCCCTGTGTTTCCGAGGGACGAGTCTGTGCGGCGCTGCAACAATAATCCTGTCAGTGTTAATGAGTGATGAGGGGGTGAGCTGTGATTTAGTCCTGCTGCAGGGACTCTGTTAATTCCCATTCTGAACAAGTCTCATAATCGTATCCCTCATAATTACAAGGTCCTTCAATACTGTATTTATGAAGTGTTGAGGAGGCTGGGGGGGGGCACATGATCCAATTATTGTTTATTTTTCCTGGAGGCTGGTTTATTGAGAAAAACACAGGGAAACAGTGAAGGACTTCATCATCAGCACCACGGACAGTTCCCCAGCCGCCTAACCCAGGTTCGTATATGAACTGGACTAATGTCCATTCACAATCACATTCACATGAACCACAGTTAGAGGCAGGGACTTGGTTTAGTGATCTAATTACTGTAAGGCAGGGAAACTACCCACTGTTCCACAGTGTGGCCCAGATGTCCGCTTGATGTCTGTTGGATGAAATGTTACCAAATACCTGATCAGAATTGGTCCAAACTTGGTCCAAGGGCACACCACCCAGCTCACCCCCACCCCCGCCCCCCCCCCCCCCCCCCCCTCTCCCCCCTCCCTCTCTTCCCACTCTCTC
>NC_024309.1:13956330-13970913 GCF_000523025.1 Cynoglossus semilaevis | reverse complement strand
ATCTTCTTCCTTCCCGCTCCCAGTTCTTCCCTTCCATCATGTCTCCCCCCTCTGGATTCACACCCACCCCCCGCCTCCTTCCCTCCCTCCCCCTATCAGATCCACCTCGCTCTATTGAGCTGCACTTGTCACACTGATACCAAATTAATCAAGACTAATGAATTCATTAAACTGATGATAATAATGTTATTAAAATGCAAATTGTTAATTTCTTTTAATTGTGCTACATCACGTGTAATCAATCTCGGCCTCTTCAGCAGCCGCGGGACAAACCTCCGCCTCTTCCCTCAGTTATTTCCAAACTAATTTCCTCATTTCCGTCTTTTTCTCCTGAAGAGCCTGTGTCTGAGTTTCTGTCATGGTCTGGTTAGAAAAGTGACTGTGTGTCATATCATTTATCCCTAATCTCCATGTTTCTCTGCTCCAGTGGCCGGGAATGAGCGAAGTGCGACCGTGGAGTTGTAATTGGAAAATGTATGATCGATTTGCGGCGTCCAGGCAAATGTAAAGGATGAAGTTTTTATCAGTGTTCCGACTCCCGACTGTAATCTTATTAAAGCAGCAACAACAAACTCACAAACTCCGTCCATTTTTAAATCTCCAGAGCCGCGTGCTTCACAGAGAGACTAACTGGGAATTACTGATGTGATTTATTCTCCGTAAACTTCATAAATCATGTTTTTAATATGATTTACATTTTCCCAAGTTCCTTAAGAGGCAGGAAGATTGTAATTAAAGTGGGAGTGAATCAGAAAACAGTTGTTTGGTTCCAACCCCAGGAGGTACAGCACTTGGTCCACTCACATTAAAAAGACATGTGGCTCAAAGGCACGTGTGAAGCTCCATGAACAGGAAGCAGCGTGCAGACCTGAGCTGCTGCTGCCGCTGCTGCTGCTGCTGCTGCTGCTGCTTTGGGTCATTGGTGCGATTTGATCAGCAGAACATTTGAAGGTTGTTTTTTATTATGAAAAAATAAAAACTAAATCGGAGAGTTTTGTAGACCATCATTTTCAAACTCATCAAGGCTCCTCCCCGAACACCGACTGTCCTCTCAGATTGAAGAGACGTTGCAGCGCCAGAACAATGTGTGACACAGTTTGACGGTTTGCATTCACCCGTCCATCAATCAGTCTGTTCAACATCATAATGATCAGAGTCTGACGCAGCAGGGAGAATAAAGAACACAACAAGCGTCTGCTCTCTAACCATCCAGAAGATTCCAATTAGTGTCTGACTACCTGTCAGTCAAAACACTTATCAGTTCTTGGAGTTCATTAATGGCTGAGATGAGAGTTTTGTCACGAGGAAAAGTGTAAACAATCAGCTGTTATATGTTTGAGTTGACAGGACGGTTCCACTTGGAAATAAAACTGCATCGTGGGAGGATTTCTCAAGTACATAGATATAAATATATATATATTTATATGTACTTGAAATATATAAATAATATATATATATATATATATTTACACATATATTTTAGTCACTCTTTGACATAAATTTGGTCAAACTCATTCTAATAACAGGTGTAATTATCAAATAAAGGTAAGGGAATACAATTAATAATATATTTCCTGTTGAAATATAATTTCCCAGCGTGAAAAGAAGTGGAGAGTGTTCTCAGGTCTTGGAGGTAAAATCTGACGTTTGAATAAGTGCCCTGTAGGTTGGATGGAGCTGCTACAGATATTAGATCTCCATCAGTCCTGACGCTGAGGCTTTAGCTGCGGGGAGACTTAATAATTAAAGACCATAAAAACGCAATATTTCTGCTCAGGAGAAGACAAAAAAGTCATTCCTTCAAATTTACCCGGCGATATTTCAAAAGTGAGGATCAGTTTTACTTTTTTCTTTTTTCTCTTTTCTCCTCGCAGCAGTAACTATTGCATTCACACCACATATTGTTTCCTCACACTAGGTGTGTGTGTGTTTGTGTGTGTAATTTCCACTGATTATTATTTCACATCATTTTGTCTGATAAAATCACTGTCTTCTTTCATCCATCAGAACAGCTCTCTCTCCATTAAATTAATGAAACAACAAGTGACTGAAGTGACTGACGTTCTCTCTCCGCAGCCATGAGGCAACGTGGAAACAAATGGTCTTCATGTCAACTGTACATTATTCCTAATCTGACAGACTATAATCATCAACTGGTGGTCCGTGGGCCACATCTGGATCGTCAAACTGTTTTGTTTTGGGGTCCTCTGTTTACTGCACTCATCTTTCACTACTGGACCACTGCCATGTTCAGCCCAAAATGGATCAAATGAATACAGTTGAAACAGTTGTTGCAGGTTGACCTATCAGTTTACCATACATGCCAGAATGGCATACTCCGCTTTACTTACAGAAATCTGCCTATTTCCTGGCACCCCTTCCTCACAGAGGAGATATTATTCATAATTTCCCAGTGAATAATACAAACATTTCATTTAGACGTTGGAACCAGAATAATTAGTATTAAAGTAATAAAAAAAGTCTGTATCTTTAATACCTCATAAATTGTCGCTGCGGAGCCAGGAGTGGACACAAACATTTGACTCTGTAATTGGCATCACAGTCGTCAGTCTCTAATTTGACATGATTGATGTAGTTTTGTTTTTGTGTAGAAGAATGGATCGCCTCTGCAGGAATTATGGGCCGCATATCTTCACCCCAGCGGCTCTCATTAGACCCGCTGACCCTCCCTCTGCTTCGCCTGTAATTCTGTTTGTGCCACTCTCGGCTGACGACTAATTAGCAGAACTGTTCATTAATTACAGGCGAGTCCACAGTCCTACACATTTCGTGTTCTCGCACCACCGGCTCCGCTGCATCTGTCATGTGGATCCAATTTTTGCCAACTCTCACCGCGATGCTGCTCCATTCAGTCCAGACGTCACAGATAATTTGTCAGCCGTGCCTCGTCCCTGTGCCACCTCACAGCTCCTCACACAAAAGAAAATTAAAGTATCCTCCAGCCTCCCCTGGGGGTCTGTGCTGTGGGAGCTGCAGCCCCCCCCCCCTCCTGCCCACAGACCCAGATCCTGCCTCACTTGTCAGAGTAATTAGTTTTCTTTGGCTGCCATTGTCCTCAGCACCGCCGCTGCCTCATTGCTGCCTTGCTGCGTCGGTTTTACATAAACTCCCGTCTTTGAAATGAGAAGAAGGATGAAAACGCTGTCCTCTTCTTAAGGCAGAGTGCTGCGGTAAACAAACGTTCTCGCCGCGTGCACAGCAGCAACAATTATCTGCCTCAGTTTTAATGATGAATCACCCCGGGCTCAGGGTTGATCAATCAGCTGGATTAATGTGCTACGTGGCCGAGTGCAGAGGAGACGGGTCAACCTGTTCCATCATGGACCTGAGACCCAATCTCACATCAGCATCAGTGACTTAGTTTATCAGGAAGGAACCAACAACAGCGGCCCAACTGGGTCACACCTCCATCCATCTTCTACAGCTTCATTTCAGCGGCTGTGGAGGAAGTTGGGGACCAACTCCATATCACGTTTATTTCCAGACCAGTGACGGGTTCCCGTCCAGGGACAGATGAGGTGTTTGTGGGGTTCACAGTCAGGTTAGGGTACAATGGTACACACAGGTACTGAGTACGTCAGAAACTTCATAGATTTCTGTCATTTTCTCCAACTTCATCAAACACAACTCCAACACAAAGTCCAACTTTATCAAAAATTGAACCAAAACCAGTGATGATAAAGAACTTAATATTTGACTAACCGGAGGTACGATAATAATAATTTACTAATGTATTAAAGATTGTTCCGTTCTTTCAGTCCTTGCCGAGTTTAGAAAATTGTTCCTAGTCGGACACATTTCAGGAACGGACCAGTTCAAACCAGCGATAGCGAATCATCTTTGACCCTGCTTTACTACAGAGCTTCTACTGTAAGTTACGGCCCGTTTACATGGTGGTGTATGTTGTTATTAAACAGAGTATTTTATCAGATTTATTTGTTGAATCGTTCGTGTAAAACTCGCGGTTGAAGCCTTTGCTTTGCCAATGAAGTTTTATAATCTGACCAGCAGGGGGCGTCGACACTGTCCCCAGTGGATTTGTGTGTTTGTTGTTCATTTGATTTATATGGTGTTTATTAATGTAGCGTTGGGTTTGGTGATAGTGTGAATGTTTGTTTAATTTCTTTATCTAAAAATCATCTGTAGATTATTTTTGTGTAAATTACACATTAGTTTTTGGTTTGTTTGGGTTTTGTTTTTCATCGTACAGTTAAAAACGTAAAGAAATAAAACTGAGACAATAAATTAGACCTTGAACTTAAATTTATTTAGGTTTGAATAGTTCTTACAGATAAAGGATCATTGTATTCGGAGCTCATTTGGTTTTAAAAGACTGTCAAAGTCAAAACCTGCAGCCGATGGTGGGTGAGGCGGGTGAGGTGGGTGAAGGTGAGGCTGATGAGCTGACAGGGTTTGGTGGAAGCTGGAGTTGTTCAGGTTCAGATACATTATACTGTGGAGTGCAGTATTCTATTACAGCTGCCCAGACAGATTGTGACAAATGCATGAAGGAGCAGCTCAAGTGTGGAGGCAGACGAGGACGGTGGGAGTGTGGAGATGTATTTTTAAGTTTGAGGAAAGCAAATTTAGTGTTGGCCCTGATACCAGTCTGGAATGTCAGATGTTTGCGTCAGTCCGTGGGCTGCTGAAGACTTCAGTTTGGAGTCAACGGCTGAAGCTGAGCTGTATCGATGAGTTAATAATGACTATGTCTCCAACAGCTGTGACCAGTTCATCATCGTGTCTTTGTCCGGTGTTGAGCTGTGGGACCTCTGATTGGATCTGATTTTTTATTGAACCTTCAGAAATTAAACAAACGTCACATGTTTAACTAAACTGGAATGGAAACCTGTTCAGATGATTCACCGGTGTCGTCAAACCAAAACATCATCCGACAGCATTTTTTGTTTTTTTCTTTGTTTTTGTTGTTTTTTACACAGCTTATCTTCCTCGTGGGCCTATTTATTCCTCAGCTCCTGCTATTTTTTAACATCCTCCTCCTTCTTCTCCTCCTCCTGACACTCAGGTATCACGTCCTCACACCACAATAAAGGCAATAATGAACTGGCTGTAAGTGGCAGCTGTGCTCTGACCGAGCCTTCGGCCTAAACCGATTCACAGTGGACCATAATGGCTTTTACCCCCGAGGCCCTGCCGTTACCAATACTACACACATGTCGCAGGTTCATTTATAACCGTGGACGGCCTTTCAGTAATCAGATAGTGGTTCGATGAAACGCTGAACTGCTGACTCCCCCGAGGAAACCCTCTGAAGGGCGATTTACCAACTGCAGGCTGATGTGACGTGTGTCCTCTGGTGCTGCGTGTGTCGAGTGTGGGGGGGGCTATAAGGATGTATACTGCATATTTGTATCTCAGTGTGTGTTGGGGCGGGGCTGAAATACCCCTACTGTTTATCGTGATATGTATCGTATCGTCATATTATTGCCAATACACACCCGTAAATTCACGGTGGCAGTGGTGTGTGTCGTAGCTCACGTGTGAACAGAAATTAAACAGAAACAAAATAGAAAAAAAATTAAACAGTTAGAGTGGAACTGTTCTGGAACAGGCTGTGTGAATCATCAGTACCAGCACCTCCATGGTGTTACCACAGGAACAAAAGAATTGGCTCTAAGGCCAAAGGCAGTGATGGAGATGTGTTCGCTGCCCCCTAGTGTACTGTGGAGGGTGGGATCTAGTTTGTGTGGGCCAGACGAAGTAGGCAGTGTTGCATCATTTTCTAAAGTAGCCTACAAGCACGTTATGTCTAAATAAAAGAGTTCTGCAGCGGCTGAGTTCTACGGAGGTTTAAATAAATGAATTATATTATCTGTCAGAGGAGACAAGAAAGATTTGGAAAACTTTAATACTTTAATTCCAGGCCGGTGAAAAACGTGCTACGCTCCATTTGTCCTTTGGCAGGTTTTTAAAGCCCCACCAGCGGGGGCAGCGCATGATGCAAATGCTGCTGCATTTTGTGAGAGACGAATTAAAACTGTGGCTCTGTGGAGATTTATTATTTTGGTTTGTTGGTCCTGACAGTCCATAAATAAAACCTAAATAAACCCCCCCTTCAGTACCACAAATGGACGGCAGGCATGACTGATCTTTAGGAATCTGAAAAACAATTCCACCTTAAAAGAAAAAAAACGATATGAGGAATATTAGGTTTACTGTGCATGAACACGGCAGCCAAATTAAATCACAACGCGGGAACACCATCCTCAGTCTGCAGGCATGAGGAGAGGGCTTTTTTATTATTTTTCTATTATTTTTATATGAAATAAATCACAGGTTGTTTCTGTTCAGACCTGCTCAAATACACGGTGTGGAATTTATTCATAAACATGAACTCATTACACAAATCTAATAGGAGCTAGTTATTTCTGAAAGTGAAAAGGAATAATTTAAAGTGGATGCACAGTCACACTACGAGAGGTGTTCCTCCTTCCCGTCTGATGATCCCGGTTTTCCTCCTGCAGTAGAATGTGAATACATTTGTGGGGGTGTCTGCAGAGTTAAAGGAGAAAGAGAGAGAGAAGAAGGACGAGGATGTAGATTTACGTTGAGTCTGTTTCCTTCTTCACTGGTTCCTGGAACGTCAACAGTGTTTCCTCCTTTTTCTTGTCATTGTTTGTTTGAGAATTTACTGAAAAATAATCAAAAACCAAAACTCGGAGGTGGATCCATGACACCTGGTCTCTGATTTAGGATGGGAGTCCAGATTTAATGACGTGAACCTGCCTGTGGGCCTGTCTATTGGCTGGAATCTGGCGATACAATATCACAATACAAGGGCACCGATACGATATATTGCGATATATTGCGATACTATAGGCACGACGATTTATTAATTTATTTTTAAAACCATTTAATTGTAGTCAAACTGTCATCATAGTAAACACACATGGGGATAATTTAGGTATCGTTAAAAAAAAAACCTATAACAGACGAGTTCTACTGGAACAAGCTTTACTTTAATGAAATGAAGAAAACGAGTTCAAGCTTTACTTTAATGAAATGAAGAAATTGCTAGAGAAAAAAAAACGTCTTCTTTGGAAAGCGAGTCATTTGTTTTGTTTAGACACTGAACTGCTGCAGGAAAAAAAAGAATGAATCATATGAAAAATGTATGGACCTTCGCTTTCTTAGAATTACCTGCCAAAATGTTTCATGGCTTATAATATGCAAGTGGCTGAAGGGCAGGGATATTCACCACTGGGCTGCTTCTTTGCATATAGTAAATCAAATAATGCAAGAAAACAAATATTATTTATTCACTGGATGGAAGCGATCCCTCACCGACACCGTGGTCACAGGCAGTGAAGGGTTTTCTTTGACGGAAACAGAAAATTGTTTCTTTGTTCTAACTCTACATCTGCGATTCATCAGCGGACAGCTCACACTCGGTCCACGTCGGTGGCTCAGGGAGCAGATGCATGTTTATTCTGACATTAACACCATCCGTGAGGGAGTTGGGGTCACGTGACCTTTCAAATTCCTTCATTACTTTCTACTCGGCAGTTCTTTACCAGGCTGGAGAGATGAGCTTTAATAAAAGAGGAAAAGCTGGAGGGCTTCGTCAGACTCTGTCAGAGGGAAACAAAGTGGGAAGACAGGACAAAATAAAACACCAAAGATTTAGAAATGTATATCTAGATAAACATTATGGCTGCAAGAAAATATCAGTACACTGAAATATTGAAATATTTTGTTTCATATTCGTTTAAATTTCGTTTTCGTTTCAATACCATATCGATATTTTTTCTTCTCACCAGTCCAATATTCCTGGTGTTGGTTCATGTTCTTTTTCTTTTCTTTCTTCTCTAGTGATTCCAAATGTAGATCCCTCTGTTCCAGTGGAACAGGAACTGATGTTCAGACTAGGATCACACTGGGACTACAGCTACACTGGACTTTCACCCAGAAGAAACCAAAGTTCCGATCCAGCCTCTGTGATGATCTGGACTCTGACATGGACGGTCTGCAGACGTGTGAGTTCTGGTTAATGATGACCAGCCGACCTCTTCTGTACCGTGACCTTTGTCTTTGGCCACTTGCGGGCAGTACGGTATTTTTAGAGCAATTATAATTCTCACATTTATCTGACACATTAGAAGGTCGGTGTTTATTAAGGACCACACCCGTCCAACACCCGTCCTACATTCCTCTGTGAATGTAGGACGGATGTTGGCTCGTTGTGGGGTGTTTTTTTCCTGGTGACTGTATTGACTCTTTACACAAGAAGGGGACGAGGAAGGAAAGGTCACAGCCACATGATTCCCAGGTGAGATCATCAGTGCCAGGATGCATTTGTGCCGTAGACTGATGAAGCCGGAGGGAAGGAATGAATTAAGGAGAGAATGAAGAGCTGGAGGTGGAAGGAAGTGGAAGGTAGTGGAGGAGCAGCAGCCAGGGTCAGGGTGACCTCTCCAGTCCATAAAGCCACAGTTTACTTTTCTAATCCCCTATAGGACGGCTAATGGGGACATGTGTGTCCTCTAGGACACAGAGGTGAGACTGGAAAGGAGTCACTCTGAGCTCTGCAGGTCAGATGTGATGCTGGACTTCACTCTGTTCAACTGTAACCAGGGGGTGTGTGTTGGCAAGAATCTGGTGATACGACACGATACCATGTATTGTGACTAGAGGCACGAGTGTAGTCCCAGTGTGATCCTAGTCTGAACATCAGTTCCTAACACTGGAACAGAGGGATCTACATTTGGAATCACTAGAGAAGAAAGAAAAGAAAAAGAAAATGAACCAACACCAGGAATATTGGACTGAGAATTGGTGAGAAAAAAAATCAAGAACTGATGGAGGAGGAGATTCATACGGTATCGGGACATCAAGTATCGCGATATCTCAGTGTATCGATATTGTCTTACTTCCCTAATCGTAACGTTGTCCGGTTTGGTTCCAGCTCAGTGGTTCTGGTACAAACTGTGGAAAAATGTTGACTGGACCCGATTTCAACAACATCAAGGAGTCTCGGTCAGAAATCAAGCGTCCGTGTGGTGAGAAATCTCTCCTCACAGATCAGATACTGTACATCTGCAGCTTCACAACCTCCAGAATGTGCTAGAAGAAAGTCAGGGCTGGGAACATGACATCAAAGTCAAATCTCCCTTCAGATGTTTTTTCTGCTTTTTACCTCAAAGGCCTCAGACATGTTCCTGCTGCTGCCCCCAAAGTCATAATGAAATATAATAAAATCAAATGGAAAAGTTTGTCCAAAGCACGCTCAACTTCACCGAGGAATAAAAGAGAAAGCATGTGTTGAATCTGAGTGTGAGCTCTGTCCATGAGATGAGATATTGATTTGTCCTCCAGATGACTATGAAGCTCCTTCTGCCTGCAGATGATGAGATGTTTACACTTTACACCTTTATTTCACTTTTTACCCCCCGGTGCAAACCTTGGACTCAGGCTGCTGTAAAAAATAATAATAATAATAATTAAAAGAAATAGCCCAGAGCCCTGGGCCTGGAAATCTGCATTAATCACATTCGTTTATGTTCTCTATAATATTTTAGCCTCTGTGTGTACGTACCAAGGAGGCCACATGGTGGCAGCAGTGAATAGAGGGCTTTCGTCATGGCAAAAATATAGATGATTTCACATTTTACTTTTAACATCAGTGAGTCTGGTTTGTCTGGGAGTTCAACCCGCAACTCTTTTTAAATTTCTGGCTTGTTACCAGTCCATATAAAAGAGTGTTTTGTTTTTTACATTCAGTCCTGAGTAACGACAGAACTCCACTGATGGTTTCAACTAAAGAGGATTAAACCTTTTTTTTTTCTTCCTAACGTCACCGTAATCCATTACCAAAAACATAAAATATACATTTTCTTTCATTTTCATTCTCTGAAAATGACCTTTCCAAATGGATTATGGATTTTAGAAATTGTCACAGAAGAGACACATTTGCCAACTGGTAATAAAGGAGGCTGAAATATCGACTGCGGACCTTTATTCAAAAATAACTGCTCTGCTCTGAAATCACTCGGACTTTTTTTTTTTTACGTCTTGACGTGCGGTTCAGAGAGAGGGGCAGTTAAGGAGCAGCAGTCCTAAAACATGCCGACTGGAGTTTAGGTTAATGTCCGCTGCTTATTTACTACATGCTAGCATGTTGCTAATGCTTTAAGCTAGCACTGTGTCTTTACTGATATACAAACAGAACCCAGTCTGGATGTTTTCATTATTTCTCCACCGAGCTGCGAGAACTAGATTCATATGAATCAAACATCAGTTCATTTGAATCATGGAACAGAGTTATATTATAGTGTACACAGCACCACCTATTGGCAAGGGACAAACACAAAATAGTCCAAACTTCACCTTTAACAATTGTTATTTACAGTCGAATTAAAATAGAAAAAAAAAAAAAGACGAGCCTGGAACACAATGCTTGTGGTGTTAGAGTACGCCTCGCTGACCTGCTGAAGTCTGAAACATTTATTGTTCGTCAACTGTAGATGTGTTCGTCCGTGCTCTGCATGCTGAGCTCCACATCATGCTTTTGCTTATGGAATATTCTGCATTTACATTTATGAATCTCCTAGCAACCTCTGCTGCTCTATCTGTGATGGTGCGCAGGTCTGTAATCAGACGCTCGGAGGCTCTGACAGATGTGTGGTTTGTTGAGCAGCCACCATGAACCCGTCCCTGCATCAAGAACTGTCACCTGCAGCCGCTGCATCCATCACTGCTGCAGTGTCACATGTAGAAACAAAGAACCATTCACACTCACATTCACACTGTATGTTCTCCAGTATCAGTACCAGGTACTGTTTGTTTGTACTGAGATCTGAAGACGGAGAAACCCACAGGCGTAGCTCGAACCCATGAGCCCAAGCAGTGACCAACTGATTTCCTGGGTGTAGTTAAAACCCTGAACCTACTTCTGAGCTTGGATGTGGGTTGATCTGCCCCCCTGTGGCGTGCCTGTGAAACTGTGCTTTGACATAGATTTATTGTGTTTTTCTCTGAGGTGTCATGAAGAGGTCTGACTCACGTCCTCTGTGGCTCTCACTCTGTTTTCACTCTGTATTTTCTCCACGGAGAAACAAAAGCTTAAAAATACAAATCTTCTGTTTACTGTTCAGATGTAGTTCAGCTGTAGTTCACACCAGTATTCACACCACAGCCATCTGTTCACACTGATCTACATGTTGGAGCCGAGACACTGCTGAGACTCGGGGAGAGAGGAGCAGGAGTTGCCTTGGTTTTCTGTTCCTCCCTGCAGTGGTGCTTGTTCCTCCTGAGTGATGGGCTGTGGAAACACCAAGGTTCTGCCTCGGGCGTCCGTGAAGGGATATGTAAGAGTGATGCAGTCACCGGTGGCCTTCGGCAAGGCACAGGATCACTGCGAGGAAGCAGAAAAGAGCGTGAGGAAGCAGTGGAGCCTGTGGAGCTCCATCAGTACCAGGAACTGTAGGTTTCAATCAGGGTTTGAGCAGCTGGGACAGAGAGGAGCGGGGAAGTGTTGTAGCTTGGTTTCAAACCAGATTTAGCCGAACAATAACCAGGAAGAGAACTAAAACTAGCCCAGGAGAAGCTAGAAGTTAGCCTAGACTAATATGACGAGCACTTTGTTGTGGCTGCAGGAACCGATTCAGAACTGATCATGTGGAATGAAGGGAAGTGAGTTAGCTGTGGAGTGTGAGGCTGCAGTGACACCACCGTGACTGTGTCCACAGCCTCATTCTTATTGATTCAGAAAATAGATTGTTTGCACCACAGTGAGAGGTGAACTGTGTTTAAGATCCTTGCATTTATTCTATATTTTATTTCTGAGCCGTCGTCACTTTTCTCATTCTTCTCAGTGAACCGTCGCTCACCTCTGAGCAACACTATTTATTAGCTGTAATAGAGGACATTGATTTTAGTGCTGGGGTCTGCTCTATTACTCAATACACACACACACACATGCACACACACCCACACAGTAACTGTACTTTGATGAAAATCAGAGAAATAGCTGCAGCATTTCTGCTTACTTGGTTTGAAAGACATTAACCAATAAAATCACAGCGTTTGTTCTGCACAAAGGAAGTGTGTTTAAAGTACTGATGCTAGTATCAGTATCTGGATTCAAATACCCAATAACAAAGATAAAGACCAGTCTTCGCTACGATGAACTAATGTCTCCTATCAGTTGAACCACCTAGTGGACAGACACGGAGCTTACACCTCACCAAATCACTGTGTAATGGGAAGGAGGAGAGGTTTTTCAATTTAAACGTTCTGTTGATGTCAAAGCTCTGCTCACTTCCTGTTCAAATGTGCGCATGCTTAAGTTTAACAGTGGAAATTCCGACATTCATGTACACCTTGAACGCACCATTGGCTGTTACAAACGTGTTACAAATGGAAACGTTTGTTCGCCTTATGTAGGGACAGTGGGGTCACTGACCCGGGGTCACTATGAATCTGAGGGGGTCATGCCCCCTCCCCTCACCCCTTTCCAGTGCCATCTTCTCCCATGAGTATTGGTACTCATTAACATCCCGTACACAAATGTAAATATTAGTACTTATTCTGTTCAGTACAAAAATAATACAGGGAAAACACCCGATTTATAGGTTTTAAATTTTTATGGTAGTCGTCGAAACCACAGGAGCAGACCGTGGGCCTGAGACCTGAGGTTGGACACCGCTGTAACCCCGCTGTAATGACGACCACAGAGGGCAGAGCAGCACATCTGTGATTAAACACCAGCTTATTGTTCTGCTAATGTGGGCTGTGAATCAGCATTACTGTGGCTGTGAGTGTAGATCTGCCGCCTCGCCGCTGATGCAGGGGCCCATCACACGGACGTTGTCTCATCCATCACGACTGCAGCCGCTCTCACAGACACAAGTGCTGCTCACTGCTGTATCCTCACACTGTTATGGTGTCATGACTCACCCCTGCCTCTTCTCTGCTGTCAGATACCACGTCAGAGCTCTGATTGGTCGAGGCAGCTCCGGTCTCGTGGATGGAGTGGAGCGCGGAGCCGCTCGCCAGCCCCACACCATTAAAATGATGGAGTTGGAGCCCCCTGAGGATCGGGAGGTGTGAGCGCTTCAGACCTGGCAGCGTCGGAGAGGAGGAAGATTCCACAGGTGGTGTCACTGAGGGAGGGGGTCAGTTTACCCCAACTGGGGCCGGACCACTTCACGGTCTGGGCCTTTCAAACTGGAGATCATGGTACCTGAGACCAGGTGTGAAATTCTGGTGTTCTACTGAGGAACCATGGTTCTGTCCCATGTGGGTCGTTGATTTGAAGATGAGTATCAGACGAGGCTCGTAGATCCGTCCTCAGCTCCAACACAGACGTAAGTTCAGAAATGTTTACATTACATCTGATTTACAAACTAAGCTTTCAAACTGTATTGTATTAAAAAGGAAAATTAAAAGAAAAGAGAAAAAGTTATTTTAACAAAAAAAATTAATTTTTAACCTCAAAAAACCTTTCCAAGTACCACAGATGTTCCCCAAACCATACTTTGGACACACTTGGTTTAATTAGTAAAATTAAATTATTGTAGAATATGGTTATGTGGTAGATATCAGCATTTGTTTCAGCTTAAATAATATGACAAATAAAACTAAATGTACTTAATTATATTTATTTAAAAAGAGACATTTTCAATAAATAAAATCTTTAAAAGAATATTTCACAAATGTGTTTGTGTTTCACAAACATAAAAATAAAAACAGTTTCATCAGTGGGCGGGGGTCACATGACATGGAAGCTCGTGGAAAAGCAGGTATTTATAAATGCAGCTCTTCTCCCCACAGATGGATCCATTTCTGCTGATTTATCTGACAGAAATAGAACCCAACAAAACAACAGTCTCCATTTACCAGTTGGTTTGGTCCCAGTCAGGAAAAAGAAACCGGTGATTTGTCTCCCTCTTCAATCTGAAGACGTTTACTTTACAAGTATTGGGGATAATAATATAACAAACAAAATACACAGAAACTGTCAAGTCTATTTTTACAGGTCGGAATCTAAGCCTCGGGTCTGGAATTTTTAGCTGTTCAGCTAACTGTTAGCTGTTTTAACTGCTATTTACTTCATCTAATCTGGACTTGTTGGTGAAGTTCTGGATCACGGCCTCGTTCTTTCAGTTTAGATTGTTGGTTTTATCTTCATGTTCTTCACACGTTCATAAGACCCCGCTGACGGAACACGTGCAGCGTTCCATCACGTCCTGATGGGACGCAGTGAAGACATCAAAGTGTGGTGTCCTCTCTGATGCTGACGTGATGAAGACGATGGAGACTTCACACAAATCCAGTCCTGGATCATGTTGACGACATGTGGAACAGTGGCTCTGTCTGGGACTGTTACTGGAGAACGTCAGGAGAACGTCAGAAACTCTTTGGGGGGTGACTGTGTTGAAGAACGAGTGTCTGACTTTCACAGGTTTTTTCTTTGGGGGGGGGGATTAGAGTAATTAATACTCCCACACCTGGTGGTACAGACAGGTATTACATCAGTTTGTTGGTCGTTAACAGCAGTGTCAGTGGAGTAAATGAAAACCAGATGAAGTATTCACAGAA
>NC_024309.1:13953369-13956295 GCF_000523025.1 Cynoglossus semilaevis | reverse complement strand
CCGAGTTTAAAAAAAAAAGTAAATCTCCTAATTCTTCAAATATGCAAATTAATTCACAAATACCAGTAACCTGTGTCTGTTACTTCTACTAAGTTATTGAAAAAGGGCGGAATGCAGAGTCTGGCTAGGGAGGGGATTTCTGGAGTAAACAGAAAGGGGAGAGACAGAGCGCCCCCTGGAGGTGTTTTTGCAGGTTTAATGCTGCCTTGACAGGGCTGCATGTTGGACACATCAGTTTTCCTCCACGGGAATCATGTCCTAGGAATTCACACACATGCAGACCACACTAACGATCAGAAACCTCCTCCTCCTCTTCTTCTTCCTCCTCCTTTTCCTCCTCCTGCTCCTCTGACTGCTGCTGCTCTCTGCTGCTGCTGTTGTTCTGTCCTGACCCAACCCAAACATCTGCAGCAGGGAAATCTGCTGGGTAACCGTGAGTCCACTCTGCCCCCTAGTGACCACCATTTCCACACACCCACTCCTGTAGTCTGTGCTGTATTATCCCTGACAGCTCAATCTGGCCCTGGACGCTGGTTTGGATAATCTGATAACTGCAGCTTCACTGCGACGTTCACCGGAGTTTTACTGGCTACGAAGCAGATCTAAAGTGGAGCGTCTGAGGACCAGGCCCGTGGTGAAGCAGTTCATTACTCACAGCAGGGTATTATCCTGCTGTTAATCCGAGCTTCCAGTGTTTTCTTCATCTGTTGTAATTACAGCCGTGTCAGGTGAAGTTGTGGCTCTGCTGAAAAACAGCTTCTCATTCACACTAACAAGATGTTCCTCCTCAATAAGACCAAGAGAGCCTGTAGCTATCACCTCCTCCTCTGCTGATTGGGCGCTCCATTCATCTCCTGCTGCTCTCACGGTGATGTATAACGCCTCCTTCCTGCAAACACAATAAAGCCTTTTATGTATTTTGACGTGAAAAATGTTGTAAATAAAGCAGGGAGATAAAGTTCTCGCAGGTGTCTGTGTTCCAGGAAAACAACAAAGTTAAGTGTTTCTGTTGATGGCAGTAGAAGAGGAACTTTTCTTTTTTTACTTTGTCAGGTTATTTATCAGGAACATGTTCAGCCATAAACTTTTTTTTCTTCACTCAGGTTTAAACCAAGTTGTTTTGTTTTTTTTTCAGATGAGACAAAGTGAAACCACCAGAGGTCCATCATGTTCTGCTGTTGGTCCTCAGTCGACAATGACATTTCCTCGGTGCAGTACCTGCGTCCGAACACTAGGTGTGTTTTCATCATTAGTGTCATCAGTTTTACAGGCACACAGCTGATGAAATGTGGTGTGACACATACTGTACATATAATCTCAGCTACTGGTGCAGTTCCACTAACAGACAGCAGGGGCTCCCATAGTTATGAAGGTAAAAGATGGAAGGCAAAGCTGATGCCGATGTTTTAGATCCAGAGAAACAATAAATCCCAGAGTTCCCGGGTGACAGAACCAGAACCAGACTTTTACATCCTTCTTCATCATCTTCATCATCCTTCACACCCAACAGCAGGCTGCGCTAAAACCACCATTCACCTCATTTTTTAGATCAGTGACAGCAAGAGAAATGGGTCGTTGTTAGTGGTGGAAGTTTGTTCAGACCTTGTGTGGTTTTCCTGAGAAGAATCCAGTGTCAGTCTGCTGCTTCACAGCTGTGAAAAATATAAAATAAATCATTTAAAAAAAAAACCACAGCAGAGAGAGGAAGAAAGTTTGTGTTCAGTCCACGCACACACTCCACTCCGGCTTCTCTGAGTCGTCTCTGGGTGGAAACGCTCGTGCCATTGTCAATTTCATGCTTGATTAATTGTCATTACTGCTGCGGAGACAAAAATAGCAGTCAACTTAGTTTGAGGATTAAAATGTAAAGTGAGAGTGAACCTCCACAGAGTCTGGTTTCTGGGTTCAACCTCTGGTTCTCCTCTGCCCACGTTAAGTCTTTTCTTGAGGACTAGTTCTCAGGTTTAAGGACTAGGTTAGGGACTATTTTTTGCAAAAGGGAAAATATTTCACTGTGATCATTTACCCTGTAGTTGGTGATTTGAGTGACGTCAAATTCAGGACAAGACGTTACTGTAGGGGGCGCTCCAAGGACATCTT
Source organism: Cynoglossus semilaevis (assembly GCF_000523025.1). Classification (NCBI taxonomy): domain Eukaryota; kingdom Metazoa; phylum Chordata; class Actinopteri; order Pleuronectiformes; family Cynoglossidae; genus Cynoglossus; species Cynoglossus semilaevis. The sequence goes on along the minus strand of NC_024309.1, from coordinate 13,954,195 downwards.
GACCTTAGATCCCCCCCATGACCCATGAACCAGGAACAAATACAGTATAAGAAAGGAAAGTGCAGTTTATTCTTATTAAATATGAACACACACTGTGGCACAGACGTGGTTAATTTATTGAACCTGGAGGTTTGTGATATTTTCTGTTACCATGACTTAAACACCCACCGTGGGTGGATGAGAGTGAGAACCGTCCACAGGTTCAGTAGAGATTTGATCTTTCTTCAAACCTCCACAGGTTCAGTCAAACGCTGGAAACATGGATTTAAATCAATATAGAAGCTTCTGGAAAAGGGTTAGCTCCCGGGGAGACCACAGCAGCGTACCATCAGTTTCCCAGAACCTGCTTCGACGACTTCATCGGAGTGTGAAAGCCAAGCTGCTGAAGAGCGGCGCTGGGCAGCGTCAGAGCAGAGCAGCTGCAGCCGCAGGCTCGGAGAGCTGTGCAGCATGTGGTCGGAGGAGTCCAGGAGCACGGGCTCCATCTGATCAAAACCCCAGGATCACCGAGAAGCTAATGGGACGGTGAGAGCAGCTGCAGCAGGTCAGTGTGTGCAGCCATCACTAACAAACAGGGAGTGGGAAAATAAAAAAGTTTGACTGAAAATTTCTCTGACAACCCTGCTCCTCATGTCAAACTGTGAGCGATTATTCAGGTCTGAGATCCGAAACTGAGACGGCGCCGTACACCTCCACGAGGTCTCGTCCACCTGTTTGTTCACACAGCATGAACTCATGATCTTCAGCCCCTCGTTACACCATCATTCTGACTGACCACAGTCTGTTCCCTGACCTTGAAGACGTTCACAGGCACCACAGAAGAAAC
>NC_024309.1:13947090-13952965 GCF_000523025.1 Cynoglossus semilaevis | reverse complement strand
AAACTCCCGCTGCAGATGGTTTTTTTATTCCTGGTTCTGCATTCCAAAAACAAACCAACACCACGGACTATTTTTGTTTTTCTGCCCGGCCTCCTCTACTCCACCTTCTCCACCTCCTCCTGCAGCGTTCCTGAAACACAGCACAGCTCACACATTTGGTGACAGGCCCTGATGGAGCAGAGAGCGGGCTCTGGTTCTGAAGAGCTCTCAGCTCCGGGCCAGGCCTCACAGCAGCTGTAAACAACAGTAATCTGAGGAATAAACCTTATTCCTTTTCTACTCTGAGCTTTGAAATCAAAATGCTAATGTGAGCGAGGTGTCACAGAGGAAGAGAGGCGTTTCACACACTGCATTAGAATGTGGATAAGTAGGAGGCAAAAGCCGGGATATTTGGAGCTGAAGTTGTTTGGTTCTGAATTGTTTTGCATTTTTATTTGGAAATTTGCCTGTAAACAAAATTTCCCTCTTCCTCTTGTCAAAGAAATGTGTCGCAAGCAAACAGAGCAGCGACGAGAAACGGACGCAGTCGTCTGGGTCCAAAACCGAAGTCGACGGAAAATAGATTCTGCGTCTTTGGGAGTAAATGCTAACGATCAGAAGTCTGGTGGGAATGAAGTTACTTTCACCAGAATGAAAGCAGTTTTCAGAGGTTGAGGAGAAATGAACTGGACTGCAGCCGTGTTTACAGTCGTGAAAACGACGACATAAAGACTCCGGACTCTAATCTGCTGTGTTCAACCTGTGGCCTCAGATGTTCCTCCACAAGCCTTTGAATTCCATCTCATGTCCACAGCAGCATCAGCCAAGGTGCGTCCTCAGGAGATGGACGCCTGATGTTTGTCTCCTAAATGCTTCCAGATAATTGTTCTTTTTTTCCCTGTTGTATCAGCTGAAGTCTGTCTGCGGCAAATAATGGAATATTGGAATCTTTTGTGAGCTGCAGCAGCAGCTACAATAACAAACTGGGCAACAACAACAACAACAACAGTGACACCTCGGCGCTGAGAGAGTGGAGAATGTTCCACATATCGCGTCACTAAATTGCTTTCCTGGTTTCTTTTTTCCTGTGGATGAACTCTCTGTCCGTCCTCATCCTGTTATTATGCTGCAGAGCAACACGCCGCTGGTCGATGCTTTTCTCATTGAGGATGCAATAAAAGTAAAGTGTCTCATTATTCTTCCTGCTCACAGATTCTCATTCAGACTGCCGGCCCGATCACAGCGGCTGTTTCCCTGCTGTCGTCGACTCCTCGTAGGCTCAGGGCGCTGCTCTGAATGCAGCGTGGAGACAGGAGTAATGGGACGTCTGCTCCATGTGGACACCTGTCAGTCTTCACTCTGTGTTCATGACAAAGTCAATCAGGTCTGAGGCAGATGTTCTCTATAAAAGGAGTCAATATTCTCAGGTTTTCTCCTGGGCTACATACTGACTCGTAAAAGTCATTCTTTCACAAATCTGCACAAATTTCACTTTGTTATTTTTGTTGTTTTTTTCTAATTCATACATTTGTTGGACCAGGGTGAGTCAAAAAGTCCTCAGACGGATGTTGTTGTTTCTGCAAGTGTCTGGTGTTGATCACTTCAACACGTTAAGCCTACAGTTCCCGACTTGTTTTGGCTGCTGACCCCGAAGTGAAAGAACACAGATGTTTAATATTCTGTGGTGTGTTTTTAATCATTATGTTAAAAAGAATTATAATTAGTTGAAAGTTGAGGTAAATCTTTACAGCAGAGAGGGCCCTGTGTCACAGATTGGGGATTAGGTCAATCCTTTAGTCTAAATGAAAGTGAGTGTGAATGTTAGTGTGAATAGTTGTTGTTGAAATGTTTTGGCAAATTGTTTCTATGGCAAAACACTTCCTGATTGGTAGGAAGTGTGGCCATTATTACTCAGCATTTTTCAAACTTCAACTACAGTGGGGACTTCCTTGGTTCCATGGAGACCTGGAGACTTGGTGAATCTGCTCCACATATTTTCACATTCAAGAGTAAGTTTTTCTGCCTTTCATAATTCCATTCTCAGCGGGTGGATTGAGGCCAACTCTCCTTTTGTCCAACTTTTTCACCTTTGTCAGGTTTTTTTCTGCCCTGAAATCCTCTTACATCACATTCACACACCACGCTCCTGAGAGCAGCTCTCATCATCTGACTGTTGGCCACCGCGGCCACGAGGGATTAAGTGCTTTTGTGAAGGACGGCAGAGAAGAAAAAAGAGCATTAGTTTTCACTTTCCAGCCTTTCAGTTTTAAAATCACTTCTCCAAACTCAACGCTCACGCCTTAGTTTATCCACACTCCAGAAAACTCTGGTGCACGTTGAGGATAAATGATGACGCTGCTCAGCAGGACCTGCTCAGGATTCCATGGTGTCTGGTGGGACCTGGTGAAGAAGCAGCAGGTGTGTGGAGACCTGGGTTTATCAGGTTATTCTGCTCTGAGATGAAATTATTGTCTGCAAGAGGTGATGTAGAATGTCCAGCAGGGGGCGGAGCTGCAAAACAAATTGTTTTTGTTTGTGTAACAGTGTTTGTGTGACTGATGTTGCAGCAGTAGGTTTTATTAACAAAACAAAAGGCCTCACAAGAAATTGATGAAGTGCAAACTGACATCAGCAGAATTGTTATTTGTACCTGTTGATATTTACATTATTTACATCTTTCTGCTCATTTTTCTTTTTCTTCTTGCTATTTTTCTTGTTTCTGTGTCTTTACCTTTAATTGGTAACAAGACTCAAAAAAAAAATCCAAGCTCATCTCCTAATCTTCAGATCTGTAAATGTCGTTGTCTGCTTTCTTTAAAGCTGACGACGACGTGGTGGTGTGTTAATGTGACTGCAGCTGACGGATGGAGTGAATATAAATGCTGCTTTAATAGATTTTTGTCTGACTACATCAGCAACCAGCCATGAAAACTGAAGCAGAAGGATCAGACGATGCTCCTCTGAATGTTTCTTTATTTAGGCGTTTTGGAGGAAATCGAAAGTCTGTGGCTCAGAGTGAATGAAATGATGAAGAAGGCTGTTGTTAGACAACATTAAGAAAACAAAGAAAAGAAAAAAAGGGACACTGATGGAAGGAAGAGGGCGGATGTGATCTATCACTGATTACGCTCATATTCAGACTGGAGTGTACTCAGAAAAACAGAAAGAGTCTTTCCTAACTGTTACTCATAGAGGACATTGTTTTCCGTCCTCTCTTTATCATCCTTCCTACTCTTCCTGATTGTTTCCACTTTTGTCTGTTTTTTTAAAATATTTGATTTAATTGGCTTATTCGTTCATTTAAACTTTAATCAATCATTTTTATGGACACACAGTGGGGGGGGGCATATTTTTGTAAACGTTGTACTGTCTGGGTCTGATTCAGCCTCAGATTCAGAGATGCTGTCGTAGCTTTAATATGAAGCAGCAGCCGTCACCACGCCGTCCTGCAGACAAGAGCTGGCATGTATGAAATGTAGCTTCAGTAAGGCTGGAGCCCCTGCTGAAGTCTGTGCTCTCGTGTGTGCAGACTGCTGTCATGTTCTATATGTTGGAGAGAGGAGAATGTTCTCCTGGCTGCAGACACTGACCCGCAGCACCACATGTCTGTCTGCACTAAACGATCAGAGGCTGCAGTAGAAATGTTCATTTTGATGAGCTCATTATCCTAACATTAAAACGAGGCTCACCTGCAGCTGCGGCTGACTGCAGCCACACAGTGCCTCCTGTGTCTTTATTACAGCCCAGGGCCACGGTGAAAAGACTACAGCTCAGCCGAGTTCTTGTGGCAGAAGGACTTGGTCCTACACGGCCCTTCATGTAACCATGGCAACAGAGGCAGAGGGCCTGATGGAATCAATTGTAAGAAGGACTCCAGTCACTGATGTTTGTTTCTGCATCGGGCACAGAAGAGGACTGTGGGAAAAGTGTGTTTGCTAGAAGAGCAGCCATGTTTACTTTGGTAAACAGTGGGGTGGGATTTGTAAAGTTTATAGTTAATTAAAACTTGAGTGTGAACTGCACAACGATGCTCATGTGTCTGATACAAATACTGCTGCTGCTGCTGCTGCTGCTGCTGCTGCTGCTATAGAAACCAGTGTCCACAGCCAAGGACTCAGGCAGGTTTACAGAAACAGGACCAGAGAAAGTCCAAACTGGTACTGTTCTCAGTATCTGCCAGCTGCTGACAGAACAATTTGGCTGCATTTGTCTCAGTCGTAGTCGTTCAGATGTGTAAGATTCAGTGTTGGGAAACTGATGTAGGTCATATTTGACCAAGTTTAGCCCATGATATAGATAATTGAAACATAGAAAAGTTAATTACGTGTAATTTTAATAAAGATGCAGCGATACTCGAAGACGTGAGTTGACACTATCATGTGGTGCAGGGTTTCTTGTATCCCTGTCAGAAAATTTGAAAAGATAATGTGCTGGCTGAGTATTCGTACCACGTACCAGGATGCTGTTTACGTAGACCTACACCGACCTCTAGGGGAGAGTAAAGGTAAGTAAAGTCCATGTGAAAATGATAAAACGCATTCTTTTATTTCCGTTGGACCATCGTCAAGTGAGGGGTTATTTTGGACGAGGGTATTAAACCCAGACTATTGGTGCTTTGGCAGGGATTCAGAAACTAGAATTCATACAGCAAACAGCACAGGTTCACACTGTGACACATTTTTAAAGCTCATAATGGGAATCTGGCCTTTAATTATTATTATTATTATTATTATTATTATTATTATTATTATTATTATTATTATTATTATTATTATTATTATTATTATTATTATTATTATTATTATTATTATTATTATTATTATTATTATTATTATTATTATTATTATTATTATTATTATTATTGTTATTATTATTATCGTCACAGAACCAAACCCCGGTCGGTGGGGTTTAAAAACGGAGTTCGTTCTCAACAGATGATTGGTTAAACTCTTCGTCCAATCACGATCATCCTGTAAACTGTGTCAGACTGTGTTTTTCTTTTTTTCCAGAAGGCAACCTCAGTAAAGTTTACTGTCACAGATTGGATTTCACTTTTACTCTTGTGATTATTCTTCTTCGACTTCCACATGGGTCTTTGCGAACTGGTCGTTTATTTAAAAATAAAAAGCAATCGTGAGTTTGTGGATTTTATTCCTCTAAATCGCCCAAAAACTGCTTTAGCACAGGGTGAGCCACTTAGCATGAAAACCACCACTTTCATTATTTACAGCTTCGGATTTAACAACAGATGGTAAGTTACTGAAAAGTTTTCTCTTTGTGCGTTTTATTTGAAATTTAATATTGGGTATATTTATTTTACGGAAGTTTGTCTACAGTTGAACTGGAAATGACTGCTAACAGTTAGCCTGATGCTAAATGGCGCAGACCCGTACCGGAAACCCGATTTGTTCTGCGCAGGTGCCGATACTTGGTTTCGGGCAGTGTTGGTGAAGGCTGTGCTGCCTTCACGAACCTTCACGAACCAAGGATTTTAGCAATTTGGCGTAAAAACATTTGTACAATGTACAATGATAACGTTTATCAAACAGAGGATATGTTTATTTAGCTTTTGTTCGGGTATTGGGATATTGTATTAAACTAGAAATAATTATGACTTGAAATAAATTATATATATGCAAATGTTTGCGAACGTTTTGATACTTTTTAGAGGTGCCCAAGGAGCTTTAGATTTTAAAATTTCCACAATTTTTTAAAACCGTAAATCAGGCATTTGGTTCCTCTTGATAACAACGGCCTTCGGGGTTATAAACTCGTATGGAACCATTTTGATTTCATTAATTTTTTATTGCTAGTCATGTGGTCATATCAATATACGAAAAACTTTTACGAAACGTTTTAAAGCTCACTAGTCAATGCTGAACCATCACAGCAAGTG
>NC_024309.1:13926792-13947059 GCF_000523025.1 Cynoglossus semilaevis | reverse complement strand
TCGGTACGGCTCGGAAAGCTAGATGTAACATTTATTAGCTAAGAAACAAATTATAGATAAACCTGTTATGTTTAGATTATTGTGGCAAATCCTTACCGTTAATATTAGCCTAGACCATTTACTAGATATTATGCATTTTTCTGTACTACAGTTAGCCCTTCAACCTTTGAATTGATTGATAAAATTATGTAATAGTAGCTACAACTTTTTATTATTCAGCGCACATGAAGCCAATAGCTGTTTTGAACCATTTAACCAGGTAAAACATACATGAACAGAGATGTGGAATAGTGTGTATAGACCTACAGTGTTGACATTATTTTGTAGCCAAATATATAGAATATCAACAAGGGTTGTAGGTGAGTTGGGCTTTTACTATGGGTGCAGTAAAAAAAACAGGTTGTTTTCTTTTTAATGATTAGAGGTCCTGCTCTAAATGTATGCATAATTACAAACTCTGTCTTTGCATCGCAGGTCTTCATTATGGTCGTCCAATGTCCGTCTTTTCGAGCCAAATGGATGATGATCTTTATGTTTTCCTGTCAGGATTATTTTCTCACTGCCGTGGGAGTCCTTTCGCAACTTCACACAGGTGAAATTGACCTTAGACCTAGAATGTTGTTTTATAGATATGTTCTACACACACACACACATATAAATATACTATATACTATATAGAGAGAAAGAGAAGTAGAGAGATTATATATAGAAGTGTATCGCTTTCATATAATTTCGATGAGAAACACTTGTTACTTGTCAAATGCACACTTCCTAGTTGGTTGAGGACAAGTAAGTTTGCTCAAACAAACAAAAGGACAGAGAAAGAAAAATGTTTTACGTCAACTTTAAAATTGCATTAGATAGTATTTTAAAATAACATGCCCTTTTATTAAAAGTAATTATATTTGTCTTTGTGGAGTGTGGCGTTCACACCACACGGTGGCGACATTTGTAAAAGTTAAATCTAAATCATGTCAGAACGTTTTTTATTATTAAAATTGATTATATAACAGAATAGTTTATTGTGGTCGTACTCAGGACATTGGATGTTCTGTGATGTCCTATTTCGTAAAGTACAATTATTTGACTGTGTGAAAAGACGCGCTACGTCTCTATTATTTTGTAATTTTATTACGTGTAGTATAAATACATCTTCTGATGTCAACACCAATTTAACCTATAGCTGAATGTTGTGAAAGTGGGAGGTTTCATTTAGTCGTTGATTATTTCAAGAAAAAACACGAATGTAGATTTGCAGAAGAAGAATCTGAAACGGGACGAGAGAAGCAATTACACCAGGTCACCAACTGCTGCTCAACACCCCATCCTGCTGAGCTTCTGCAATTGTAAAGACAGAATCTTTACAATTGCAGAAGCCTTACCTCCTCACCTTCAGTCTCCTCATCTCATTCATTCTCAATTACTTCCTTCTTTTTTTTCATGTTAAACTTTTTCCTCCTTTTTCAGTCCCACCTTCCTTCCTTTCCCTTCCTCTAAGCCTCATATCCATCAGTCTCATCTTATTCCTCCTTTTCAGTTTTTCTTCTTCTTCTCAGTCTCCTCTCATTTATCCTAATTCTCACCCCCTCTCCTTTACTCTTATCGAATTTCTCGTTTCCTTTCCTTAGTTTCACCTTCTTCCTTCCCTCAGCTTCACCTCCTTCAGCCCGTCTCATCTCGCTCTCAACACCTCCTCCTCTATTCTCCGCTCACCCGAGGCTCTCAGGAACGCGCACGCGTGCGGAGCTGCGTGGGAATGGCTGTTAGTGTGATTGTGGGGGTTGGGCCCCTCGTTTAGAGCGGCAGAGCTGCATGAGTTTGTAATGTCCGCCATGTTGGCCATGGCGTATTGAACCGGGGGAGGAACAGCGGAGCTCAGGGAGAGAATAGACCGACAGAGAGCGACCGAGACCCGGGGCCTGCCCGGCTCTGCTCGCGCTGCAACGGACCAGAGAACGCTCTCAACCGACCGTTTGAAACACAGAGGCCGTCACAGTTTCATCCATGAGAACTCGAAGCAGATTTGCAGCGATTCCGAGCAGATCCAATAGATTTGTGCTGCATCTTTTGCTATAAAAATGAGTAAATTGTCGTTTCGGGCACGGGCGCTGGATGCTAGCAAACCGCTCCCTGTCTTCCGCTGCGAGGATCTGCCTGACCTGCACGAATATGCCTCCATTAACAGAGCTGTACCGCAGATGCCGACGGGGATGGAGAAGGAAGAAGAATCGGTACGTGATTTAACTGCAGCTCGGCTGCTGTTAGAATATTTTGGTGTGTTTTGTGTGAAGCAGAGCCGCTGTGCTAACCTGCGCAAGCTGCTGCAAAATGGCCGCCAGGTCTGCTCTTTAGCGCACACGACGTAACTCGATGAAAATGGAATATTCATGTCCCATTCCACCATTAGTGTTATTGTGTTCAGGTTTTCGTTCGTATTTTTATTTTTAGGTGATGTTATGTCCGTTTTGCTGGCATACAGTTGAGCTGGAAGGCACAAAGGAATCACGTGACTTTTCCGTGTTCCACCATTTTGTTGACTTTGTGTGTAGTGAAGGAAAGCGCGAACAGGCCGCGAATAGGCTGCATTTCTTGTGAGAAGACGCCAGGTGGCGAAAGTGAGGCTACCGGCTGGTTTGACAGCTGGGTGGTTTGTTGACAGTTTCGGTTTCTGCCATGTGTTTGCCCTGTCTTGTTTGGTTCTAAATGTAATTGAAACGGTTCTGGTTTGTTTTGAAGTACACCGGGGAATTATACAGACCCAATTAACTTTTGCTCTCTTTTACGCTTTTTTGTGAAAGCTTGTGAATAACAGAGCGTATTTATCTGGAATTGTATTCCTTTCAGATCGTTGCTCAGCAGTCACGTTTTTGTATAATTGTCAGAACATTGTAGTTGTAATTTGGTAAGAGCTTTAAATATTTAATGGTAAACAAATTGATGGAACTGTGTTAGTGGGTATTATACATATATAGGTCTTTACTTTAGCTTAGGCTTTGTCCCAAGTTCTTGGCACGTGTCAAGCAGGGTAAGGTTGTTGTAGTTGTTTATTACATTTCTGGTTCTTTATTTCTCCTCAACACCACATTGGCAGTTGTTTCCTTAGGAGACAGAAACACAGACAGACAGATGGGGTGGGGGTCAGCACAGTCAGCAGAAAATCTGCTACACCCCTCCCTCCCTGTTCCCCCCCTTCCTCGCTCTACTGTACACATGCTCTGGGTGTCATTACATAACAGAGTGACAGGAGAGATAAAGAGGACAGTTTTACTACGAGGCCGTGCATGGTTCAGCTTCCTGACCCACATTCTGTCTAGCACTGTCTCGGTCTGAATGGCCAAATGCTGGCTTCAAAACCACGTTGTCTAAGAAAGTGTGTGCACACATCTTGTTTAATTTAATAGGCTTAATAATCTGCAATATATTGTTGTTGTTTTTTTTTGCTTAAGGTGTTTTGGAATTGGTGATGCATAGAAGTGCAATATATGCCTTACAGTTAGACAGGAACAGACATGTTGTACCATAAACTTGCAAACCTTTATTATCAACATTGGACAGACTGTTATTCTGTATAACAGTTGTGTGAAGTTCTGCCAAAAAGAACAGGAATGTCTGTTTTTTAACACCATGTAAATCCAGAAATGTTTGGACATATTTTTGTGTGTTTGAGGTTGGTACCACATCTCTTGTCTGCAACACATCCTCTGTTCATAAACTGGAATTCTGCCCTTACAAGCTGTTAAGACAAGGCATGCTAATTTGTTATCAAATCTCCCCTTCATGGTGGTCAGTCTGGGTAACATTGTGTTTGGCCAAAAATAAGTTTTAATATTTACATTGACAGAAATGTAGCTGAATAAATCCGTTTTCTCAAGTGATTGATGTGGATTGCCTCTGTTTAACACAAGATGGATCCAGTACATAATGAACTGGCTTCTCCATGAAATAAGTCCAAGCTTTTATAAATGAATTCAGTCTGTTATAGTTAGACTAGTTTTTCTTCTCTGAAAACACCTGCTGAAGGCCACACTTTGTTGCCTTGGCAACTTTTATTTGAGGTAACTGTTTCTTTTCGGGCAACATTTAATGGAAGGTGCCTGCAGTGCAGGAAAAATAGATCTTCATTTCCTGGCGGCCTATCAGTATCTGCCGCTGTGACAAAGCTCCACTGCTGCGAGGGCTCCACAGTATTTGGTGTTTCAACTTGAATAGGAAAATAATTTAGTTGTATTTGGTCTGTGTGTATTTAGGAGCCACTCTGGAATCAAGGGTCATGCATGGATCTGTGCTGCTGTGTTGTTTCATTCATCTTTCTGCATGAAGAATTGTAAAGAACTAGTAAAATGTTCTCTTTTTTTGTCAGCCATGGACAATTTTTGACTGCAGACATTAATTGAGAATTGTAGCAAAAAATGTTACATTCACAAACGTTTCCAATCAAGACGTTCCCAGGCTGTGAGTTCTGATGGTCAGAATCACAGCTGTGACGGATGAGTCTTTAGGTCAGAGGCAGTTCAGGGATTCTTGTTCAAACCCTTTATTGCTAATATCCTCCTCTAACGAAGGCCACGGCAGGTCTCAATCTGAAGAAGAATGTAGTAGCTTAAGTTCTCTGAAAAAGAGTGAAACGTAGTAGATGATTAAACATATCCTGTTTTGCATCACTGCTGCTGTGTTCATGGATTTGAAGTAACCTCCCATACATATGTTATTCACCCCAAGATGGGCCATGTTCTAAAAACCTCTAGTTTGCCGTTTTGGGTTTTCTTCACAAAAGGTGTAATTTTAGCCCTGGTTGGTATGTCTGAATTGTCAGCTATTTGTATGAATAAAAGTCTTTGAGCTTCAAATGGAATGTATTGGTTTGACATGTTTTTCACACAAAAAATAAAGTATTATTTTCTTGCCATAAGTTGTGGTTTAAGCTAGAAATTTGACAAATAAAAAGATATATTTCTTTTATCAAACATAAATGTTGATAATCAATAATAATAGAATAGAGATGAGGTTCCTTGTGTCAACGTAATAGGAAGTATTTTCTTCAAGAGCATCAATCAAGTAAAAGCAAAGGCACACATTGGATATTTAAACTGTCAAACAACTCTCTAAGGTTTTGTATTGGCGTGAGTTTTGGAGGCAGTCTCTGCACACATGTGACTAATGCTTGTGAATTGTTGTTTTTGGAGTTAAATGTACAACCCACACTTCATAAGCGCAACAGGCAGGAAAAAAAGGACTGATGTTTTATGAACACTCTCAGATTAGCACTGTGACTTCAGGTCCTCAGGTTTATTAGGCCCCCGTGCTGTTGAAACTATTCGCTATTCTGTTTGTGCGCGTGTCACAAAAATAAAAACAAATAAATAGAGATCTGGATGATGAGCTTGTACCAGGGCCAGATGGTTGAGCTTTGGACACATGCTGCGTCCTTTCATCCAGCTCACAGCCCTGAATCACTTCTCTTTCTACTCCACACAAAGGTCCTCGTGGATTGTGTTGTATTTTCATGCTCTAACTACTCTAAACTCCTACACAAATGTTGTTGTGTCCAAATGAGGCATAGGTGGAATGTAGCTGCAAAGTTGAGTCCTAATTCCCAGCCACATGGACTGCTATTTAACACTGAGCGTAATGCTCCCAAGAAACTTCTGAGTCTGATGTGCAAAATGAGAAGGAGCGCTGTTAAAATTCTTGTTGAAGACAGACTTCAGTCAGTTTGACTGGGTCTGCCATCTGTTGCCCTAGAGATTGAAAATAATCCTGTAGGAAGTGTAACTCGGGCTAAGAACACAGCATACGTTGCTCAGATGTCTTATTGCGCTCTACATTTCTGAAGCTTGTATTAGGTCTGTGCATGTTTGGTAAATATCACAGGTCTTGCGATTTTTGTCAAGGCCTGAAAACATTGTTTTTCTCATATTTGTACTGGCACAAAAAAGACAATTTGCACACTGTACAACTTCAGCAGAATATATAATTAGATCATATAAATTTGGTATATATTACATTAAATCCTTTGTTTTTCATTCACATATACTTTTCCCTTTGACTTTTAATATGTGGCATTGCTATCTATTGTTACTAATTCTTAAATAAATAATTTATATATATATAAATTGTGGTGATAGCCTAGCCTTTAGGACAGCTGCAGCCCCTAACAACACAGTGGTGTGATGAGGTAAGGTGAAGTTAACTGTGGGCGAGCAGATTTGCTTCGTAACACAACCTTACACAGTATGAATCAGACCTCTGTGGTGTGAGGTGGTGAATGTTTACAAAACTTAACAAGCCTTTTAGAGGCCAACGCTACTCGAAAATTATTAGAGGGACATCATAGAACAAAGTATAGAAAGAACAGGAAATGGTCATGCAAGCAAACTCCTGTAGGTTTCAAGACAAACTTCAGTATATTGTCACACAATTGATCAAAACAGTGTTTGACAAGTAACTGAACTTTTTTTGTGTGGTTTATTGTTTTTATTACCAGCACTTGAGTAAAATGTCTTTAATTCTTTTAATCTTGAACATTTTCGGCTGTAGGAACAGTGTTATGAACAGAATGAGCAGTCAGAATTCAGTCATTTTCTTAACAGTGCCTCTCCCCTTCTCCTACAGGAGCACCATCTCCAGCGGGCCATTTCAGCACAGCAGGTTTACGGAGAGAAGCGGGACAACATGGTCATCCCTGTCCCCGAGGCAGAGTGCAACATTACGCACTATGAGGGCCTCTACCCCGGGGACTTTAAGATGCCAAAGCAGCTCATTCACCTACAGCGTGAGTAGCAGCTTGGTTACTGCTCTGTGTTTGTGTGCGTGTCGGCTGTCAGGGTGTGTAGTTAATGCGTGATCCTAGGTTTCATTACTGCAACCAGCACTTCAGCAGGTCCACACGTGTGAGGGGAATTGAGTATCTTGTTGATATCAATAACATATTCACATATGTACAATCTTACACACATATACGATCATAATTCAGTTGGGCCAAAACCTATTGGCCGTTTTTATCTGCAGCTTCAGAGGAAAATCAGATAAACACAGTGGGTAAACACCTTTTATTTTCTTGTAGTGAGATTAAGCTGATCAACATCTGAAATAAAAAATACTGTAGGATGTGCAAAATAGTTACAGCAAGGCCAAGTGGACTGAAAGGTTCTTCTAAGGACGTTTCACCTCTCACCCAAGAGGTTTCTTGGATGAGAGGTGAAACATCTACGGAAACCCAACTACTTTGGATGAGATAACGTGGATGACTGAGAACCTACACAGGTCAGTTAAGCCGTGTGCACAGAGCAGTGACAGCCCGCTACTCCTTAATTATTGCTGCCACTGGTTTACCGTTGAACAGACACACCATTATCTGTTATCATTACTGACTAGGATTTGCAGACATTTCACAGTCTGTGTGGAAGATTAATTGATTCTTAGCAGACACAGAACCAAGCACTAAGGCAGTGTGTCCTGTTCTCTGGTGTCTGAAGTTGACACACTGTCACCACAGTTTTTGTTAATTGGTGCAGCTTGAAGTGTTTAACCACTAAATAAAAATGACTCTCCACCCTGACAGGGCATCATATCTCCCCATGACAGATTCAATAGAAAGACCAATCGTTGCTTTAGACCCTGCACAAATCTGAGGATTTTTGTTCAAAAATGCCACAGCATCCTTTCTTAAAATAAACAACAATCATGACACAGTGTAAAGCACGGTTTCATCTTTTTTGTGATCCTTTAAACAGTATTTATAAAAAGGTTTTGTTTGATGAATGGTTCTCATAGCAGCATTTTTTTAAGTCTGTTGATGTGTGTGTCTCTGCAGTAATCAGCTCTCCTTTCCCACAGCTTTCAGTTTGGACACAGAACAACCAGACTACGACCTAGATTCAGAGGATGACTCATTTGTGAATAAACTGAAGAAGAAAATGGAAATCACAGCCCTGCAGTTTGAGGAAATGGTTGACCGATTGGAGAAAGGCAGCGGACAGCAGGTATTAGTTTCTGTGTGAAGGAACGTGATATTTGTAGAAGCACTTGGACTTTAAACAGAATCAAGAGTTTGTTTGCGTTTGTATTTCTGACACGTTAGGGAACGTCATGATTTTCCTCTTTTTGCATAACAATGGAAGCTAATGGACTGTTAAGGGAAAGTAGGAAAGCTTCTGAAACGTGGACAGCAGTAAAACCCTAGTAGGTTAGAGTTTATGAGTGCTGCCTGAAGACACAGCAGCTTCACTTTATTCCTGGTTGCAGTCTTTTTAAAAGCTATAAAACTGGACACCCAGCTCTTTATTGTTTTCTGTAATGAACAACCTACTAAGCCCTTTTATTTTGTGTGCAGCTCGTAAGTTTGCCAGAAGCTAAACTACTATTGAAGGAGGATGATGAGCTGATCAAAGAGGTGTTTGACTACTGGAGCCGCAAACGAAAAACCTTCAAGGCTGGGGTCCTCATCCCCAATGTGAAGCAGGAGAAGAGAGATGGCTCCAGCACCAGCGACCCCTATGTGGCCTTCAGACGACGAACCGAGAAGATGCAGACGAGGAAGGTAAGGGTCTGGAGCTGTGTTGGTAAATAAGTGGTGTGACATTAATGTTCTAATGTCTTCAGAGCAATGTTTCAATATCTCACAAGTCTGAGTCATCACTCTGTTATTTTCAGAACCGAAAGAACGACGAGGCATCTTACGAGAAGATGCTGAAGCTGCGTCGGGACCTGAGCAGAGCGGTCACCATCCTAGAGATGATCAAGAGACGAGAGAAGAGTAAGCGGGAACTGCTGCACCTCACATTGGAGATAGTGGAGAAGAGGTGAGAGAGAACATGCTGAATATGACTGAGAGGCAGATGTTGTCATACTGCTGGATTGTTCGTTTTTATCTGCTCAGATTATGATGTTCATGAACACAGTTGTGTTCAGCGTGACTTTTTTTTTCTTCTTTGACTTGTTGAGAAGATAAAATTGTCATTTCATTTGTATTCTGTCTCTGTGTCAGAACTTTACCACTTGATGTCTTCTGCATTGATCTGCTCATGAAGTTAGATCAGAGTCTGCATTGAGACACTTGTCCTCAAAACCAATGGTGTAAAAGACACTAGTTTTTCTGTAAGGTCAGGCTCGACTGCTGGTGTTAATTAGAGTTAGGGTCATTGTGGGATCCAGGCTTTTGTTTGCTTATGTTACTACTTAAAACCCACCCTCATTCTCCAGCAGAGGCTGCTGCTAATGAGCTCGTCGACTCCTGCAGTGCCTGTGGATTTTTCTTCCAGTCTATTTTCTTTTTCTCTTTATAACAGTCTACTACCTGTTAGACCTTTTTTTCCTTCACCGGTTCCTCAGTGATCCATCTAAACACGACAAATGAGTGGAATCAATCTCCTCTGAAAGTAGCCGTCAGTGGTAGCCTCAGTTGGAGTCTTCTTCTTGAAGTGCTTTTTGATTTGTAGTGACATTTCAATTTCCTCTGGTTATCCTGACCCTCTTCCTGCCTTCAAGTCACTGCTGCACTTCACTCTAGTTTCACAGGCTTCTATTTTCAGCAGACTATTGCATGAAATTAGATGGGAGTGTAGTGACCCAGGTGGCCTGTGTGTGTAGTCACATGGTTGTGTGTTTTGGTCTGCATTCAGAGTTCACAGCTGTGCAGCCATTGTTTTTAATATTCATGTGTTTATTTAAGATGAACCACAAACCTAAACCGGGTTCTCTTACTTTTAGAGACTTTGCTTTTGCATCTGAGGATAATAGTAGTAATAATAGTAAACAGTAGAAGTCATTTCATTTGTACTGTTGTGGCAACTCTGTTGTCTGGTGGAGAAAATAGGTCAAATGAGTTTGAGGAACTGTGAGATGTGTCTTTGTATATTATATATTTTTTTTATATATAAGAAAGGTTTTCATCTGATTTAGTCTGTGAGAACACACAGATATCACTGTTAGACCAAATCATTTCGGTCATGCCAGAGAAATAATAAGCAAAGATTGAAGTTAACTTTATCTAACTGGTTTTCTGGAGAACTCTACCAATGTGGAGATGAAACCACATTGTGGCCAAAGAAATGTTGAAACGTTAGAAGTGCATTGAGTACATGGAGAGACAAAACTTTTAAATGCATACAATAAAACATTTAGTACATATTTTTGTTACAGTCAAAATAAAAAAACAAATTGTATTATTGAGCCACAGTCTTTGTGCCTGATGAAAGGAAGAACTGCTGTTCGGCTTTTTTTTTATACACACTTTTGTAGCAGACATACCAGAGCGGTGGAAGATTTCTTTGTGTATGTTATCTACAGCCTCCATGTGTGTTGTGTGTCTTTTCAGAAACACAATGTCAGACTTTGGCAGTGAGGTGATGGCAGAGGCTCTGGCACAGCGGGCTCTGGTCAAACCTGTCTACACAATCCCCATCATTCCTCTGTCCAACAGTAACCAGTACAGACACCAGGACCACATGGACATGAAGGACTACAAGAAGGTGAGGACACAGTTGATGATCTCACCACACAGTTCAGTCTTTTCATCTCCTCGTGATGATGATGATGATAATGTGTGGGAATCAGAACTGAAATTCTACAGAACTATTTAAGATTTGGAACTGACTTTGTTTGTCCTTAAACTGAGTTGATGGCTGAAAGGAAAAGCAGCAAATGTGTTTTCTTTGGCTTGGAGTCAGACGTGCTTTAAAAGCTTATAGTCATTTAAATCAAGTGCTGTTTAAGTAAGGTTTTAAAATCATTGCACATGTCCCTATCAAATATTTTATTTATAAAAGGACAGAAGAATGTTTGGTCTAACCCTGTCTTTCTATAAGTAATGGATGAAATCCTCAGACATTTTACATGCTTGCACACATCATTATTTGGCATCAACCCCTCTCACTATAACTTCATTAACTCCCCCACTTCCTGCCCCACTGCAAGTACTTCCCCATCAATCCCCCTCCTCCTACATTTTTTTTCTACCAGCTGGTTGACTATTGTTTTAGGAGTTCGTTTCTACTCCCTTCTCCTCCTCCTCCTCTCTCTTCTACTCCATCACTCCAACCTTATTTCTCATTCTCCTGACACAGGGGTCTCTGTGGGGTCTCTTTGCTTTGTCCTTACTTCTGAGCACTGAATAGGACCTGACAAATCCCAGTGGAGATGGGAGCCAGTTCAGGAGGAGGGGGTGTTGTCCCACGGGGAATATTGGGGTTAAATACAGCAGAGCACAGATTTTGGGGTGGGAGGAAGCACAGAGCCATCTGGCTCGACTACAGCATCTGGCACGTGCTGCCATCTGCATATCAATGCCGATTTTACTCTCTGTAGTCGTACTCGGCCATTAACGATGTCCGGCCAGCAACAGGCTCACTCAGCATTTTCTTTTGAAATGACCAGTGCTGTAAACATTAATCCCTGCTTCTGTTTTCATTCTTGCAGCCAGAGAAGACGGAGGCAGTGCGAACTAAAAGGAAATACGAAAAGAAACCCAAGATCCCGCCCCTGTCTGCACCTCAACATTCAGAACCCTTGGTGTTCAATCCCAAGGACCTCAACCAGTATGATTTTCCCAGCTCAGACGAAGAGCCCTATTCACAGGTACCGTGATTGTGATTCTGTGAAACTGAGTGTTACATTTGGATTGTGCAGAGTGATCTACATGACTTTCAGTCTGTCACACGTGGACTGATGTGTTTGGGTTGAACAGATTCATTCAGGTTCCTCGGAGGCAGAAGAGGAGAATGACCCAGACGGCTGCTTCGCCTTCAGGAGGAAAGCCGGCTGTCAGTACTATGCTGTGAGTGACCTCTGTCTCCATAGATGCCACAGCAGGTTGACTGACTGACTGCTGTGGATGATATTCTTTCACCAGTCCAATCATAACAACTTCTCTTTTCAACACACATTAGCTAGTCAAAGCTCTAACGCTTTTCATGTCATCCTTTCATTCTTCCAGTCTCGTCCAGACCATTGTGGTAACTGGCCCTGGGTTAGTCCATCAGAAGGTGGCCTCGGGGATTCCCGCTTCCGCTACTGTTTAACTTCGCTGAACTGGCCACGACGCTGCATAGGTTTGGCGAGGCGTCGGCTGGGCAGAGGCGGCAGGTAAGCTCAGACTGTTGTTTTTTTTTTTGTTTGTTTGTTTTTTTTTTTGTTTTGTTTTTTTTTTTGTTAGCTCTGGGACTTTAACTGACCTAAAATGACATGATCCATTCACATGCGCAATATATTCAGTAATTTTACATCTAACATCTGTCACATTTAGTATGATCTGATTAACATTCAGCTAAATTGCTTCATGGATTAATTATGTTTTTTTTTTCTGCAATGACACATAAGTGAAGACCAAAAAAGCCTGAGGAAATGTAGCAATATGAAATGTGTGAACGCAGCCAAAAACAATAGTGAGCAGGAGACACTGAGCCAAGTGTTGGCTGAAACCACAGAGCCTGTTCCTCATAGCAGCTCTTTGGCAGGTTCATAGAGATCATTTGGCAGACCAACCCCATGATAAATCATCAAGTCGACTGCTAAAATGATCAACATGGCATTTCTATTCCTGGTATTCACTCACCCCCTGAAGCCTTATAGACAAATCACAACATGGCTGCTGGTGATTGTAAACATGAGAGTGTGTTGTAGCCCAGTTTGTATCCTCTGCGAGGAGAGGTTTCTTCAGCAATGAAGTAGGTCAGGCTGCTTCTTCATGACATCAACAGTTTTCTGTCTTTGGCTGTACGTGATCATATAATCTGTCTGTGAGGCAGACTGGAAGAACTGGTTCACATCACATTTAATCATTTACCTACTCTGAGACGCTAGTGAAAACCTGTGGCTGTACATGAATGTCAATAACGCTTGGATTTCCCTTTCTAGGGTGTTGTTGGACAGAGCGCACACAGATGTGGAGAACATCTGTCAGATCCTGGATTCAGACCCTGAACCAGAACCACTCACTACGCCACTTCCCAGCTCTCCGTTCCGAAACTCTAACGGCAGTACCTCAAATGAAAACAATACCTCAGACCTGGCCAACCCCACTTCATCCCCCCTGTCCTCATCCTCAGCAACGCTCATGGACCTCAGCCACATTCTTTTAAAAATCAAGTCCTGCCGCTGGAGGCACTTCAGACCACGGACGCTATCCCATCACCACCTGGGTGACGGTGATTTGTCTCGGAGAGTATTTAGGGATTGTAGCCGGACAGTGTCAGGACTAAACAGGACCTTGTCTGGAGGATCCAGCTCCCAGAACCGCACTGGTCTGGTTCTGACTCCAGCTAACGGTGAGTGGTTTCTTTACTTTGGTATAATATCTATTATCTAAAAACAGTTTGAGAAGATTAATAGCTCTATTGCACTTTTTTGAAATTACATAAATGTTGTTTAGTGGAGTGTTTGAAATGATGATGTATGAGGTTGGTGATTATAGTGAATTATTTATTTGAATTATTGGGAAAAAACCTCAAACCTAGAAAAAGGTGATGGATTAAAATGTGATACACATTGTATTTTTTGTGTTGATAAATTAAAGGATGTTTAATCCTTATTACTTTATGGGCTTGTAAAGGGATTTTTTATTTTCTAGTTAAATTATTGTATTTTTATTTGTGCTTTATTGTCCTTATCTGGCATTCATGGTGTTGTTTTCTCATAGCAACAAGACTGGAATGTTTTGAATTTTACTGGGGAAAAATGCACCCCTTTTCTGAGATGATGGACTAATATCAAATGTAAAACAACAGAGTATAAGAGAGAAAAAAAAATGCACCCCGTTTCTGAGATGATGGACTAATATTAAATGTAAAACAACAGAGTATAAGAGAGTAGACCTGGACTGAAGCTGTAGATGTGTGTGTGTGTGTGTGAAACTGAGTGTTTTAAGTGAAGCATAATTGGACTGTGTTGACTCTTAGTGACACACTGCAAACACAAACAAGAGCAGTTAGAGCACATCTGTGTTGTTTGTGTACAGCTGTTTTTTATTACATCTCACTGGTATTAAAGCCAACAGTCAACACCAAGGCCCATGTCAGTAAATTAGGTTATGGTTTTAAAAACATTTTTGTTGATTTCAATAAATCAGTGTCCTGTTGGCTTTTTATATATCTTATAATTGTGAAGATTGGGATTTTCAGTAGTGTCACTGTATGGAGAAGCAACACAATCCATAACAGACTACAGACTAATGGTTACATTGGATACATTTGTCTGTGTCTGAAAGCTATGAAAGTTCACCCCGTGTTTGGTTGTTGTTTATAAAGGTGTCCCATGTTCAGTCTCCTGCTGACTCTCGTCTTAGAGTAATGATTTGAAAAGTATAAAGTAATGTGATGGTGATTCCACCTCAGGGATTTAGTAACACATTCCACTGTGAGCACTGCAAACACATCCTCCCCATCATCTAGATGTAATCATAGAGGATGGACATTATTATGAATGCTGGTTGTGAAGTGTCACTAATACAGGACAGGATGTGAGTGAGTTTATGTTCAAGGCACACAACAATGTAATTGCTTATCAGTGAATGGGAGAATGCTCTTTGATTGTAAATTAAGTGTTCCTGCATGCCGTGTGTATTTCACCACCTTTTTGTTGTTGTTGTTCTTACAAACGGCCTATTGTCTTTTTCCTGAAATGCAACCATATTTCAGACCACTGCTGCTTCCCAGTCCTGTTGTTATCCTCTGTGTGATGTCAAATATATCACCCGCTTGGTGATGTCTTGTGGAATCAGAAGGCTGAAGGGTTAAGTGAGCAGTGCACTAACGATGCAAAACTGAGGGCAGACAGGAGAGCCTCCACTTAGTGTTTTTAACAACAAACTTGAACTGACAGTTAACACCATCACCCAGGCAAACTTGTCTGGCCAAACTGACCTGGGGCTTTATTTTGTTGTAGTGTTACTGGAGCTGTTTCAAGTTGTCCAAGTGTTTGTTTAGATTGCTGGGTTCAGGTGACAAAGCAGAGATGACTTTGTTTATCGAAATAAAACCTACCATTTATGTTTTGAACATAAATGTTCATTTATGTTCAGGAAATAGCACTTTGAAATGATCACACCTGATCATGTCAGACGTTTAATTTGTAATTGTTGGGCATTTATTTGCAAAGAAATTTGCAATTAAATTAAAGTTTCAGATGTTGTTAATAGAGATTTATTTTCCAAGCTTTTATTTGTCAAAGTAAGAAAGAATCAGCTGAAAAAATGTCATCAGCACATCTCTAATTTAATCTAATTTATGACTTTTTGTTTGTCCCATAATGTCTTGGACACAAGTTCCATCCCCTGACTCAGTGCATGTTTCCCTTCCACAGTGTTCACAGCAGAGCAGTACCAGCAGCACCAGGAGCAGTTGGTCCTCATGCAGAAGCAGCAGCTGGAGCAGTCCCAACAGCAACAGCAGCAGCAACAACAACATCAACATCAACAAAAACAGCAGCAACAACAGCAGCAGCAACAACAAGCCAACAACTCTGTGACAATGACCAACACGAAGGTCAGTGATGACGAGCTCAGCAGGTTTTTACATCTGCTGGAAAAAAGTTTCCCTTTTTTCTATCAGTTCAAGTTGAACAGTTAAAGCTCACAAAACAATCCCCATAATTACATCAAAGTCGTTGAAGACCAGAGAAATCATCATTCAAACATCTGAGTGTAAACCAGTGTGAAGTGTAGCAGTAGGTGAACCTCATGTGTGATGTGAGGCCTTGAGTCTGCAGGCGTTAACTGATCGACTTTACTTGTGTTAAGTGCACATGCCTTCAATTTTCAACAGGTAAAAATACTGCTTTAGAAGAAAAAGGTCATGTGACAGTTCCTGTCAACCACCAAGTCTGTTTTCTCTCTGATTCCCGTCCAGACACTCGTGTCCAAGACGTTGGACCAGGCCAGTGCCCAGTTTGCTGCTTCAGCACTTGTCACCACAGACCAGCTGCTGAGCTTCAAGTCCAAAGAAGAGCTAGTGCTGGCGAGTGGAGTAAACGGGGTCCTCACAGGTGCAGGTGGGAGATTGTTATGCCTTTTTTTAACTCATGATGGAGTCACTGTTTGTACATGAGTGACAAGGATGAGGTGTAGTGGTGAAATCAAAGCTAACGTCAGTGCAGAGAGGAGAAGAGGGAAAGGTTTTAGCCCACAGTAGTGAGAACTGATGTTGACAGTATGAAGTGTAACACATACAGGAGGCAGGGCTGAGGATAGTGGGGTCTTTATTGACACTGAGCCTGATGGACTGAAAAACTCAGCTCAGTTAACAGTTTAACCTTTGGGGTTCAGATGTTAGAAAGGTGAGACTGAGATGGTTTTGGCATGAACTGAAGGGAGATGTTGGAGATGAAATTACCAGAGAAGATTCATAGATGATCTGATGTGAAATTCCTGAAATTATTGCTTTGCGTTATGTCAGGTGAATAGATTCTTCTGGAACTAATCCTGTTTTTTTTTTTTATTATTTCATTCAACAATCTTGTTGTTCACACAGGTGTTTTCAAAGGTTTGCACCTTTCTACAACCACGGCAGTTCTTCACCAGACAAATCAATCAGCCACACATACCACCACCACAGCCCAGACTTTTCTCCAGCCCTCCTCAAACGCCACCACGCCCTCACCTGCCAACGCCATCTCCACCTCTCACAACTCCAACCCCAGCAACCACACAGCAGCAGCGTTGGGGATCCTGGGATGCAACAGCCCTAACTCCACCCCCGTCACCACTCAGGTCCTACTCGGGAATAACATCTGTCTAAGCGTGCCGTCAGCCGCCAGTCTGGCTGGACGCCACATCCCACGCACTCTTGGCACCGTGCCGGCCTCTGCCTTAAAGCTGTCCGCCGCCACCAACCTGCAGATGCCCAAAGTCTCTGCAGCATCGCCCATGGACATGGGCTCAAAGTGAGTGATACGGTCCTCCACTAGAACGTGTGGTAACTTCTCAGAAAGTTTAACAAATGTATCTTTGTTTTGTTCCTTCTAAAGGACGACTTTGGTCTTTTCAGTATGGCTCACATGACTCCTCCTGGGTTTTGTTGAAATTTCTGTGCCCTGCAAAAAAAGGTTTTCATCCGTGAAGGAAAACAGTGTTACTCAGGATAACAATTTAAAAAAGTAGGCTTTAAAAATTACAATTGTAAAATAATTCAGTTTTGAAGTCCTGCTGCCATTGGTGTAAAGGAAATTTTTGGAAAATTTTAATTTACAAGTAGTGGCGTAAGAAAATATTGATACACCGAAATATTACGATTTTTAGTTTCACTTTTTCCCCTTTTATGCTTTTTTTTTGTGCAGAAAGTCAAATGAGGGCAGTATGTGAATGTGACAATTAGTAATGATGGAATAATGGAAACTAAAACTCTCAATTTTAAGTTTTTCTCTGTCACCTTACATCAAGGTGGAGGCTGAGAGGTGTAGACTGTAGCCAGGTCAGGGGATCGGGGTGGGGGGGTTGTGGTCTGCCTCAACACCGCTGCTTTGACTGATAAATCGTCTGATCGTCTCTCCACAGGGATAATCATGAAGAAGACAAGCCAGCACTGAACAGTATAGCAGACAACACAGTGGCCATGGAGGTGACGTAGTACCGGTGATGGATGGAGTTCACTCTATCAGGTGCTGTGCATCGTAGCATCGGGAATGCAAAAGGGACGGTGGGACTCTTGACACGGAATGACCGACGGCTGCAGCCGCTCGCTTGCAATTTTCATCTCTCATTCTTTAAAAATCTTTTTTTCTTTTGTTACTGTTAAAGTTTAAAAAAAAGTTGACATCTGTAAATTATGAATATGGCAAAATTAGTATGTGTACAGTAACTACATATTTGTAATATCCCCTGTATATATATGACTTGAATACAGAACTGTCCATTTGTGATGTTTTGCACTTGGGAGTCGAATTTAAAGGAAAAAAAAAAGAATAAGCCAAGTAAGTGATGGTGAGGTGGGAGTTGTATAGAGAAGAGTTTTATCACATCATGTGCATGGTGCGGAGCCTGCTGTTTTTATCTATTTATTGTGCTGTGTTTACAGTTTATTTTTTATTTTCGGTTGTTTTTTTGTTTTGTTTTTTTTACTCTTTTTATTTGTACACTGTACCTACGTTGGTTCATGTGCTGTAGTAAGTGTTAGGTAGCTACAGACTCCTGGGTATTTTTTGTATATTGTGAACACAAAGCAGGTCCCTCCGTCCTCCACAATTCGCATCCTTTTTTTTTTTTTTTTCCTGTGCTTTTTCTGTCAATCATGTGGTGACATTACAAGCCAGAGGAGGAGCTTGATGCACTCAGGTGCTCCCCCTATTTTCCTGGTAACTTTCATCATCATCATCCGAAATACAAGTAACAAACCAGGGGTGAAGTCTCTTCTGCCTCTGATTAAAGCACTATTTTTGTCCTTTTTTTTGACTTGTTTTTAAAAAAAAAATCTGATGCTGCTTTTTTATTTTTTTAAAGTTTTTTTTTTTTTTGTCCTTCATTTTCATGCACGTTCCCTTTTTTCTATTTGTTTCATCCCTCAAGACATTTTTGTAAAAACAAAATTATTTTTGTATTTTTTTTTTCTGTTCTTGTGGTTAACTTGATTGTAATATTTCCGTTTTTGTTTTCATGTTTGAAAGGCTTCATTTGTTGGTTGATTTGTAACTCGTTGGTTGTTTTAGTGATAAGGGAGACGAGTCAGCGGAAAATAACTGTATGTCAAGTTGTCTTTGATGGTCGTGTGCAGATTCCCCACTTGAAAGGTTCACTGAGTCCACCCAAAAATACCAATCTGGTTTCCATACAATGACCAAAACCTCCCCCCCCCCCCAAAATTATTTTTTCTTTGGTAGATGCGTTATTTTTCCGTTTTCTAAACACATTCTGATAATGAGGATTTAACTTAACTTAAAAAGGAAAAACATTGCCATTAAACATATGAATGTACTTGAACTGACATATTAACTGTGAAGCATGAAAACATCATTACATGCTTTTTACCTATTGCCCCAGAATTTTAGTCGATGTACAAACCAAGTAAATGTGGTGGTTCACGCAGTAAAAAATGAGATATCAGGGCTGTAACTTATTTTCTTAAGTTTAATTATCACATCACATTTATGGGTTTAAAACACTATGTAAAAAAAAAAAAAAGACAAGTCAACTCCTTTTCCATCAGTAAAAAGATGACAGTAACAGAGGTTTATGGTGATTCTAGTCACCTTCGTCTTTTTAATTGGTTGAAGAGATTTGAAAATGAGCCACAACACTAGGGTTAGTTTTTTTCATTTATTGATCCTTGAGTGTCGACTAAAGACGACAGTCTGACTTTAGCCAACCAAGTCAAACAGGACAGTTCTGCTCTTCCACACTCCAAAATTCCAAAAAAAAAAAAAGTCCACAAATTTTGGGGAAAAAGGCACAGCCCTAAGATGGCCAATGCTGTTGATGCTGACCATACTCAGATGATTTTCTTGAGCTCATCATATATCACCAGTACAAAGGCCCCGCCCATTCCCCTGAGAACGTTAGACAAGGCTCCTTTGAAGAAAGCCTTGATGCCTTCATCACGTGAGATCTTCCTCCAGCAGTCGATGGTCCCACTGTACATGATGTCCGCTCCTTTCCGTCCAGATTGCATCATCATGCGTCTGCGGACAGTGTCGAGGGGGTACGAAGCCAGACCAGCTACGGCCGTCACCGTCTGTGCGATCATCCAACTCACCAGTATGGGGGTGTTCTTTGGGTCCGGCAGCATCCCTTTGGCCGTGTCGTAGATTCCGAAGTAAGCGGCTCTGTAGATGATGATGCCCTGCACTGACACGTTAAAACCCTGGTACAAACCTTTCAGACCGTCAGACTGAAAGACCTTTATCAGACAGTCCCCCAGACCGTTAAACTCCCTTTCTGCTCCAGCCTTTCCCACGTCAGCGGCTAGACGAGTACGGGCAAAGTCTAGTGGATACACAAAACACAGGGAGGTGGCGCCAGCAGCACCTCCAGAGGCTAGGTTACCAGCAAAGTACCTCCAGAATTGAGTTCTACTGTCCACACCGTCCAGGAACACAGCCTTGTACTTGTCTTTAAAGGCGAAGTTGAGGGCCTGGGTGGGGAAGTACCTGATGACGTTGGCGAGGTTTCCTCTCCAGAACGAGAGGACTCCCTGCTCTTTGGGTATACGCACAATGCAGTCCACGATGCCCTTGTACTGCTGGTCTTTGGTGATCTGTCGACTGGCGTGTTGGACCTGGAGCAGAAGCTTGACCCTCTCGATGGGGGCCACGGTTGTTTTAGAGACGGCTGCTGCCACGCCACCCGC
>NC_024309.1:13923463-13926468 GCF_000523025.1 Cynoglossus semilaevis | reverse complement strand
TTGGTTTCCCAAAAAATCCCAAAACCCCCCCCCCCCCCCCCAAAATTATTTTTTCTTTGGTAGATGCGTTATTTTTCCGTTTTCTAAACACATTCTGATAATGAGGATTTAACTTAACTTAAAAAGGAAAAACATTGCCATTAAACATATGAATGTACTTGAACTGACATATTAACTGTGAAGCATGAAAACATCATTACATGCTTTTTACCTATTGCCCCAGAATTTTAGTCGATGTACAAACCAAGTAAATGTGGTGGTTCACGCAGTAAAAAATGAGATATCAGGGCTGTAACTTATTTTCTTAAGTTTAATTATCACATCACATTTATGGGTTTAAAACACTATGTAAAAAAAAAAAAAAGACAAGTCAACTCCTTTTCCATCAGTAAAAGGATGACAGTAACAGAGGTTTATGGTGATTCTAGTCACCTTCGTCTTTTTAATTGGTTGAAGAGATTTGAAAATGAGCCACAACACTAGGGTTAGTTTTTTTCATTTATTGATCCTTGAGTGTCGACTAAAGACGACAGTCTGACTTTAGCCAACCAAGTCAAACAGGACAGTTCTGCTCTTCCACACTCCAAAATTCCAAAAAAAAAAAAAGTCCACAAATTTTGGGGGAAAAGGCACAGCCCTAAGATGGCCAATGCTGTTGATGCTGACCATACTCAGATGATTTTCTTGAGCTCATCATATATCACCAGTACAAAGGCCCCGCCCATTCCCCTGAGAACGTTAGACAAGGCTCCTTTGAAGAAAGCCTTGATGCCTTCATCACGTGAGATCTTCCTCCAGCAGTCGATGGTCCCACTGTACATGATGTCCGCTCCTTTCCGTCCAGATTGCATCATCATGCGTCTGCGGACAGTGTCGAGGGGGTACGAAGCCAGACCAGCTACGGCCGTCACCGTCTGTGCGATCATCCAACTCACCAGTATGGGGGTGTTCTTTGGGTCCGGCAGCATCCCTTTGGCCGTGTCGTAGATTCCGAAGTAAGCGGCTCTGTAGATGATGATGCCCTGCACTGACACGTTAAAACCCTGGTACAAACCTTTCAGACCGTCAGACTGAAAGACCTTTATCAGACAGTCCCCCAGACCGTTAAACTCCCTTTCTGCTCCAGCCTTTCCCACGTCAGCGGCTAGACGAGTACGGGCAAAGTCTAGTGGATACACAAAACACAGGGAGGTGGCGCCAGCAGCACCTCCAGAGGCTAGGTTACCAGCAAAGTACCTCCAGAATTGAGTTCTACTGTCCACACCGTCCAGGAACACAGCCTTGTACTTGTCTTTAAAGGCGAAGTTGAGGGCCTGGGTGGGGAAGTACCTGATGACGTTGGCGAGGTTTCCTCTCCAGAACGAGAGGACTCCCTGCTCTTTGGGTATACGCACAATGCAGTCCACGATGCCCTTGTACTGCTGGTCTTTGGTGATCTGTCGACTGGCGTGTTGGACCTGGAGCAGAAGCTTGACCCTCTCGATGGGGGCCACGGTTGTTTTAGAGACGGCTGCTGCCACGCCACCAGCCAAGAAGTCTTTGGCGAATGAAACAGCCTGAGTGCCGACGGCCTGTTCAGTCATGTTTCTTGGTTTAAGCTGCGAAGGCTGGCTGATGGATGTGTTCCTTTCATTTGTCATCTTTCTCCCCCTGGATACTCCGTCCTCCCTCAGAACCTCCTTTCATCGTCCAGTGTCTCTCTTCAAAGGCCATAGGCTTTCATCTTGAACTCTTCAAAGCCTCCGTACACTTCATCTTAGCTTGGCTGCTGTTTAGCATTCATGATTTTGTTTTTCTTTTCTTTTTCTTTTTTTATACACATCAATTCAATTCATCTCCATAATAGATGACACACAGTCTGTTTATATATTTAAAGTAAAAGAATGAAGCCCACATCACGCTGTATGTATTTCATCATTCCAAGTTTTTAAATAACAAGAAAAAAATGCTAATGAGAGAACGAGCGCAGTCGTGACGGAACACGGCTCCATTCTCTCCAAATTTCTCCCTCTTTTTTTTTCCTTCGTATTTGTTTTTCTTTATGTGGAAACAAAAGAATCTCCAGACGGCTGCAAGGCCAACAACCACAAGTATTGGGTGCCTTCCTATGGGGAATAATTTTTTAGTAGTTGTTCTCTCTTCTGTGAAGAGTTAGGCACAAAGGCAGCATTACTTAGTAGTGCTTGTGCTCTTTGTCTGAATCTGAATGCCCAGTCCAATGGCAGGATTTATCCTTGAGGTTTACTTGTCCCACCTGGAGGCTGAAAAGACTAAAAAAAAAATGTGACAAAACTGATGAAAAAATAAGACAAATAAAGCCCAGGGCATTAAATGTGAACCGTGTGGACTCTTACCTTCATGTGTTTAACTTTTTTCTCACTACACTTTGTTTAATTTTTGTACTCCTGGCTATGAGTTGCAACCACGTTTTAATGGCCCCTTGTGTGGCAGCCTGGGTGAATTGCAACGGCACATAAGAGGGACCCCTACTTTACAAATCATAATAAATTATACTGGACCTGAGTATAAATGTACTATTTAAGATGTTTGGGGGGGGGTTGTTGTTTGTTTTGTTTTTTTTGCACTCTAATTTTTTATTCGTTATGTCAAATCAAAAAAAGGAAGATAAAAAGAAACAAGAAAAAACACAACCTACAATGATCCAATCACCTAGTGTAGTCATGGCTCCGCCCACTCCCTCATCTCTGCTGGTCCACATCTGGTCACAACGTCTGTGGTGAGTTCCGTCTCAAAAATATTTTATACTCACTGCTGCGCTAAAAGATAAACATAAACATTTTTATATCAGTGTATAGCAGTATGTCGTAGCTTTGCCCCTGTGTTGTGATTCTTCTCAATACACCCCCCTAATGTGTGTTTATGCATGTGGGCGTTTACCCCGATCAATGAACACACACACACACACACACACTCCTGTTTATCAGAGAGGACAATCTCTGCACAGTCAGATGTGATGAGGAGAGGGGTGACCTGTCAATCAATTC
>NC_024309.1:13920968-13923430 GCF_000523025.1 Cynoglossus semilaevis | reverse complement strand
CCTGATGAGAAATTGAATTCAGTTGCTAGGAAACAAAGCTGCAGCAATCACAGTGTGTCAACAATGAAATGAGAGAAAGAGAAATGGATTGCGGCCGCTCAATGAAAAATGACATGTTTCGGCAATTCAGAGCTCGGGCAGCGGACGTGCACGTACGACCTGTTTGTCACATCAGCTGCGAACGACCTTGGTGTGACCTCAGTGTGAGTCATTGCACAGAAATCAGAGAATATAAAACAGGTGAAAACTGAGCGAGCGGGAAAACAAACGTCAATAACATGGAATTCAGATGAAAAAAGTAAAAAAAACAAACATTTAACGAACATGTATATGATCAAATTTATATTGTTTTCAGTTCGGTCAGTAGACCACTTCTGTAGACCATATGAATTTGATTGGTCAAAAATATGGTCAGGAAAAAGTTGGCCATGAACACAAGGCCAGTGTTTAATGTGGAACAAAATATTTAATAAAAAAAAAACACAACAGAGTCTGTTGATAACAATGTGGGTTGCATCCTAGATCCTATGTGTGGGAAACTCCTGTTTTTGGGCTTGGTGACCAGATTTACCATTTGGGAGATCATGGTGTGGACAGAGGTTACAGGAAAGAGGGAATCGAATGATGATGAAGATGAAATGGGTTAAAACCAGTGTGAGATGATGTTGATGTGGAGCAGAAGGGTGGAGGGGTAGAGTGGAGGGTGGGGGGAGGACTGGGGGAGGTAAAAGGCTGGTCAGGTCTGGAGAGACAGTCAATGGAGCCACAAGTGGCCCAGTGTTCTGGGCTGCAGCACCTGCTTCACTCAGTCCTCCTCAAACACAGGCCTCGACTCAAACCCACTGAACCAAACCCCATTCATAAAACGGCATTTTTTTCATTGCTGTCTTTAAACAGACTCAGTTCAGTGGCGCCCCCCCCTCTCTTTCCCCCCAGTTTCCTCCCCCAACCACCACCACTACAGTGGATTAAATGAGTGGTTAAACCTGGGGATTGTGGTTTCTTACCAGTCCTCGCTGCAGCCTGTCATTTATTTTCTTTCTCTCTAACTTTTGTGACTGTAAAACAAATTCTGAATATTTTTCAGTATCCTGGGAGAAAATGTGACCTTGTGAGCGTGCAGCTCTCGTGTGCAGGGTCAGAATAAAAACAGTTCTTTGTGAGGCTCAGCCTTGCCTTCAAATCGGTGCCGCTGAGGCCTTTAGATTCACTATTGATGTTCCTATTGTCCCTGGAAAATCAATGAACGCAGGCGGAATGGAACTCTTCTTTTTCTAAAGCAGTTTCTCCACAAGGTCGACTCCTGCCCATCACTGATGAACCAGGTCTTTACATGCAGCCCGAGGATAATTAGAGCTGCTGCTCATTAGTGTAACTGCAGCGCGTGAATATATGACGTCACGTTTGAATGTGGACCGAAGCCCTACATCCTGATCTGGACTTTAAAATAGTTCTAGTTCTTCAGAGAAGACGACAGGGTGAGGAACAACGTACTGACATTGTTCTCCCCCTCCCTGCCCCCCCCCTCACCTCCTCACCTCCTCACCCCTGCTCCCTCATCAGTGACCTGCAAAACGTTCACCTGGATTTACAAGCGTTTAGCCCCGCCCCCTGAGGTTTAAACAGTCCAGTCAGATTATTTCTGGATCCACAAATGTTCGGCTTCAGTCTCCTCCAATCAGAACCGTCCACCTTCACAAAGTCCGTGTCTCTAATCTCTGTCCACCGTCTGTCCACTGAGAGAAAAAATTGACCTAATCTGAACCTGAGCCTCACAGAACTGACCAATGAGCGGGTCAGGTCAGTGGTCGGGTCAGGACACACACACAGACACACACAGACACACAGAAAGAGGTTTGATGACGTTATAACCTGTTCAAGTAAAAAGACATTAATGAAGGGTTATTACGTCATCAAATCTTCCTGTCATTGAGTTTTTTATATATATATTGAAATAAGAATAAATAATAATTAAAAAAATACAAAAATTATACTAATAATAAGAAATCACTTTTTTTCATCACAACCACTGCTGTTTCAACAAATTCTCTGCTACGGCGTCTAAACGTAGTGTAATGTTCGTGTTCCGTCTGAACGCTGAATTGTGATGTTTCAGATTTGTACCGCCATCTTACGGTCAAAGTTGGTATGACACGTTGGAAACCTAAATACCAACCAATAGAATCTGAAACAACAAAATAATAAAATAATAAAATAATGTGACATTACAACACACACACATACACACATATACTGTGAGCATAACTGTAACAGTAAAACCTTACATTTTTAAAAACACTTTGATTACAATGAAACTGGGGTACTGCAGCCAGTAGGGGGAGCTGGAGTTTAACATTTGATCTCATGAAAACTGCTTTAAACAGGATTATTTCATATTGATATTATTGTAAACAATAGAATAATAATTTATTTTTTAAACTGATTCAAAAACATCTTTTTTA
>NC_024309.1:13889116-13920926 GCF_000523025.1 Cynoglossus semilaevis | reverse complement strand
CAAACCAAAACCTAAAATGTTAATCCTTTAATGTTTAAAATGTTTTTATTATCTGAAGTTGTAAATATTTCTGGGTGATGTTACGTTGTTTATTCTGATGTTTTTACCAAACATTTTGCTCCTTTCGTTTCATTTCTTCATTACTGTAAACACAAAAAACAACAATAAAATCAAAAATAACTTAATCGGTTCTTCTGCCTTTTTCTTTGTGCAGCTTCAATCCAAGAATCTTTTTTTTCTCTCTCTGACTCATCGACCTCATTTTTCTTCTCCCCCGTCTCGTTCTCTCTTTCCTGCTCTCCTCTGTCTTTTATCAGATAATAAAAATGACTCATCCAGAGCAGAAGTTTCCGTCAACTCCTCTTCCTTTAAGAAGACACAAAAAACTTCTTCTGGAATTATTATGTTATCCTCCATGAACACACACACCACTCTCTCCGCCTCTGTGAGGAGTTAGGAGTGAATCTATCATCACCGGTGCAGAACAGTGAAGATGTCGGAGGTTCTGCAGAACATCCAGATGTTCCGTGTCTCATCATGGCTCCGTCTTGTGGACAGCAGCGGAACTCGCAGCTGTTCCTGGACTCTGGCTCAGAGTGGTTCCAGAGAGCACGTGGAGAGAACACGTTATAATTCACAGACTCACAGACGGTTCCTCTGATCTGATGATCAGAACCTAATGTAGAAACACGAACCACTGACATTTATGACACGGCTGGTTACGACTCTCCCTGGATTCAGAATCAGATTCATCTGAAAGTATCTGTTCATCCAAACTCTACCAGAATACGTTTAAACACTGCCCCCTGGTGACACCCTGCAGTACAGTTCACGATCCCATTTCCTCTTTTTTTTTTCTCGTTCCTTTGACTTTAGTACTGTCATTACACCACTTTTAACTTCTACTGGAACCATGGTGGTGGTGTCACACATGATCCCTGGAATTCCAGCTGCTCTGCGTCAGAATCATTACCTCACATTTAAAACCGTAAAAAAACAAAACTCTGCCCTTTCATCTCCAGCATCTTCTCATCTTCTCACCAACTGATCTCCTCCTTTGTGTTCTTATTTTCTCCTCTCCTCTCCTCTTCCATCAAACTTCTCAACTCTTCACTTCCTCTCACCTTCTCATATTCGCGGCTCAACGTTCTTCTGACTCCATGTCAGGACTTCCGTGGTCAGTTATTCATTAATGACTTTTTTACACCACAGCTTCAGGATAAAATAGTGAAAAAAGCCATCAATTTTCTCACGAGTGCAGCCAAAAGAGTTGCTTCACTCTCTGCACACAGATGTTCTGATGTAGCAGGGTGTGGATCAGAGACAGACACAACAGCCGTCACCAACTCTGTGTCTGTGTGCGTGTGTGTCACATGTAACACACACACACACTGATGTGAACAAGTGTATTAACAGACAGAACATCAGTGACTAACAGCCTGTAATCTCACACATATCTGTTTTGTCAGCAGCTCTGGGTGAGCGTGTGTGTGTGTGTTGTGCGGCCATCGGAGTGGTTTCCTCTCAGCGGTGGAAAAACCCTTTGATTTCCTGTGAAAAGTGGAGGCGACAACAAACTGTGGCAGAGGAAAATAAACTCTGAGCTGATTTTTCCTCAATCACTGATTGGACAATTATCGTCCACTGACCTTCTCTGACCCGTCGACTGTTGGGGGTTTGGAAACAGGGACTGGACTGGGGTTTTTTCAGAAAACACAAAACACAAAGAAAAATGTAACTGTTGGTCAGTTAGGAAACAGGAAATCCAAAAAAAAGTTACTTTTGTGCCTTAGAGAAATGTAAACGTTAAAAACATATTCATATAAATAAAAAATATATTATTTTTATTATATATTAGAATTCATAATAATATTTAACATACATTAGAATATTTATATTTATCCACGCTTTTTCCAGTTGTTCTATACCTTTAATTTAGAAATGGCTCATTATTATTATTATTGTTGTTTTATTTTTTTTATTAAGATTTTGAAAGACGTGTGTGCCTAGTAATGTAATGTTTTCTTTTTCTTTCTCTTTTCTAAACTTGTTTTCTATGGGTGAAACAGCGCCCCCCTTGGCAGTCTCGGACACGTGCGGACAGAAAGCGCCGGCCGGTGAAGATGATGAACGTCGGTTTGCTTGAATCAGGAAGTGTTCGGCCCTTTGTGTTGTTTGTGTAAAAAAAAAAAAACACACCAAAACCCCCCCCAAAATGACACAGAACGTTTTATTTTTCCCCCTAAATCATAACAAATGTTTATCAATGGATAATTCTGGAAAGAAAGACCGTGGGTGAAGAAGAAAATGTCTGCCACCATGACAGGTGAACATTTGAACAACTTCAACTCCAGGAAGGATTTGGACACGAAAGGCCCGAGGCCTCAGACGAAGTGAGTCAAACAATTTACGTTTTATTTTAGCTCCTAGTTTGTTTGTTTGTATGTTTGTTTGTATGTTTGTTTACTTCTTTCACTGACTGTGAACTACAAGTCTGTTTGGTTTTATTATTATTCTGCTCTGTGGTTTTAACAGTCACTGCTGTTTCACATGCTGTGTTGGCTGCTGTTGTCAGACTTTTTTTTAAAAAGTTTTGTTTTTAAAACTAAATATAGTTGTTTTTGTTTGATGTTTTAATGATAAGAAACTCTCCCTTGGTGCTCATAAATCAGGTCCTAGTTTGTTGAAGTTGTAGTAAACATATTCATCTGTCTGAAACGTTAGCACTGTGCTGTATAGCCGTACAGGCTAGCTGTCAGCTGTAAACGTACACAGAAGTACAGTAAAACTGTCTCTGCCTCGTTGTTTGAAATCACGAACGCAACTAAATCCTCAGATTAAAGCAGGTTAGTGCAGCAGATTATTCTCAGGTTTGACTAAAGATTGACATTGTTTTGGCATAATCCCCTGCCTAATCCCATAATCTGGGATTCATAAACCAGACCACACTCTCTCTGGATCCAGAGTTTAAAAATAGAATTACTGAGAGCTGGGGGTTTGATTCTGTGGTCAGAGTTTTCCCACGGTCCCGTTCCCACCGGGATCAGCCCTGAGGCCTGTCTGTGGTTCTGACAACAGACCAGTTCTACTGACAGACTGACATTGGTGTCTGTTGTTTTATAGCTAACATTAACACTGGACTGGATTTAAAGTGAAACCCTCCTCATGTGGATCAGGGAAACTGGTCCCAGACTTGGAGAAAGTCCTGTTTCCGAACAATCGATTCTTTTACTTTCGCTGTCTTCAGCATCTGCTTGGTATTTTCCACAAATTTGATTTTTATGAAGTCTGTTTTGAATTAAACTCATTTCTTTAAAGAAATTGACAGTCGACCCACCATGATGGTACTGTCCTCTATAACTGTATGATAAATGTAGGTCGAGCATCAGTGTTGACTTTATGTCACTGCATGTAAGTAAGTGATTAACTATTACCTGGCGGCCCACGGGCCAAATCTGGTCATTAACATTAAATAATGCTAGACAAAAATGTGATTTATTCTCCTCTACAGTGTCTGTGTGTCAACGGGAGACTGAGAGGGGGGGGCGGGGGTGTGTGTGTGTGATGCGTGGTGTCCTCAGCAGCAGGGAGTGTGTTTGTTCTTGGTAGCAGCATCCTGAAATCTTTAACACTCCTGCTGAGAGAACCAACCACACACTGACACAGACCGTGTGTGTGTGTAGTTGTAGTTTCAGCAGCGAAACATTGAAAACATTCCTTTTCCTGATAACAGACACCTGGAGACATTTGTCCTCCAGACTGATCCTGATAACAGAGACCTGGAGACATTTGTCCTCCAGACTGAGGGACGGTCCTGGAGGAGCTCAAGGTCTGATGTTTGAAGATTGTCTTTCTGTGACTGTTAATGTGGTTGGTCGTCGTTGTTCTTCCCTCTCAGTCAAATGGATTTGTTTCTGTTGGAATAGAGAAAGAGAACAGTTGTTCTGATGCCAGTGTGTCCCTGGGCCGGGCCCAAATGCTGCTGTGACTCAGAGCTCTAGCCTGTAGAGTTGTCTGAGGTTTGTCTGTTTACATCTCAACATTTCTCTCTTTAACCACTAACAACTTCCCCTCCTCCTTCTTCTTCTTTATCTTCTTCTTCTTCTTCTTCTTCTTCTTCTTCTTCCCTCAGTGGAATTATAAATGAAAAATAAATAAAATTGAAAAAGTAAACAGCGGCTGTATGAACTGCACGGTGAACAAAACCTGTACAGTGTAAACACAGACACGTCACTGTATCATCATTAAATACTTCATGCAGTGGAGTACCAGAGTGACCACTTCACAGTGTCCACTGACATAATACCTGAAGAATGTGAGGAAATTCCCTGAGCTCCACGTGCACGGTGACACGTGCACTAGCTGTGATTGTGGAACGTTTAGGCCACGCTGGGAATAATGAACTCAGTGAACTGCGGTAGAGACCGACTTTGAAAATCACAGTGACATTTTATCAGATAACTGCAGAAAACTTGGAAATAATCTGTGTAAATGTAGAAAATGCGTACAACAGCAGAACAAGAGTTAAAAAAAAAGTCCTGGAAACTCCTTTAGAGTTGGGGCTACGTCAGAGCGTACAACAGCAAAACAAGAGTTAAAAAAAATGTCCTGCAAACTCCTTTAGAGTTGGGGCTACGTCACAGCCGACCAGAGTGAGAGAGGATTCCCCTCACAGACCTCACAGAGCGGCTGCAGGTGGAAACTAACGGTGGAATAATGAAGTGAAGCTCCGGGGAGTGACTGTGATGTTGAACAGGAAAAATAAAAATCCACTCCTGGGTCGGTGCTGATAGAGCGTTTTTTTAAAGCCTTGTGTTTCACATGTCAGAACAACAGGAGCCACAGAGGGATTTAACCACGTTAGCCTTCAGACCTGGAAACCACCGGAACCAGCTGGTGTTGTCGCCAGTGGACAAATTATTCCAAAAACTCCGTGATGGAAATAAAATTGCCAGAAAGAATTGGCAACACCTGGAACCAAACCCAGGAGACTCAGGAGTTTAGTGGAAATAGATTTGCTGAATAATCTGGTTAGAGCCGGGAGTCTGGAAACACTTGATGGGAATTGTTAGAAAAACATTAGCCGGGCAGGATTTGGTGAAAAAAAAAACAAATCTGGAACGTAAAGTTTCAAATGATGAGTCAGGAAACGTGTGGAGTCTCCTGCAGTTCCAGTCTCAGATCCCTGGAGGGGGCTGAGGTTCGATGCCGACTTTAAATCCTGTCTGAAAGTTTTTAAATGAGTAACAACTGCAAAGTAACACGAGAGATTTTTATTGTTCTTCTTTCCTTTGATCTGGCTCTGTTCCTGCAGTGGAATTAGAAATCCACTCCACCGTCACAGGATGGAACAGTTCTACAGTGGGACTTCACGATACGACCTAAATACTAGTTAAAACATCGAGTTACCAGTGTTTAACCCAGCTCCAGTTTTCAACTCCTCACTGTCCCAACAGTAATATAAAAATATAAAATGTTTTCTTAATTATTATAAATTTATATGATTTGTTTATATCTATGTTTTTAATGTTTAGATGGAGGGAGATTTAATTAAATTAATTAATAGTATATTTCTGGGGCTTAGAATTAATTAATTTTTTTTTTTTAAGTTATTTTGAATGCAGTGAGAGACGAGTGCTGCTGTGGAACCGATTAAACTGGTATCACCGTAGATGCTGTACGTTCAGTTGTTCCTGGTACTGTTGTACTATCAGTAATCAGAACAGATTCACACATGTTCCAGGTACCGACCTTGTTCCTGGCACCCACAGGTCCTGGTACTGTTGTGTAAAGTGACTCAGTCCTCCGTCTCCGTCACATTCATTCTCTGGCTCAGTCTTCGCCACGTTGTCTGTTTGAGTTTTAAACTTGAACTCCTTGAATTTTTTTTCATCTTTTTTTTTTCCATTTTAACGTCTGTTTGAAACAATGACATTTTTTTTTATTCTGCGTAACAAATCTCTAGTGCTTTTAGCTTTTCTTCAGCTCTTGTTGCCAGCTTCTTGGAAACAAACACTAAAATAATCTTTTCCAAAAAACTTATTGCAACATAAAATCCTGACGTTAAATCACTGGAGTTTTTTTTTTCTGTGTAAATTCAACCTAACTGTTATTCTCTGGGTTCATCATCCCGTCCATTCACTGCTGAAGTGTCTCAGCTGCACTGATGAAAACCTCGACCCAGTCCTGACCTCAGTGAAGAAGGCAGCGTCTTGTCATCGTCCAGTTATTATCAGTCGGAGCAGGATCTTCTTCACAGGTCTGTTTTCAGGAGGTGGTAGACGTTGACAGAAGAGTTTTCATCAGCCTCTGACATCACTGCCTTTAGAAGAGCCTTAAACGCATTAGTTCTAAAAACATCTCCTCAAAGGACGGGGATATAATTAAAGAACAGCAGTGACGGGCAGACGAACCGCGGTGAAGACCTGAGCTCATACCTGAGACACAAAGAGTTGGTCAGTCACATCGTTCACATCGGTTCTGTAGACGTTGGACCTGCAGGTGTTTGGTCGTCGTGGTTTATTGTTGTCTTGTTTGGACAAGAGATTCAGATAATCCTGGTGTCGATTTTCTTCTTCTTTTCTTTCTTCTCTAGTGATTCCAAATGTAGATCCCTCTGTTCCAGTGTTAGGAACTGATGTTCAGATGGAACAGAGTCTGAAACTAGGATCACACTGGGACTACAGCTACACTGAGGGGAAACACCTCAACATATGTATCGCTATATATCCTATCGTTGCCCGTGTATCGTAGCGTCAGATTCTAGCCATTACACACCCTTACTGTTGGAAACTGTCAGTGTTTCTGAAGTTTGAAATAGTTTTTTGTTTTTCTTTTTTGCATTTTTTTGTAAAATGGCCTGAAAATGTTTAATTTTCAAAGGAGGAAAAAAAGTAAACCAGCAGTTTAGGCCTCGTAAAAATATTTACGATGAGTCCATTTCCTGACAGTTCTGATCTGCATGGATTTTAAGAGTAGTGATCCAGTGAAGATGCAGAAAACCAGAGGAAACTTCCATCAGTTCTGCCAGTTCTCTCTGTGCTCCAGTGTGATGGCAACTCTGCTACTGATTAGTCCAAGAATCTGTTGAAGAAAAAACCTGATGTTTGGACCCACCCTGATTTAACTACATTGTCTTCTGAGACTCTCAGACTCAGGCTGTTGTTTTTTTGTCAGTGCTGCAGTGGAACAAGAACAGGAACCCAGGGACTGAGGTTCTGTAGAGCTGGAACATGTTCTCAGTAGGTTCTGCTGTGTAGTGTGGTCCATCTGGACCTTCATGTTGTTATTATTGACAGGCTCCAGTGTTTGGACTGGACCTGGAGTGTCACAGGGACTTTGTTGGTTTTCCATGAGGTAGAGGGTGTTGGCTGGTACTGGACCGGGTGAAGGCACTCTCTGACATCACTGTAGAAAGAACCCAGAACTGTGCCGCCGCACTAATAAATGACACGTCCTGGGACTGAGTTGTTGGTAGATTCTGGCATTTCTAACGTCAGGCCTTTCATAAAACTCTCTTTGTCAAGTTGTTGTAAATACAATTTTCTTAATCTGAGGATGACGTCGTACAGCTTCAATCCAGGTTCATGTCAGAACCGTGAAGACGACGTCTCCTTTACATCATCATCATCATTGTCTATAAACATAAAGTCTGTCCGACACAGTTTCTAACCACTGTCTATAAATATAAAACCTTCAGGATGGAATTTATCAAATATAAAAACATAAAATATTACAGCAGAAAATAATTGTGTTTGAAGCTGCAGCATAAAATGCAGCTCGTGTTTCTGTCTTCTACTCTTTAAGAGAGGGAAGAGTGTAAACTTCGTCTTTGACAAACACTTTTTCTCTGATAAAAATCTGTCCGTCTGGAAAAATGTGATGCAGGATCTGGGCTAAAATAAATATGTGATCCACCCACCACGGAGAGACGGAGTGAGAATCCTGACACAGTGAGGGGGGGTTATTTACTTTATTTTATTTTAACCTGGGCAGCAACACTGAGGGAGGGGGGGAACAAGGGGGGTTAGATGGTCAGAGTCAGATGATGGTTTTATTTTGTTGGTTTAATTCAACCAGGGGGCCGGGAGGGGGGTCAGGGGGGGTACAGAAATGTCTGAACAGTTGTGTCTTTATGAAGACATGCTCTTGGCCAGTGTCTGACAGTGTGTGAGAGTGTGTGTCTGACGGTGTGTGTGTGTGTGAGAGAGTCCAGTGAATACTGACCTCTTCTGTTCACACACACTCAGAGACGGCAGGGCCGTGGACCGGTGGCTTTGTGCCCGAAACACATGTGTGTTTACCTCATGTTTTCTTTAAGATCAGTGGACAGCAGGGGGCTCCACCCTGACACCTGTGTACATATTATTCACATGTACTTACAGGAACAGAGGTCAACACAGAGGTCACACCGGAACTTTCATCTCGTAATTTGTAATTTAAATTTTTTCAGTTTTTGCTGGAAAATGCTGCTGTTGCTGCTGCTGTTGCTGCTGTTGCTGTTGCTGTTGCTGCTGCTGCTGCTGCTGCTGTTGCTGCTGCTGCTGGTGCTGCTGCTGCTGCTGCAGGGAATGAGGATTTACACCTGATCAGGTTTCTTTGTTTACACAGCAGTTATCAGGCAGAGTGAGCTTCCATGGCTGAGGTGTAAATTTTGTCTGCAGCTGTAAAGAGTAAACTGACCTTTCTGTAACTTGATTAAACTCTAACGCTGCCCCCTGTGGGGAGGGGGAACTCAGGACACGTGAATGTGTTCCGGGCCTCGTTCACACTAACAGTCAGTTTCAGCAGCTCGGTGTCGTTTGGTTTTGGGGTTTTTTTAGCACCATGGAACTAACATAGGAAATGTTCTGCTGCATTTTTCAACAGCACAGTTGATGAACTAATTCTTCAGCAGTTCATTCATCTGAGCTTCTTAAAATTAGAAAATGGCAAAAAAAAATTCTTATACTAAACTGCAAGAACTGAAGCTCTGTGTTCCTTCGTTCTCCATCTGCAGCCGTTGTGAATAAACTCTCTGAATTGTCCTGATGTTGTTTTTAAATGTGGAACAAATGTTGGTAAAACAGTGAGTTCCACCCCTGTGACTTTCATTACCTCTGAACTTTTATTTTTCCTTCAAACACTGCACCTTTGGACAGTTCAGTGTCATAAACACCACACACACACACAGTCTTGGCTCCGGCCTTCAGTAAAATTCCAGAGGAAACGTTCCGATGCAGGAACACCTGTGAAGAGGCGACTCCACCTGGAGGAGATGATTCAGCAGCTCAGACTGAGAGACTGACATGTTGTGAGGGGACCACACGGTTATTCACTGCTCCACACACACACACACACACACATTTGTCCAATACCCCGTTTTCAATATAAAAAGCTGGAAGTTTTAAACTGTCCATATAAAACAGTGGATCTCTGTGACTGAGGCTGAAGATGTTCTTCTTCTTCTGACATTCCACTGGAAACGTGTAACACGTCCGGCGGCTCTGTCCACGTTCCACCGGCTGTATCCTGTTGATGATGTTTCCAGTGGAACATGAGGGTCAGTGGACCTGATGTTGGCTGTTGTTTTTTTTTTCTGGTCAAAAACCAAGCTGAAAACAAGGTGTTTTCTTTTTGTCTCTTGTTATTGACAGTTTGGCCCAGACTGAAGACTGAATGTTGGACAGTGAAGGTGCAGTGTTTGTTCATGGATGTGGTCAAAGTGGACTGTTGTTTCTCCTAACTTTAAACCAACCAATTGAACTGAGTTTGACCTGTCAATCATTCTGAGGGTGGGGAAAAAACCCCTTTGTTGTCACTGTGTTTGGATTTGAGATTTGAAAAAAACAACCTGAGGCTCTGTTACTTTTCTGTTGTTCCAGGACAAACACAAACACCCCTCACCCTTCACCCTCCACCCTCCCCCCATCCTCCACCCCACAGATCCAGTCTGACCTTGGACCTGTTAATACCCCCGTCCATTATAGTCTAATAAGCCTGCAGCCCCCTGGAGTGAAAGACTTAGGAGTCCACGTCAGTCAAGAAGACGTGAAATAATAGTTGAACCTTCTGTCTTTACCTCCACATTAGTTTGAATTTGTTGAATTGTCCCTCCTCAAATAAAAGTCTCGTGTTAACTTTGAAAATAAGTGTCAAACAAACTTAAACCTTTTTTTTGTCCTTTTGTCTGACCCACTGTACAGATTAGATTCATATAAAATGATCAGCACCAGTATAATGCGAATCATGTGTTTTTAGCACCACCTACAGGCCTGGGGAGCTAGATGGTCAATGCTGACAAACACCAGAATACCAGGATTTAACCAAATTGTGTACTTTTAATTTCTGGTACTTACCAGGATTTAACTAAATTGTGTACTTTTAATTTCTGGTACTCTTTACAGTTCTTTGTAGCAGATTTTGTCGTGTGCACATGGTTTCTGCTCCTGGTTCCTGGTACCAATTACTGCAGTGGAAATGTTGAGGATTAGCTTCTCCGTCAGCAGATAGAGCTTCAAATAATAATTAAATTAGTGATAACTGTTATTTTAATATCAAAGTTCTCAATTTCTTTGGGTTTTCTTCCATACATTTTTTTTTCAGCAATAGCAACGTTAATTGTAGTTGAAAACAACAAACAGCTGAGGGTCCAAATGTGGAAAATCCCCCGTTGAAGAGCTGTGCAGCTGCAGCAGATGTTCTGTCTCTGTGTTCATCAGTGAGTTGTGATGTCATCCCCAACAGTTCACTCAGTTTTCTCACAGCCTTCAGCAGAAGACTGATAAAGACCTGGTATCTGACTGACTCATACCGGCAGGACCCTCAGACTTTTAATTCCGCCTTCCCACAGACTCACCTCCCAGAAAACACCGGAGCGCTGCTCCTTTGTCTCCACGTCTCTCATCGCTCACCAACGTCCTTCTTTCCTTTGTTTACGTCCAAAAACACACAGGACTCTATGGAGACGTCCGAGCGCTCACCTAAAGTGGGGGTGTGGAGTAATCTTGGAACCACAAAATGTAATTACTCCTCTCCCTCCCCCCCCACAGGAGATTCTTCTTCCAAACAAACGGTCGTTAGGTTTCCGTCCTCCTCATGTTCATAACCAGAAGGTTCTGCTAATTATTCTGTGGTGGGAAGAATCTGTAGGAAATTAGGGAGAACATGTGATAACGTTGTTGCACTTCACCCTGATGACAGGAGATACAGTGTGGCTTTATACTCCACTCAGACATTTATGAAGTAATTAGTATTTCATGAGTATCTATGAATTATCTTCACTTCCTGTCAGACCAATGAAAACGCTGCCTTTATTTCCATTTGTTTGAATCCAGTTCTGGGCCTCGTTGGAGTCGCTGGTGTTTGAATCCAGGGACCAAAGAAGTCACATGGTCACTACTGCAGGCCCAGATGTTGGCAGAGTGCCTCGCCTTACAGCGGAAAAGATCAAGGGTTCAAGCCCCAGCTCTGAGGTAACAGGAGGGGAGGGGGCGGTCGACCACAGTCTAACAACATACAGATTGGGGATTAGGTTTATGTTCCCTCTGAACCGATAAAGAATGAAAAGATTATCATGAAATCTGTGATGTTCTACTGGAGTTTGAACGAAGTTTGAACGTTGGACGTCCTGTGTTTGTTGGGGACATTTGTAGTCGGCCTCAGTGTGAGGTCAGAGGAGTCAGGCCGTCTTATCAGAGCTGCTGCTGCTGCTGCTGCTACAACAGCATCAGCAACACTCTGTGATGGAGCGTTATCAGTCGGAGCTG
Organism: Cynoglossus semilaevis; assembly: GCF_000523025.1. NCBI lineage: Eukaryota > Metazoa > Chordata > Actinopteri > Pleuronectiformes > Cynoglossidae > Cynoglossus > Cynoglossus semilaevis. The sequence continues at coordinate 13,909,179 of NC_024309.1, read as the reverse complement.
TCAGGAGACAAGGTCTGAATACTTCTGTATCTGTCCTCCGTCCTCCACCCCCTCCACCTCCTCCACCTCCTCCACCTCGTAAAAAAATCCCAAGCTGATCCTGAGACAGTGGGGAGCGGAGGTGTTCATATCTAACATACCTCTGAGCGTCAGTCACACACACACTCAGCTGCAGAGTCACAGAGAGAGGAAAAAAAATGTTTAAAATCTGAAACATGCCTCGCCACATTTCAGCCGACTCCTAGTTTATTCTGAACGGCGAGTGTTCAATTCCCAGTTTATGACTCAGAACTTTTAACATAAATTTCTGGCCACGAGTTTCCAACACTCATCTGTGATAATATTTCCAGAACTAAATGGACCGAACCAAATGTAATGTAGATGATTTTCTACTTAAAAAAAAAAAGTAAAAAACAAAACCCTTCAGTGGTCGTTAAAAGGCCATATGGGTTTTATTGTGGGGCTGCAGGGGACTGGTTAATGAACGTTGTTGGAACGCTCGCCTTTTATGCTTTCTGCCCATCCAGACAACAATAGTAGAATTGACAGACAACCATACCATAATAAGCTCTGGCGGGCCACATTTGGGCCACAGGCCTTGAGTTTGACATATGTGCTCTAAATATTGAAGAAGAAGAATAAGCAGTAGATCATAGATGGATTTTTTTTTTCCACCATTTATTTGTTCATGTTATCAAACAGACCATGTGCACATGGTAACAGTCTGTACTGGTACATACTGTACCAGTACAGACTGTTCTCATGTCAGTTTAAGTTGTACATTCACAACATGTATTTTTCCCTATTAAAATATACCGTGTGAATAATAAAAAATACTATAATAATAAAAACATTAAGTTTAAATCCATCTGCAGAGAGACCTGGGCTTGACCTTTGAACTTTAGAAACTCCAGACAATATCAATTTTATTTGATCATTTTTCACTTTGACAGACAACAGTTTAGCAGCTTTGTTAAACGTTTATTTTATGGTTCTTTTGTTCTGAAGAGAGACAGTTGTTGTGTTTATTTTTGTCAAGGCAACATTCTTCTTTGGAATGAACAGACTGCATTCTTTCTTTCATTACTGAAAGTTTTTTTTTTTTTGCTGAACATTAAAGAGACATTTTGGATGCTTCACCTCCAGAGGCATCTCCTCCACCTCACCTCCACCAGCCTGTGTCCTCCCCCGTCCTCTGGTCAAGGCCGGAGCTGGCTTTAAAGCCCAGTGAAAGTGAGATGAGCCACAGCAGGAGAAGAAGAAGAAGAAGGCGAACGTCTTCTTCTGAAAAGTGTGCTAATTTGAAAGTGGGAGCTGTGATGTTTGAGGGGAGGACTGAATCAGAAAGTACCCGTCCGTAGAGAGACTCCGAGAGTCGGGTTTCAGCTGTGAGAGGGCCCCCCCCACCGCCCACCCTCCTCCAGGTCAGACGCACTGAAGCTGCCTTTGTTTGACTGAGAACCAGAGAGAGGAGGAAAGAGGAGGAGGAAAAGTTTGCAGAGTTTGGAGTTGGTGCAGAGCAGCAGCAGCAGCAGCAGCTCCATCTCTCTGTTCTCCTCTCAGGAACAGAACCACTTCTGTTCTGGGTCCACACTCAGCTCCACTGAAGATGAAGACCTTTTCACGGTAATTCAAATCTTCTCTGACTTTTGTCCAGAGAATTCTTTTTTGGTTCCACGTGTTCTCACTCCTCACCTGTGTCTCTCTGCAGAGTTCCCCTCTGGTTCTGTGGATTATTTCTACTCAGCGTCCATTTGTGGAGCCGTCACTCCTCTGCATATCAGCTGCTGGACGGTATGTGCTCTCTCTCCCTCTCACTCTCTCCCTCTCTGACTCTGTTGTTGTTGGAGAACGTTCTTTGGCCAAACCTTGTGCTGCCTCATGATTTTTCATGAGCTGGATACTGTATGAATGATGGAGCTGTTCCTCAGCTGTGGTTCTGTGCTCTGCACTGCAGGATGGGCAGGAAGATACTGCTGTAACACACACTCTATCTATCATAGATCTACACTAAAAGAATGAATGAATGAACGTAGAGATTCTTCTGGACATTGACTTCATCTTTGTCCTGTTCTAATATTAGTTTGAAGTAAAGTTCTTGATCTTGATCCAACATCCAGCTCTTGTTACCTTTAAATCAATGTGGACAATTAGCATTGCTGGCTAATATTTAGCTTTTTGCCTGTTACCTTGCTGACTTTGGTTTGATTTATCAAGACAGTTATTCATTTGTTTTCACCCTTTTTTATATATATATTTCTATTTGTCTATTTTGTGCTAACCTCTGAGTATGTTGTAGCTAGTGTTACCAGCAAACTTAGCCAACTAAGTATTTTGTGTGATTACTGCTAACTCTACAGATACTGTTGGCTAACTTTACAGCTCATTTTGATGAATACAGTCTAGATTTTTACCTTTTGTTAATAGATTGACTGATTATTTTTTTAGCTGATATGCTAAAAGTAAACTCAGATTTAGCCTTTTTTATGAACTAGAATGATTTCACTGTGGTTTCATTTTCCTTCCTAATATTTTTGCAACGTTGATATTTTCTGAGCTGAACTCGACCCAGAATCACTGTGTATCTGTATGAGGCTCACGCTGGGGGGGCTGTTTCACAGGAAGTTTAGTGAGAACATGGAGGGGCCACTTGATGCCTTTTTTTTGTTTTCTTTTGTCTGATAACCTGCCGTCTCCTCCTCTGCTGCAGTGATGTGTGTCTCAGAGCCTCTGTTCTCTGTTCTCTCACTGCAGATTATACTCAGAATGTTTCCCATGATTTATGGGTCAGTCAGAACACTGCTACACCTCCTCAGTCATAGAGCTCAAAGCCAAACTGGCTCTCCTTCAGGGGTGTAAGAGGATTTAATTACAGTGAAATATCTCCAGATTTTGTTTCACGATATCGTGTCAATATTTTACAGCTTTGTATCCAGTATTTCATTAACGATTAATGGGCAAATATTCATGTCGTTGGTTCATTTAATCGCCGACTCTACTTCAGAGTTACAGAAGGAGGCGGTGGAAGAAGAAGTGGGTTGTTGTTCCACCAGGTAGTAAAGATGATGTCATGGCAGGATTTCATTGGTTTATAGACCCACAACTGATGAACTGCCTCTGTTTTCATCACTGTGATGGAATTCAGCCTGGAATCTGCAGTGAAGTGTGTGTGTGTATCCTGACCTATGGAGACCTCTGGGTCACAAAGGCTGGATTGTGTGGACACAGCCTCAAACTGTGTGGTCTTCATTATGGCTCTGACTTTTGAATTACACCTCACTGTAATGTCGTCCTGTGGTAACGAGGTTTGAGCTTCACTGCACTGGGGCAGAACCTCGCTCTGAGTGTGTGTGTCTGTGTGTGTGTGTGTGTGTGTTTTGGGTCCAGACTCAGTTTTTATAGAGTGTGATGGCGGCTGTTTGCGTCTCCTCTCTCTCAGGCCCGTGAGTGCCGCTGCCATCGTCTTAATCCTCTGCCATGATTCACATTTTCAAAACACAGAGGCTGGCTCACTTTCCACAGAGAGGGAGGGGAGGGGCAGGGGGGGGGGGGGGGGTGGGGGGGGTGAAGGGGGAGAGACAGAGAGAGCAGCAGGGACAAATATTTCCAAGCTGCATGCTGTAAATATTCCTGAAAACATCAGGGTCTCCATGGCAACAGGAGTGTTTTAAAATAAAGTTCATGTTGTGTGTTTAGTTGAGTGTAAACTGGTTCCTGCTGGACTTAAGGAGTAACAGCTGGTTATAAGAAAGAGCGGCTCGTGAAATGGGTCATCTCATAGTGTTGGTTTGTAATTGAACCTCAACGTTGTTTTTGTTTTTCTCTGGATTCGTGGAGTTACCTGGGAATGTGAGATTCCTGATTAAAAAATCAAACTGTAAACTGTTCTCCTCACTCAGGAGACGAACGAGTGCCTGCACAGAAGAGTAGAAATGAAGTTGGATGGGTGACATTTAGACCGTGATTCACTGCCAAATGTCAGAAATTCCCAGTGTCAGTGCGTGGCCAAAGTCCAAATTCCACTTCATGGATAAATGTGAACTTCCCAAAGAGAATTTGTGGCCACAGTTTATTTGGATTTTGTATTTTTTCATGTTGGATTTGGATCAATTAGGAGCTAAGAATTTATAATTGACCACTGACTCCGTGTCAGAGCGTCATCATAGCAGCGCTCACCGCTGGGATGAGCTGTTCAAATAAGACTAAGAACCAAAGCAGAATAACTGAGTGGGCGGGGTGGGGGCAGTTGTCAGCCTACGGGTGGGTAAAGAGTAGAACATGAGGAAAAGAAGCAGAAAAGTTTACAGTTTGGTAAAGATTCTTATTTTTTATTGACAGTTGTTGTTGCATTTAAACCTCTGACCACTAGTTGGTTGTACAGGGACAGTATTTGCAAGTATTTGAGACTTTGAATCAAATGGTATTTGTTTTAATATACAAGAAAAAAAAATCTTCCATTAGCTGAAGAAATAGCTAAAAGTTAGCCAGGATCCTGCTAAGCTTCAGCTCAAAAACAGGTCAGATGAACTGTTTTATTCTCTGTCCTAAAACTGAATCACAGGCCGTTGAAAAAATAACAGTTACATTTTGACTGAGGTGAACGTACGACTACTGAAGAATGCTGATTGGTCGGTTTTTAGTCTCATTCACAGTCGATCTGTGTCAGTTGTGTTCTGGTGGCTTCAACCACACTGACCAAAAAATGTCACACAGAGTCTTTTATTTTGTCACTTCTCAAAGACATTTCCTGTTTTACATTTCACATTTTTCTCTCCTGTGGTTTGTGGACGTTTTTTAAGACTAGTTTTTCGTCCTTGATTCTTTCATTGACTCTGTTTCCGTCTGAGACTCAAACACAGAAACTCTTCCTGTGACTCTTTTCTCTTTTTTTTCCTCTCCTGCTTCAGCAGAAACAAACTCAGTCAAGATGTACTGCACGTGTCGGTGCGTCACACACTCCATATCCCATCACTGAACCTGACCTGGACCCTGGTGCCTGTCACTCACAGGTCATTGATGATCTCATTGACTCTGACTTGATTTCACTGCTCTGTAAATCTGCTGATGTCAGACTTTGACAAACCCCTGGAATCAGCCACCCCCCCTCCCACCCTCTCATGTTTTTCTGTAGGGTAAACAGGAGCTGAACTAAAATTGTCCTTTAGCAAAACAAGTCTGTTTTTCTTAGAACTGGACCCAGTGTTGGGCCCTGACACTGTCTGTAGAAGTGGAAACTGAAGGACAAAGACAGGATGTGTTTAAGTTTAGGGTTCTGTGACTCTGGAGCTTCTAAAAATGTGTGAGGACCAAAGGTCAATTTGGCTTTTGATGAGTGACAGATACCTGGGGGGGGGGGGGTATTTTTGTTTAGTCGCTGTGCTAATATTTGGCTAATTTTGGTGGAAACTCATAGTTATTTTAACTACTGTTTGAGTAGCCTTTCTTTTTTTGTTTTACTCCAAACGTTGGCCAAAGTTTGCACCTTCAATGATGACATTTTTATTACCCATACAGAGACTTTTAGTTAAATCAAATCTGCATTGAATGAAAACCCCTGTCTTAGCCACTGTAATTATAAATCACATTTTGTATCAATTTAATTTCGACTCATTAGCTCTGTATCTAACAGTTAATCCAGTGAATTCAGCTGCAAACACACAGCAAAAACAGACAACAACAGGAAGAATATGCATCACATAACGTGACATAATTCCTGGACAGAACGGTTTTCCAGAAAATACATCAGAAAGAAACAAGTTTAGAAATAAATAAATAACATTTTTATTGGTTCGACGCGGTCCAAGATCGAGGAGGAGGAGGAGGAAGAGAAATCAGAAACCACATCAAAGTCATCAGGACTTTGATGGTGGAGGCCTTGAAGTCAGTGACTGTTGTTCAGATGGAAGTTAATGAAGCAGTTTGAACAAAGATAAGATTTGTTTGATCAGGAACACAGTCAGAAGTCTCTCAGCGGAAAAATAATAAAAACTTTTATTTTCCTTCCGTTCCTCTGGGGCAAAACACGGCCCTGAAATATATAGACTATAAATATATAGTCATGATACGGTTGAATTACAGGTATGAAATAATTAGTGGATTTATAAGAGTCATGTGACTTTTCATGTGAGTTTAGTGGCCCTTTAATTATGGGACGTTAATTAAAAAAAAAAAGTTCATGTTCACAGCCGTGTGTCTTTAAAGTGTGTGGTTGGACTTTAATGATTTTTGGCACCGACTTGAAAACATCTGACTGCACCTGACGACGACTGGAGGAGCGTTCAGTCAACATGTTTGGGCTCCAGCAGCGGTTTCCTGGTTTGTTAAACACTAAACATGGAAACAACAGGGAATCTCCCGCAGTCTGGAAAGTTTGTGACTGGGAGAGAGAGAGAGAGAGAGAGAGGGAGAGAGAGAGATGCTGCAGGAACAAACAGGTGACTGTGGGTCTGAGAGCAGAGGGACGAGGTCACATCCTGTCCTTCAGAGATGGAGAGACTGAGTGATGTGATGATCTCATGGACCTCGTACTCGGCTGAGTGTGTGTGAGTGTGTGTGTTGTGGAAACACAAAATGTAGGAAATGAAGATTTTACTTTGGCTACAGTATTTTATTCCATCATGGATGTTTTTTTTTAAATAATTTTTCCTCTGAGATGCAGTTGGAGTGTGGAGTTCTTTATGTTCTGCTCATGAGGTTGTGGAACAGGAACGTGTTCTTCTAATGATAGAACAGGGTTAGTTTTTTATTTTTTTATTTCCTCTTCAGTTGTTCATTGGTACATAGTACAGGTAACAGAAAAGCACGTCGTTCCTAGTACTTTTTTAGTACTTTCCTTTGATAGAAACTTATTTGGGTTAAACTTTGGAAGTTCAAGTTTATCTGATTTAAAGATGTTGAGCTAATCCTGGATTAGCAGCTGCTCATCTCCTCAGGAGGTTCCGTTGAAGAACCCTTGGTTCTCGATGACACCTTACAGCAGCAGAGGAACTGAGTTTGGGATCAGTGCCGGGGGAACAGATAATCCCTGCTCTGTTTCCCAGAGGGAGGTGGGATTAGGAGAGAGGTGGGATTATAGGCGCTGTTGTTGTTGTTTGCTGTGTGTGTGTGTTTGTGGTTTGTTCAGCTGGTCTGCAGCTGTGTTGTTTCTGAGCATACTGTCGATGCATCTCCTGTGAAAAAAACCAAACAAATAAAATAAAACAAAATAAAAAACACATTTTTATATTTGTTCTTTGTGGTCACATCTTAGTTGAGTTTTTCACTCCTCACACCGATTGGTCGTTGACTTTAACAAACAGTCGTCGACTCGGGCGGAGACTTGAAGCAGGTCTGACTTTGACTCGCTGTTCCTGTGTTGGTAACAACAGGAATTACAGCTGTGTTTGTGTGTGTGTGTGTGTGAAGCCACATCGTTGGTGCCGTTTGATTGGCAGGACGTCATAAATTAAACAACCTGCTCCTTTATTCGGAAATATACGACTCAACTTCTCAACTGACGAGCTGCAGTTTTATAATCTGGGCTGTTCTTCCACACACATCTGTGTAATCAGAATGTAAGGCGGCTGATGTACTGCAGTGTGTGTCATGTGGTGTTTAAAGTCTTACACTGTTTCTGTTTCACAGATGTGTTCAATGCAGCGGGTGCGTTTGGTTGTGGGTAAACGTGTGTGTGTGTGTGTGAGAAATAAAACTGCTTCTGTGCCTGAAGCTGCAGCAGTCAACATATTTTCTGTCACCATGAAGGTGAAAAGTTGACTAACCAATCAGAAGCAGGGTAGCTGTGTGGGATGTGTTTGCTTGGTTTATCTCCATGACCAGGTGTGTGTGTGTGTGTGTGTGTGTGTGCGACGGCAGGGCGGATGGGTTCACAACCTGATGTGTAGTGTGTTGTTGTGTGGCCTCCCTGGTTTTTTTAGATGTTGAAACTGGCTCTGGGTTTTTCTGCTCAGGATGTGTCTGAGGTTTTTATTCATTTATTCTGGGCTTCATTACAACAAAAAAGTCGGCGAGTTGTGATTTCCAGTCGAGTAAAATATGCATAAAAGTCTCACAAGAAAACCAAAATGAAGTTATGACAGGAAATGAAAGTATTCTGTGGATTTATTTTTCTAACTACTTTTCATGCCGTACTTTATCGAGCTGTATTTTTAAGTCTCCTCTGCCTTCACTTCAGACTAAACACTTTTTAAGAAAAACCTTCCACTTGAACTTGGTCCCTCAGACTAAACACTGTTTTAAGAAAAACCTTCCACTTGAACTTGTTTTTCATCACCTGCTGCTGAGCCTCCACCGAGCAGCTCCACTCTGGAGTCTGATTCTTAAATCTTTCATCAGGTTCTTTGGTTCAGAGAGGAGAAGAAAATAAAAAATCCCCCCCAGAAGCTTTTAAAACGGGGAAATAAATTCAACACCTTTTGCACAAAAACAACAGTTTAAACCTCGACCTAAAACTCAAGTCGACAGTCCCAGTTCCAGCTGATTGGTCCTTTGTATCAACTTGTTGTTTTTTTTATTTCTATGTTGCAAAAAACAGTTCTGTTTTCCAACCTCCTGCTGACCTCAACAAATCACAGGATCAGGTCTACAGACTGTTGTGTAACAAGTTCTAAAGGAGGAGGGCAGAACCTGCACTAACAAGTGGACGAACCCCTAGGGGCTGTAAACCCCATGTTGAACACCAGTGTTTTATTATCTATTTTGTCTTCTGCAGCTGTGCAAACCTGAAGTTTGTCTGTGATTCTTTTTTTTCCCCTGATTTCCTCGGTTGATTCCTGGTTCCTGTGGCTCTGGACGGTCACATGGTCGGATGTTTGACTCTGATTATAAAAAAAAAAGTGTTGGACGACACTCACCCCCACCCCCACCCCCTCTCATACTTACCCATGAACAGCTGAGTAAGAATTGACGACGTGGCCAAAGAGGAAGAGAACTGAAGACGCTGCTGTTGCCTCATGATGTTTCTCTCTCTCTCTCTGGCCTCAGATTAGAACCCGCAACCCTGGACCAGTAAATGAGGGGGAAATCCTCTCACTTTGGAGTGTGTTTGTTTATGGCAGGAGCTCAGAGGTTTCTTCATGCTCTGTGAAGAGTGAACACTTGTCAGATGAAGGACTTTATGTCTGGTTCTTATCGCAGCAGGGATTTTAGGACATTTGAACATTAAGAGTTTTAAGAATTTTTCCTCTGTCACTTTTTCTGTCCTTTTTTTTTCATCTTAATCCACTTTTTTGTCTTAGCCGTCTTGGTACCCTAGCCAGTCCCCCCTCTCTCATCTACCCCCACTCCTCAATTGCCTCAGTGGACGCCCTGGCCCGGGGCGACCGCCCATGGTATAAAGATCCAGCTCTAGGGGCCAGAGCTAAAATTGTTTTTGTTTTAACATTTTTTCTTGGTTTTTCTTTCTGTATCCCCTGATGAAAAGTCTGGATTTTAATAAAATCTCTTTCCTCCCCACCCACCCTCACCCACCCTCTCAGATTAAAAAGCGTGAAGACTTTTTTAAAAGGCTGCAGTTCCCAACGTTATGATGCAACCAGTGTGTAAGAGTGTGAAACAAGGAGAGAGTGACAGGAAGCATCGTGACTGTTAGTACAGCCTTGGCAGGTCTCTCTCTCTCTCTCTGGTACAGCCTTGGCAGGTCTCTTTCTCTCTCTCTCCCTCTCCTCCCCCTTCTCCCCCTCTCTCTTCACTGTAGGACAGTGTGCCTTCCCTCTAAGACTGTGGTTTTTCAGCCTTGTTTGTTTGGCAGCAGCAACAGAACTCAGTGGATGAAAGAAATCAATATTTACTGTGTAGGAAACGTGCAAAGACTTAAAAAGGAAAGTAAGGGTCGGGCAGAGTGAACAAAACAACAGTGGCTCTGTCCAGGAAATTAATTTATTATCAATAAGTTCATGGTTTGAGGTCCCAGATGGAGAACATTTGCCAAGGACACGTTAGTTCTGAACTGTGTGGGCCTCGGCAGCGTCAGCAGCGTCCACTTCCAGTTCCAGTTCCTGTGGCTCATACAGTGTATGTTCTAGTGGATTTGAAAACCAAAGAAGGGTCTGGTCTGGTCTGGATTAATATGGCCTGGTCTGGTCTAGTCTGGTCTGGTCCAGTCTGGTCCAGTCTGGTCTGGTTCAGTTATTGTTCGTCTAAAAAGGTCGGTTCGTTCTGCACAGACTTGCACAGTATTTGTTAGAAAATAAACCAAACTCTTCTCTAACTAAACACATCACAGAATAATCTGTCCAGATCTGTCAGAATGAAACGGCTGTTGCTCAAACACAGTTTCTGAACCAGATCACTTTTCTTATGTTTACTTCATTTGTTAACAGTTTGTTCAGGGCAGAGCGGCTGTGAGTGGTTCACTTCACAACAACAACATTTACATCAAATTGATCCAAAGACACAGAGGAGGAAAGAGGAGCAGGAACCTTTTTTGGGGGGGATTCTTCACTTGGACCTGAGTTTGTCAGTCAGTCTTGGTGTTTCCTCAGATGTGATTGGACCAGGAAACAGACTGTGGTCAGATGTGGAGCACGAAGTCTGTCTGGTTGCCAACAGGTACTTGTTGAGGGGTTTTATGGAGGATCACAGTTATGTGTGATCTTCTGTTTCAGGCTCAGTGTCAGGAGAGAACACACACACACACACACACACACACACACACTGGAGTCATAGTCAGGCCGTTAGGTTTCTTGGTCGCGGAGCGGAAATAAAGTCCGTACTTTTGCATAAAACTTCTTTATGAACTTACATCAACTTTTACGATGGAAAAACATTGGAGTTTCCACTCAGGTGAAGTGTTAAGTTGGACACTCAGCAGTTTAATGACCAGTCAGATGGAGAACTCCAAGAAAGTACAGTCTTTTTTTTTCTTCTATTTTCCGACTGTTATTCCCACCTGGGACCAGATGATGTAGAGCAGCACAATGTAAATAGAAATGTCACAGTGTCAGCTGAGCCGGACCATAGTTTTAACTCACATTTGTTACTGTGTTTGTTGTATTGAGTAAAAAATAAAGTTAATCTTGAACAATGTCAAATAAAATCAAACTACAGCAGTATTGTATAAATAGGTTTTAAGCCTAGATTTAAAATGTCAGGGTTATAACTGAAGGGAGGCAGCTGTTGTTGTGCAGTAAATTGGTATTTAGATAGTGAGAGTGATGCATTGTGGGTGTTGCTAGGCTACAGAGCGAGGTGCATGGGTGTTTTTCAAGTGACCACAGACTGGGCCACCCTGAGGTTGTTTCTGGGCCATGTGCGGTCCACGGGCCTTTATTTGAAGAAACCACATGTAGATGGTTTCACTGCACAAACGCTTCATGTTAAAAACCAGAGGAAACCCACAACCGTGCTGGTCTGTCTCCAAACCACCGGTGGCCCAGGAGATAATGTGAGAAACCAGTCCTAATGCTGCTGCTGCTGCTGCTGCTGCTGCTGCTGCTGCTGCTGTAAGATGTTGTGTTGTTTTTTGAAGTCAGTCAGTTTGTTTGTGTGTCCACCCAAGGCGTCGACTCCTTTCCTGTGTTATAATTACTGGACTCTGTGATTAGAACTCAGTGGACGCTCGTCTGTGATTGGACCGTCGCCTGTCTTTTCCCAGAATTCACACATTTGTAAAAGTGGACGCTGCGTCCAACGGTGACTTCAGTCTTTATGACCTCATGATATTGTTGGATGCCATTCACATAAACACTCCAACCAAGTGTGTGTCTGTCAGAAATAATCATCATTTTTGATATAGGCGGAGTGTTTACAGGCAAGAATCTGGCAACATGATACGAATCCCGATATAAAGGCAACAATACGAAATATTGAGATACTATAGGACAAGAACCAGGTTTTAGATCCAGCAGAAACTGTCTGTTGAGGCGTCGACTTGTGCGTTCTGTCTAAGAAAAGCCAGATTTCGTGGTACGAACCTCGGGACCTGTCACTCAGTCCAATGTGAAGCTCACGTTTGTTTGTGAGTCAGAGTTTTGGCACTAACTGTCAGAGAAGTTCCTCTGAAGAGAACGTCTCTGACCCACATGTGGAGAATAAAAACACAGGGATCTCCCAGCAGTCGGAGTAAAAACAGAGCCGAGGTTCTGCCCCCTGCAGGGCCAGCAGATGAAGCGCAAACATCACAGACTCCAGGTTCTCCAGGAGCTGGAACCAGGAACATGTGTGGTCACGGGTCAGTGCAGACGGAGCAGAGGGAATGACACAAGGCTGTGTTCTCTGTGGGTTTTTATTTTTAAATTAAGGCCTGAATGAGATTCTTCTTCACATGAGTAGCAGAGACAGAAGAGAGATAAAAAAAGAAAACGTTGTCAGATGAGGATTTACATCATCTATGAAGAGCTGATCTGAATTTTTTGCTCTTGTTCATCATCCTTTGACTTGTTTCTTTGTCTCGTTACCAAATTAGACTTTAAATTTTGCTGCAGACTGACCCAGAGCTGCAGACTGACCCAGAGCTGCAGACTGACCCAGAGCGGCATGAACATGAACCCACGTGTTTAAAAGATCAAAGATGTTGCTGGTTGGAATCCTGGTTGTGGTTCAGTCGGGTCAGTCTCATCTGGGCCAGTCAAATCAGGACCCATTGACGGACTCGGCCGAGTTGCGCCATGAAAATGACCTCACACTCTGTGAGTCAATGAAGGGACGCAGCTCGCTACGAGTGTGTTGGCTCAGGTCCTGCTCTGAATTAGTGAGTCCAGCAGAGTCGGAGTCAGATCCCGATCCAGAGCAGATGGTAGCACTCAGACCTCCTCGCTCGTGCTCCTCCACCCTCTCTCTGTAGGAATGGTTTGGATAAACTACAGGAGTATCTTTAGTGTGATGAACACAAACACGACAAACCTCTGCTGCTGCTGCTCAGCTTTGGCTCTGCTCACTGGAAAAGTAGAACATTTTTATTTTTCTGCTCTGAGGAGCTGTTGGAGATGGAACAGCTGTTCATCCTTCAGCGGAAACTTTTCTACATTTATTAGGTTTTTGTCCCTCTTCTCCTATTCGTTTTTTTTTCCTTCTCCCCTTTCAGTTAATCTAATTCCTTATCGTTTTTTTCTTCGTTCCTCCTCCGTCAGAAGTCTGAACAAACACTCAGTGTCTTGTTGCTGAACTAAGAAGCTTTGAACGTCCTCTCTCTGAACCTGTAATCGATTGCTTTTGTCTTGTGTTGACACCTCTCCGTGTTGTCACCTCTCCCCTCATCAGTCTTCTCTCTTTCTGTCTGTCACCTTACCCCCCATTAGTCTTCTCTCTTTCTGTCTGTCACCTTCGTCGTGAGTTTTGACTCAGACTTTGACTCTTCTCCCTGAGTTCAAAGGCTGGACTCGTGTGGCCGTGTGTTCCATAATCGCTCTTACACCGGGGTCAGAGGTCAACCTCTACAGCTGCTCAAACACAGGTGGTGTTAAAGTGAAAAGACCGAGGTGTTTGCAGTCGAGCTTCCTGACTGTGAGCCACGTTTACCGTGAGGTCAGAGTCATATGACACAACAGTAAACATTCAACCAATCAAACAGTGTATGAACAGTAGCCACAGTTTAGGAAGTTCACGAAACAAAAGGTCAATATTTTAGGTTGAAGTCACTGGTGATGGAGGGGATGTAGTATAAACTGTATTTGTGTTTTTTCACAGTCACCGTTTTTAGGGGTGTGAGAAAATATCAATTCACTGAAATATCCCAATATTTCGTGTTATTCTACCCTATATAAGAAATAATTAAAAGTACAAACCAGCGAGATGTTGACCTCCACAGGGGTTAAGACGGAGCAGGTTGACCTCTGTGATCCTCAGAGCTAACATCGCTGCGTGGTCATTACGAGGTCGTGACCTCCTCCTCCTCCTTCTCGCACCATTTCAGTCGCAGTGAGACGTTCAGCTCCTCAAACCTCCATCAGCGTTGATCCTCCCTGTGCTTTCAGCCTGGATTTATTTCCACAACTTTGTTTTTCCTGGAGAATCCAGAAAAAAAATCAGCTGTTGTCAAACGACACCTCCAGTACCAGTGAAAAGAAACTGAATTTATTACTGAAATACTTAGCAGTTGGTTTAAACGTCACGACTGAAATGTGTTTTCTTTTATTCAAATCTGCAGAGAAGAACGTTGATTAAAGAGCAGATTTACAGCAGATTTCAGCCACTGTTTACATTATCATACATTAAGAGGACACCAGTGTGAGAGACCACCCTGAGAGAGAGAGGGAGCTGCTCTGCTTCAATAAGAGAAAAAAAAAAGAAATGACTGTGAGCTCTTAGAGCCAGAACTGGAAGAAAGACAAGAATGTGCCGAGAGTTTTTACAGCTCAGTCTCTTTAACCTCAGAGTGGACCTGGATTTACCTGGAACACACAAGGCCGGCCTTGTCTCTGTGTACATGTGTATGTGTGTACAGTATGTGTTTATCTGAGCGCACGTGTACCTCTCTGTGTATCTTAAACAGTACAAATGTACGGCTGCAGTGTCATGTGACCGTGTGGACATTGAACATGTCCATGTCCTGAAGTGATGCTGTGTCCCAGTGGGGGACTCTGAGGCTGCAGTCAGAAACCTCAGATGAAGTTAGGTCCACAGTCACCGTACTGGACGGTTCGGTCCGTGGATGAATCTGAATCTGAAAATCATAAAATTCTGTCTCCTCACATCTGTGGGTTTGTCACAGCTGGATTCAGGGAAACAAGCCGTGGCTCATGGGCTGCACTGGAACCAGTTCACCACTTTTTTTCTCTTCTGTTTTTTGGCAGAGAACTCATCAGATTTTAGGCTGTGACTAGAACCTCACCCTCCCTCACAGAGAGGGAAGGCTCCACGACCGCAGTGTGTGGCTGGAGTGTAATGTAGTTTGTTGGAGGGGGCAATAATCTGATCTAATCTGTGGCATGTGAGGCAAATTGCTGGGAGCAGAGGTTTGAATTCCATGTCCATGAGTGAGTCGCTGGTTTCTCCTCCACTGTACAAATAAAAACTCCTTTTTATTGTTAACTCCAATTACACACTGACACATCACTGGGGCAGTGACCTTTGTTTGAAGCATTTTTCTATTGTTTAGGAATTTAAAGAAAACGTAAAATGAAAAACGGAAACTCAATCTAGACGATGAGAACATGCAGGAGACACGGCCAGAGTAGTCTGTGGTCAAACCTCACTCTGTGGGGCAGCCATCCTGCAGGACGTGTTCCAAAGGGACCACAGGGGGGCGACAGTTCCCAGGACAGGGCTAAAAATTGTTGTATAAGTGTACCAGTATTTGCTTTTGTCCTGCAATATTTTTTTTGTCAATTTCTGTGACCCCCGCCCCCATATTTTATGTATGATCTTTGGACCTCATCCACGGTCCAGACATGGAACATTCAAACATCCTGGTCACAGAGACCCGTGTCACTCAGTCTGTCAGCAGACCCGTCTTATCACTTCCTCTCTGCAGAATCACTGACAACTGTGGAATTTCCCTCCAAATCCTCAGCCTTTTTCTTTGCCTTTTCTTTGCCCAGACCACTTAATTACATCGTTGTTTTTTTTTTAATTCTTCCACCCTGGGAATGATCGACTGTTCCAAAGCTGAGAGAGCTGCAGCCCAGAGGTGAACGCGGGACACGGACGGAGCTTTGGCTGAGTCAGAATTTGGCTCTGACTCGTTGTAGATCGGCCAATCAGCATCGTGTGTCACAGAGAACACATCAGTAATGAGGTCCAGCAGTTCAACCATGTTGTCGTTGGTAACAGAAAATCAAACCAGACACAGTTTCAATTTTTTTTTTTTTCTGCAGCTCGGTCACTGAGGCACACGTCTGCGGTTACTGACTTCTCTGCAGCTGCATGTTGATAACTAAGAGCAGTGAAGCATTGTGGGAAACACAACTTAGTGGTTTCCTAGAATCTTAATTAACAAACTCAGTCAGATTGGAGGTTAGGGTTTAAGTTTACTCTGAACTGACCATTGGTGTGAATGAGAGCGTAAACATGAGTGTGAACGTTGACCATGTGAAACACTAGCAGCTGGTGTCCAGCGTGTAATTCCACCCTCTCCTGGAGACTGCCGGGATTGGCTGCAGCTCCCCACATGACCATGTGAAATATTCAGTGTCAGAAGAAGAAGAATTAACATATATGTGTGTGAATTTACAGGAAGGATTTCACTGCTGCAGTGATTCAGGTTCTCATTAAAAAAAACATCTGTTTTATCTCAGCTGCAGCTGTAAAAGCTGTTTCCATTCCATCCCATAATCAGCTGTGAGCTGTTGTTTTTTTTTTCTGTTTTCTGTCCCTTCGTTGGCCTTTTTACAACATGAACTCATCCTGGCTTCTCCAGAACCAGAGCCGGAGCCAGTGGTTTGGGTTTTGGCTGCGATAAATGCACGTAATATTTCACATTAAAAAATGTGTGTGTGTACAGTGAAGGAGGTCGGGGCAGATTTATGACAACTGACTCCACAGTCTGTTTATCTTAGCCCAGCCTGGTGACAGTGGTGGTACATTGGTGCAGAGCAGAACTTTCATAGAAGGTGAAAACTGTTGGGAGCTTCAGGGTTTTTTTTAATGTTCATTTTACAGCAGTCCGTGGTCCGTGGCAGGATTAAATCTGTCTTTGGATTCACACTGGAGCCTCTGAGCTGACAGGATGAACATTTTTCTTTTACTCTATTTACTCAGAATTTAGAATTCAGGATTTATTTAAGAGCCGTTGGCAGCTTGCTTGCTAACAGCAGATTAACGTAATGTGATTTTAAGAGCCGTTGACAGCTTGTTGCTAACAGCAGATTAACGTAACGTGACTCTACTCTTAACCTAAGTTTAGGTATACATCTTTTAGGTAGAGCAGCATGGTGAGACAAGTTGTTTTTATTGGTATTTTCTTTTAATTTTGTTTAGTTTTGGAGCCACACATCGTCTGATCTTTGGACAGTTTTGAACAAGGTCTTCACAATATTTGTATTATATTTATTATTGGTAAAATTAGTTTGAGGGCTTGAAAAAGGGCATGAGAAAACAGACTGAGTCAAAGAGTGAAATGAAGAATGGAAGGTAGTGATAATCTTTCAAAATAAAATACTACATACATACAAAAAAACTTTTTATTCTTTCTGTGGGGACTAGTCCTGGTCCCTGCCCCAGTGGTTGGGTTTGTGAGGCAGATCCACAGCAGCTCAGTGACTGTTATCACGGAGACACCAGATACCAAACCATCTTTATTATCATTTCAGACCTTTTCAACAGTTCCTGTAACTTTCCCACATCAATCATCTTCACATTGTTCTCCTCCATCTGTGGATCATATTCTTCAGCAGCTGCTCTGCCACACTTTTACAACATCACAGCAGCCAAGAGCTGAAAGTGGCATTTCTACCACACACTCTCTGTTTGGGATGAAAGAGAGAAAAACAAAACTTCATCTGATGAAGCAGATTTTGAGATTTGCTGACTTAAAAAAAACTTCAACTGTGCCTTTAAAATACTCCCCTCCTTTGATTCATGATGTTCTTCTGTGGAAACACCGTCCGTGGGGATGAAGATATCTCATCAGTTTTACCAAGGGTTCCAGGACTAGACTCGGTTCTCTTCTGCTTCCCAGGAACTGGGAGTGGATTTTTTCCTCCTTCGAGACTCAAGTACGTTTTCCTCTTTCACTACACGTGTACTGTAGTATCTCCTGAGTATTCCTGCTCATCAGTGCAGGAGGAGACCAGACTGAGCCAAAGGTGGAGGCCGTGACTGTCACGCCCTGAATCCTGGACCTCTCACAGATTTTCACAGTTCCACAGAAAATATTTCGACTGTCACTAAAAACAGACTTTTTCAGTATTTTTTTTGTTTTGTTCTGAAGTTCGGTTCCAAAGGTGGAGATCAGGTATCTGGACGCCAAGTATCTACAGAGCTGATGTGTTCACGTCTGTGCAGTTAGAGGAACATCTGCAGTGAAGTCAGACTTGGACCAGGTCCAGGAGCAGTTGATGACGTCCTGACCCGAGGGACCGTTGGACCTCGGTCGTCTCAGAAGATGAAGAAACCGCAGCCAACCACTCAATTAGACGACGGTCCGATTCCAGGAGCTGATCCACGGAGATGTTTCAACCTCTGATTCACGGCACACTTCTGAAGAACTCTGACTGACTTTGATTCCTTTTTTTTTTTTTTTTATGGTCCAAACATCACACACGGTCTCTACACACAGCCACTGGGGTTTGGTTGAACTTTATTGCCCATAAAGTTCAGATTTGTCTTTGGCTCCACACATGCACACACACACACACACACACACAGGGTGGCGAATGTTCAAGAATCCAAGAAAAAAAAGCTCTTCTGCAATATTTTATAATTTTGCCGTATTTGTAGCTCTTTGTAGCTAATAGTTAGCTATTTATTGTCAGCTCATTTTGACTATCTTTTAGGTTTGAATTATATTTGAGCCACGTGTTGTCTATGTTTGTTGCTGATGTTCAGTGTTCCTTTGGCCATCAAGCTAAGATTTAAATGTCTTTTTGGCTAACCTTTAGCTATTTTGGCTGGTTTATTATGTCGTTTGATAAAAAGTCCAAAACCTTTTTTCGTCAGGACGATGGTGAGGATGTTTGAGAACATCTGTGACAACGTTGTTTTTAACTGCTCTGTTGTTGAACTTCAGTAGCTGAACCTCTGTTTATATAAAGTCCATTAATACAAACACGCAGCCCTGGTGGACGCCGTGATGTTGGCATTCTTCACCTTAGACACACAGAGCGAGGCGCACAGCCTAATTTATAGGAAGTGCCACTGCAAGTGTGTGTGTGTGTGCGTGTGTTTCTAATACCTTCCAGATGAAGGTCGTCTGTTCCCTCATACGTACAGAAACAACACATGATTGTTCCTGGGGTCATTTCTGTTAAAGAGAACCAGCTGCTGCAGATGACACACAATCCGTGTGTGTGTGTGTGTGTGTAGAGATATTTTTTTATAGAGGTTTTCACAAATTGTGTGTGTTCTTCTTGGAGAACCTCATAAACTGACAGAAGAGGCATGTACGGTTTTTTAGATTATCAGTGAAAATAGTTGGATCAGATGGATGTGTTTTCTTAGATTCATTAGCAGCAGAGGGGATTCTGGGAAATGACAGTATTTCTTTGAACTGTTCGCAGAACATATCTCGTCTAATTAATCAAAACAGTCTTCACTCCTGAGTCCTCCACCGACACTCCAGGGGTCATGAACCCCATGTTGAAGACCTCTGATCCAGGGGTCTGTTTGTTTTTGTTTTCTCTGCTCAGACTTGTTACTCACATCTTGGTGTTTTCTCTTTGTTGTCTTCATCCAGATCGCGGTTCTCAGGGAGCTCTGGACCTGACAGAGCTGATCGGTGTCCCACTCCCACCCTCCGTCTCCTTCGTCACCGGTTTTGAAGGTTACCCAGCCTACAGTTTTGGACCAGAGGCCAACGTGGGTCGTCTGACAAAGTCCTTCATCCCTGACCCATTTTACAGTGACTTTGCCATCACTGTCATGGCCAAAGCCACCACACGGAGAGGTGGAGTTCTGTTCGCCATCACTGATGCTCTTCAGAAGGTCAGTCCTGCAGAATCTCACCTAAAAAAAAAGAAAAAAAATGCAGACGGAGGGAAAAGGATTTAAATATATATATAAATGTATATTGTTGGTGATGTTTTCAGGTGGTTCACTTGGGTGTAGCTCTGTCAGAGGTGGAGGATGGATCTCAGCGGGTGGTCCTCTACTACACTGATCCGGGAACCTCGGCAGGAACTCGGGAAGCCGCTTCCTTCAAGATGGGTGACCTGACAGGGCGTTGGGCAAGGTTCACTCTGACAGTGCAGGGATCAGAGGTGAGAAATCCGAAAGTCAGGTTTGTGAAGTGAAGTTCGTCTTTAAACCAAAGGTTAAAAACTGCACAGTGTTGAACCACTAGGGGTGTGTATTGACACGATTCTGGCCATATGATAAGTATCGCGATACTGGGGCAACTATGTTACTAACGTTAGAACAGATCATGAAACTAAATATCACAATATTTCAATGTATCAATGTTTTTCTTACACCCCATGAACGACTGTGTGAAGATGAAGCTGTTTTTTTTTTCTTACTTCAGGTGCGTC
>NC_024309.1:13872385-13889038 GCF_000523025.1 Cynoglossus semilaevis | reverse complement strand
CTCAGGAATATTTGTTGGGAATGCTGGAGGAACGGGACTGACCCGGTTTGTGGTGAGTATTCACTCAGATTGACCGACGTGTTTATAAATAAATGTGATATTTAATAGCTGTTGTATACACGGGCTGGACCTCCATTGTTTGAGTGAAGGGTTAAGGGTTTGATTCCAGAGAAAGTTTGTTGTTATAACGGCGTTACAGCCGTGTGATGGAGTGGAATCTGGGCGTCTGTCTGATGATTGGACGGACTGAACATCTTTTCTCAACCCTACATGGGGTTTGTGAGAGAGGTGCAGCTGGTGGTCTGATGGGTTCACAGAGGTGGTGGTGATGGGAACAGAACAGAATGTCTGTATGTGTTTAACAGCGAGGCCTCATAAATGACACCTAACGTGTGATTTACTGAAGTGGATCAAATCCCACAGACTCATCTGGATCAGTTTACACTGAGAGTAAAACTGTCAGATCTGGAATGAAAAAGACGTTGGTTCTATTCTCTGTACATCTGTTCATATAGAAGTGAGGATAAATCACAGGGTTGTTTGTTTTTCACTCAGACTCTGGTCGAGATGTGAGCTGTGAACCCTCTGTTACTGAAAGGTCACATGACCTCCCTGTGGTTGGGATGAAGAAAATTCACATAAATTATAATGAGCTATAATTTGTCAGGTTCGAAAATAAAAACTACTTCCATATTAATAATCAATAAAACATTGACAAACTCTTTTTAAAAAAAAAAAAATTGTTTCCTGATCCACTAAATTTAAGGCTGTATGTATTAATGTATTATATTAACATGAATGTATTCATCCACTGAGAGCCTCTGCTGCTGCTTTGGTTACAGCATTTTCCACAACAAGACACAGACACAGACACACAACTGTTCCCCACAAACATTTAAACGTGACGTGAAGTTCTCTGACCGGTGACGCTGCAGAACGATCGGTGGAACAACCAGAACAGTAACCAGACCGAACTGTCTCCACACACACACACACACACACACACCGTGGGACACCCTCTTAACAGTTATCAGTGAACGTCTACAACCGTAGATGAAAGGATCAAACTGATTATTGTCACAAATCTCAAACATCAGGTGACGTTGATCTGATCCATGATCTCACGTCAAAGTCACAGCTGACTGGAACACACACACACACACACCCTCTTAACTACTCCACTCTTCTTCATCTTCTCCTCTTCTGTGTCCAGGGCTCCATCCAACAGCTGCTGCTCAAATCTGACGTCACGGCTCCTGACGACCAGTGTGAGGAGGACGATCCTTATGTGAGTGTCAACACACATACACACATAGATGAACACTAACCCAACATTTCTGGAAAAAAAATAAAAAAGTTCAAAACTTACAAAACCTACATAAATTGCTCCCTCTAGTGGTGAGTACAGGTGGAATCTCCCATTAGGTTGAGTGTGGATTTTTTTTTATTATTAAGTCTCTTTGTCGTCGTTCCTATTTCCTCTCCATGTTTATTCCTTGTTTTTCCTGCAGGCGTCTGGATTTGGCAGCGGTGACGCGGAGTATGACGACACTGATGATGGAGAAGAAGTGAAGAAAGTGGTGGAGGAGAGAGTGTTTACTGTGGTGTGTGTCCTAACACACACACACACACATAGACACGTACATGTACGTTTACATTTTTTTCTCATTGTGTGCTCTTCTTGTAGCCCCCCCTAGAGTTAGACCCCACCTATAGCACCCCAGTCCAAGCTCCACCAACCGAGATGCCCGTTGGCAGTGATGATGAAGACTATGGAGACGCAGAGGAGGCGTCTGGACATGAGGAGAAGAGGGAGAAGGAGGAGGAGGCGCCCACCACAGCTACAGGTACTGAACAGGACGTCACTGTTAAAGAGTTACAATGTAAACGAGTGTAGAAAATGTTATTTCAATAATCCTGATATAAACTTGATGGATGGAGCCAGAACTTTTTTAATTCAAATTAATTTGTTTTTCAAATTTTGACTCAGCCCTTCACTAGAGGGCGCCAGAGCAATTCAGGGGGAGGCGCAAGAAGGCTTTTTAATGTTTGCCGTTTAACAGGTCTGCTGTACACGAAAACACTGAAGCATGATGTGTTAAAGACAAGCAGCCAGCAGATGGTGCTATGAGGCAGTTTAATTGTGACTTATTTCTTTTCAGATATTGCTTCATACATGTTTGACTGTTTCCTGTGTGATTGTTTCAAACGAATGTGTAAAAATGTTTCTGTGTCACAGGTCGATCAGGCATCCTCTCCAGTGTCTTTACTGTGAGTTTTTATTTTCTATCAGTGAACGGATTTCTGTCGCCTGATCTCACATCAACGATTTAATAAATCTGTTCGTCTCAGGGTCCTCCTGGTGCTAGAGGTTATCCTGGTCCCCCTGGTCCACGTGGACCGCCTGGACCTGCGGGAAAGGCTGCAACTGATGGGAGACCTGGACCTGAGGGGCCGCAGGGGCCACAGGGACGAATGGGTCTCCCTGGAACTTCAGGAAAGGACGGACAGCTGGTGAGACATCAACAGATAGAAGGAAAAACAACAACATATGAAGAGAAGAAAAAACAACAACAAACGTTTCCTTCATTTTCTTCTCCTGTCTCCAGGGCAGTAAAGGTGAACCTGGGCTGCAGGTAAATGTTTTTTCCAGGCCTGGAAATGTATTCAGTCTGTATTTAAATGTCTCCAGGGAAAGGTTATTCAGGAATGAGGAACGTAGTTGTACCTGGATGAACGGTCTGTGTGGAACATGATACGAGAACACAAATCTGTCTCTGCATTTCTGACGCAGAAATATGAATGTTCTTTTCCAGGGCGTACCTGGGGTTCAAGGAATTCCAGGACTTCAGGGTGAACCTGGTCCTCAGGGAGAGAAGGTAAATTCTAAAATGAATCTGGAAAATATAAAATATTTATTTTTCCTGAAGACAATAAAAAAACTCACATGTCAGAGACTGAGTCTTCCATGATGTGTTCCTCAGGGGGACGCAGGCATTGGATTACCAGGACCTCCAGGTCCTCAAGGACCTCCTGGACCTGTAGGAAAACTTTCCCTTTATTCTGTAAGTTTAACAGTTTTTGTGCCGTTTATTTAAACAACAGTTTAATGAGTGAAGGTTTTTGAGGAACCTCATGGATCACTGACTGTCCCATTTCTATCCAGGAGGGGTCAGGATACAGTGACTTTGATGGTGATGTAGAGGGGCTGATCCGGGTGGGTCCAATTTATTTATTCTGTCTGCATTAATTCACTTTTTTTCCATGATTCATTAACATTGTGACTTTTACTTTTTAAATCCAGGGGCCTCCAGGACCTCCAGGCCCTCCAGGTCGACCAGGGCCTCCAGGAAACTCCACAGCGGGCGTCTTGTCTGGACCCCCAGGGGCCCCTGGGAAAAATGGAATAGATGGACAGAGAGGAGAACCAGGTCTCCCTGTGAGTTTTATTTATTTTTATTTGACCAACTTTACTGAACATTAAAAGAACAACAGTGTAAAAAAATACTTTTACAAACAAAAAGTCTCCCTGCAGAAAACTCTTACTTTTTGTTTATTTTTTTAAATTAATCTTTAACCGTGATCATCACTTGATGGCGCTCTTTAGTCTTCAGATCCGTTCCTCCTCTGATGTAACTTCTGTTTCCAGGTGATTGGGGAGTGGTTTAGTGGTTCTGGTTCTGGTTCTGCCTTTGGTTCTGGTTTTGACTCAGGGACTGGTGAGGTATTAACATTTGGTCCCCTGAAAGTCAAGGGACTGAAAAGACAGAATTTCCCCGACTGTCCTTAAAACAGACCATGGATCTGAACTGGACATTTTGTCTCTTAGACGTCAACAAAACAATGTGACAAAATGTCGAAACTTTAAACTTAGCCAAAACATACATAGCTACGGGCTAGCAGAGATACTTTAGAGTTAGTTCAGAAAAATATTGGCTAAACTAATGTTTTTGTTATAAAAAGATTCTCCCACAATATAGCTAGTCAAAGTTAGTCATTAGAGGTAGTTGTTAGCCTAGAAAAAGCTTAAACTTGTCCCAAAATATAGATAGCTAAAGGTTAGCAAATTAGATAAATGTTAGTTTAGACAAAGATAAAAGTTGATAAAAAGTTAATAAAGGTACCAGCTGTCCTGATCTTTCTGGTCACTTCCGCCTTCATTTGCAGACTGCAAATCTTTAGCATGATTTTGGGCAGAAGCTAAAGAAAGATCTTGTCAACATGGTCTGAGCTTCAGCTGCTGTTCAGGGAAATGTGTCTTTTCCTCATGAGAAACTCACATCACAGGCTTTTACTAACTGTGAATGAATTCACATAAACAATCTTTAATACTGCTCAGCTTTGACCTCTTGACCTTATGGCACGGGTACTTTTTTAATTCTTTCAGTGAATGAACTTTATTTGTTTATGTTCCAGGGAATCAACGGCAAAGACGGAGAACCAGGATCCACAGGAGCAAAGGGAGAACAGGTGA
This sequence comes from Cynoglossus semilaevis, assembly GCF_000523025.1. Classification (NCBI taxonomy): domain Eukaryota; kingdom Metazoa; phylum Chordata; class Actinopteri; order Pleuronectiformes; family Cynoglossidae; genus Cynoglossus; species Cynoglossus semilaevis. Next base: position 13,884,564 of record NC_024309.1, on the reverse strand, counting down.
TGATGTCGGTTCATGATAGTCATGAAAAGAAATATAGACGTTACACAAATTATATTTGTGTAACAAAGTGGTTCCTAATCTCAGTACATTACCATTAGCGGCACTTTGGGGCCCTCTGGTGGTAAAGCAGTGGAACTGATTCTCACTACGACTGTCTGACCTGTGCTGCTGTATTTTAACTGTTTGTTTACTGTATTTTCCGCAGTTTAAAAAGTTACTGTTCTATTTATAATATTAGACAATTATCAGGAGAAAACTTTTGACAAATTAAGAAATAAAAGTTCAGGGATTTCTAGACCAGAAAGTCAGAGCTGCAGTCTTTCAGAGGCTGAGGTTCTATTGTCACTTAAAGTTTTATTTTTCTTTTCACCAACAGGGGGCTCCTGGTGTGGCTGGACAAACAGGACCAAAGGTGACAGATCAGATGTCGGGCTGAATCCTCACTTTAGTCCAATTTAACCTGTTTGTTTTTATTTTCTTGTTTACATCTAACCTGTGTTGCTTTAGGGAGATCAGGGACATCCAGGTATTCCAGGTCTTCAAGGCTCACAAGGTGTAGAAGGACAGACCGGCCCCAGGGGTCCACCTGGTCTACCTGGTCCTCCTGGGCGTCCAGGACTGCCTGGAAGTGGCCTCATGTTGGACTTTGAGGTAAAAATCTTTTGACTTTTGAACCAGGGTCTGTTCCAGGACCTGTTCCAGGATCTCACCTTGTGATCTTCTTCTACTGCAGGACATGGAAGGTTCTGGTGTGCTCAATGGGTTTGGTCCATTCTCCAAAGGTCAACAGGTACAGAACAGCCGTCGGCTTCAACCCAGAAGGTTTTCAGTTTCGATCAGCTTCAAATAACACTGAGATATTACTGTTGTTATACAGGGACAGCCTGGAGTTCCAGGACTGAAGGTAAGGGTTCTGAACCAGAGTGAACGGAAGTTTGGTTTGTCTGAGTAAACGTTCACATTTTTTCTCTTTGCCTCTTGTTGCAGGGTAAAAGTGGTTTGCCAGGAATTCCAGGAACTCCAGGACAAAAGGTGTGTCCGCCAGTTTTTGTTTCTGCATCCATGGAATCAGAATCTGTGATTCAATAAAAGCCAAGTTCAGTAAAGTCAAGAGACCCTGGTCTCCAGACACAGGGCTTCTCATTTCACCAGCTGTTCAATGAGAATCCATACATTTTTATATTTAGTCATCGTTTCTGCAGGAACCCAAACTGAGCTGTGAAAACACAAACACTTTCTCATTCTTCTGCAGGGGGATACTGGGTTTCCAGGAACTCCAGGATTACCAGGTCTTAATGGAAAAAATGGGACAGAGGTGAGAACTTTATATTTTTATACGTCATTCTAAGACAGTCTCTATCAGTCTGTACCTGACAGAGAATACCGGACCAGTTTTTACTAATGACTCTGTTGGTCTGTAGGGACCAAAGGGCGACAGAGGAGACCCGGGACTGAAGGTAACACCATCAGGAAAGGATGAAGGTGGACATGGATTAGAACCTTGAAGCACATTTGTGACTTTGAAGGTCAAAATGTGTGTTTCAGGGAGAACCAGGACGAGATGGAGTTGGACTTCCAGGCCCTCCAGGACCACCTGGACCAGCAGGACCCGTTATCAACCTCCAGGAGGTGAGAAGAGCAGCTGTAACCCGGCGGTCATGGTTTATGGACAGAAACCTTCACTTTGTTGTCTTCACGGTGCCTTCATGGACCTAAGAAAACACAGTAAAGTTCTCGTCTCTCCTGCAGCTTCTTCTCAACGACACTGACGGCGTCTTCAACTTCTCAGAACCTCATGCATTAATGGTGAGTAAAAAGCTGACTGCAGTGCTTGGCTGTACCACCAGGAGTTTTTTTTTGTCAGTACAAAATAGTAAGAAGTGTGACAGCTTCTTGTTACCGCCAGGTGTCAGTAATGTGCCAAATAAATAATTTACCCCACGGATGTCAAACTCCCAGCCAAACAGGATTAACAGTTGTCCAAGTCTGGACAAAAAACCACATGTTCTTTAAGATCTTGTGGGCCACATAAAATGAGGTGGCAGGCCAGATTTGTTTCGCGGGCCTTGAGTTTGTCGATCATGTCCAAGTCAGACCCCTGTTTTTCTCACATTTTTGCTCTGTCCAGGGAATACAGGGTCCAAAAGGAGACATTGGTTCTCCAGGTATTCAAGGACCTCCAGGACTTAAGGTTAGTGTTCTGGAACTAGAGAAATATATTTTTTATCTACATCTGGATTTTCTTTTATGGTTGACTTTGTGGTTTTTTTACCTGCAGGGTGAAAAAGGTGAACCTGGAATAATTAAGACCTCAGACGGAACCTTGGTGTCAGGACTTCCTGGTCCAGCTGGACCTAGAGGAGTGAAGGTCCTTAAACCCTTTTAACCTCTGCGTTGTTTATTCCACACCATGTTTGTCACTGTTCAAAAAAACGATTTTTTGTTTTTTTATGAAACTTCATCAAAGTGCCTGTAGGTGTCAGTAAAACCTGTCTGTGTTTACAGGGAGACCTGGGTTTGCCTGGACCTTCTGGTGTTCAGGTGGGTATGAAAGCAGTGACTTTTCTCTTCACTGGTCACAGTAGCTGAACTGAACTGACTTCACTGGTGTGTTTCTGACAGGGACCTGTGGGACCTCAAGGAACCAAAGGAGAGCTGGGTCTTCCTGGACGGCCGGTAAGAACCATCGACATGACCAGAACCAGGGAAAAAACCCGACAAAGACAAAGACACTCCTCTTCAAGTCTTATTTTAGACATTTGAGACAAAAACGAAGTGACGCAAAAAACAGAAGCTGATAATCAGGCTGAGAAAAAGTAAAAAGTTCCGCAGGGCCAACCTTAGAGGGCGCTGAAGGGCCTTTTTTTACTAGGGGGAAAAAATACAAGAAATTGCGACAAATTGTGTTGGAGAAATACGATGAAAAAATATTTAAGGGGATTAATTGTATCAAAGTCACTTTTCTGTCATGAGGTGTTTGGTTGATGTGTCTGCGTCTGCTCAGGGTCGTGCAGGTGTGATGGGATCAAAGGGTGAGAAAGGAGATTCAGGGGGACTGCAGGTGAGTCGGGGTGACGTCAGGAGCTTCTGTGATTCAGTTAAACTAAAGAAGAGAATTTTCTCACTCTGAGCTCGTTCTGCTCTTCTGTCCTGGATGTTCAGGGACCTCCTGGTCGTCCTGGACCACCAGGCCGTCCAGGAATCTTCAACTGCCCTAAAGGGGTAAGACACACACACACACACACACACACACATACATTTATACAGTTTTTTTTCCTGAGGTTATTTGGGTTAAAAAAAAACCAAACTTGGTAAATGCTCACGGTCTCCTCTCCTCTCCTGGTGTCTGAAGACAGTTTTTCCCGTCCCTCCGAGACCCCACTGCAAAATGGCTGTAAGTTCAGGTCTACAGTGGGTTTTTTCACAAAGTCTTCAGACCACATTTAATATTTTAAACCTTTCTGATAAAAAAACTGTTACTAGTACTGTTGTGAAACTAGTAATACTAGGATTATTACAAAAAAAAAAACCCAGAAAGGTCAAATAAATGGGTCTGATTCTTTATGAAGTCACTGTAAACAAAACGGTTTCAGCATGAACTGGTCAATAACTTTAATCACAGCTTGTGGTGAAGAAAAAAATATTATTTTCACTTTTTTTCATAGAATTTTATTCATTTTTTCACGTTTACTTTCATCAAAACACATTAACGTGAAAAAAACATTGAAAAACATTAAACAGATGTTTGATCCACCCCCAGGTGGTCTGTAGGAGTACTGCAGGGTGGTGGTGATATGTTATTGTAGATTTTTATATTTCATACTTTATATTGAAATATATTTATACTGACTGTACTTTTATAAATAGTACCAGGCACTGTTTGATATAAGACAGGGATCTGTGCTTCATCGATCCAAACACTGGCTCTGGTCCCTTACATGGGCCGTGAGAGTGGGTTTTTTTCATTTATATTCATATTTTTTTCTTCATTACAAGATGAGTTAATCCAGAGGATTAACTGAGCCGTGGAGACGGTTTTAACTTCCACACGTCCATCCTAACTCCCATGATGCCTGGGTGTTTGTTCACTTCGTCTTTGTCTCCCCACTAAAGTGCATGTTCACTAACACTGTGCCACACAGATGGGTTTGAGGTCCACTCCTTCATTCTCATGCATGCTTCACATGGAATCTGGGAAACTGAAGGCTCGCTGTCACAAACCTACTGAGGTAGTTTTACTAAACTCCACCGTAATCTGATAATCTGATAATCTGCTGCTGCATGTCGGTGTCAGTAAAATCCCATAATGGACTAACATCCTAAATCTGTGTGAGTAACATTTGTCCTCTGACATGGTCATCATCACTCACTGCTGTTCCTGTTCTTGTCAAATGACTGCAGCTCAATCCCAATGGAACCATCTCTGCCGGTAGGTTGATTCTATAATCCCGTCCTGACGGAGTCACATCGGTCACTGAATGATGTCCGACCAGTTTTAACGTAAAGGAATGTTTCTGTGTCTCCAAGGCAACTGTCAGACTGGAGCTAAGGGGGAGAAGGGCGAGCGGGGTCTTCCTGGGATGCCGGCTCCACCAGGTGAGTCCTACTGGTCAACATCATTATTACTCTTTTAAATATATGTTCAAATATTTAGTTCAGAGAAAATCTCTAAATGATTGTATTTTTCTTTGTTCCAGCAACATATTTTCACAGAGGAATTTCGGTAAGTGTTTGGACCAAATATGACCCCCAGGGAGTTGCATTACTGCCACCTAGTGGCTCTATTTTACAATGAGCCTCTGAAATGTTGTTACTACAGCTTTGATTTACCTTCAACCAGTGTGTGTGTGTGTGTGTTTGTGTTTGTGTTTGATCACAGTTGCCTGTCGGTGAGCAGGGAGTCAAAGGACAGAAAGGAGAAAAGGGTGAGACTGGTTCTCCAGGATTACCTGGAATTCCTGGAAGACAAGGACTGATGGTGAGTCCCAGTTCCACAGATACAGAACCGACATGAACAGAAGCCGAGACTGAAAAACATCACCCTGACATGTTTCAGGGTCCAAAGGGAGAATCAGGTGTCGGTCATCCAGGACTTCCTGGGTATCAGGGCGTACCTGGACTTCCAGGCATTGGTAGACCAGGTCCTCCTGGCCTCCCTGGACCACCGGGGCCTCCGGGACTTCCTGCCTCCAGATATGGCTCAGGTATTGATCTATTATTTGTCATGTCAGAACCATGAAGTTCTACTTGGACTTTAATCAACCACTTTAACGACCTCCATGTCTGCAGTGAGCATTGCTGGACCTGCGGGACCTCCAGGACCTCCAGGACCCCCTGGAACCTCAGGAAATTTTGGATCTGTGAGTTCATTGGTTTTGCCTGAAGATGCATAAACTGCTAAATGCTAAACTTTTGGTTTTGTTTGCATATTTTTTGTTAGTTATATGAATGAATTTAATTGAAATGTTTTGTAATAATTTTGGGCAGAATGACAGTATATTATGTGCAATTTTATTTTTATTTTTTTAGCTAAAAACCTTTCCGAGCCGTGAGAGCATGATGCAGCAGACCGTCAGAGACGCTGAAGGAACTTTGACCTACGTCACAGACACAGGAAGTCTCTTTCTCAAGGTTTCACAGGGATGGAAAGAGATTCAGGTAAAAAAAAAAGAAGAGAAAAAGTGAGTGATGTTCCGGAACATTCAGGGATGGCGGGTCTTTCTGTAATGTCCACTCTACTCTGACCACAGGTGTGAATGTTAGTGTGAATGCTTGTTTGTCTCATCATGATACATGTACCAGTAGAGGGAGGTCTTTCTGACTGGACTTTTTTTCTCCCGTCCTCACAGCTGGGCAGCCTGATCTACCTTTCCACAAACATCATCCCCCAGGACCAGGTCTGTGTCCGTGACGTCATTGGTAAAAAAAAAAAAAAGATTAAAATCTGTAAACAGTAGTTGTAAGAAAACTTTGTGTGTTTGTTCTGTCAGCCTGACGTGGCCTATCAGGTCAGAGGAGACACGGTGAAGAGACTCCCCTCAGTCAGTAACAGGGTGAGTTCACGAGAACACAAACGAGAGGAAACATAAAAGTTAAAGGAGTGACATTCAGTTAAAGTTATTATTTATTAATTACTTATTTGAGCCCAGCCCTGCTCCCTGCTCCCTCCTCACACTGTGTTGTCACATCATTACAGATTTCTGTTGTTTGTTTCCGTCTCCATGTGCTGAATGTTCTGGGTTCTCCATCTCCTCCGTCCAGCTGAACCTGGTGGCTCTGAACCAGCCTCACTCTGGAGACATGTTGGGCCTGGACATGGCGGACAGGATGTGCTACGAGCAGGCCAAAGCCATGGGTTTAGCCACCAATTACAGAGCCTTCATCTCCTCCCACAGACAGGACCTGGTCCATGTGGTCTACCCCAACTTCAGGGACACGCTTCCTGTCACTAACCTGAGGGTAGGTCCGCTCTGAGGCTCCGACACCGACCTTTAACCTTCACATCAGTTTTAAAGCTTCAGTCATGGCTTGTTGATCTTCCTGCAGGGAGAGGTGATGTTCTGGAGCTGGAAGTCCATCTTCAACGGAGACGGAGCTCCACTTAACTCCAGGATTCCCATCTACTCCTTTGACGGTCGCGATGTGTTAGCTGACCCGTTCTGGTCCGTAGATCTGGTCCGATTCGTTTTTTTGTTCTTCACTACAGTCGTGATGTTCTTACATGTTCTGTTTTTTCCACCAGGCCTCAGAAGAACATTTGGCACGGGTCTAACAGCAGAGGTTACCGTGTGTTAGACAAACACTGTGAGACGTGGGCTACGGACCATGTTTCTGTTATGGGCCAGTCGTCCAAGTTGACCTCAGGTCTACTCCTGGGTCAGCAGACCAGGAGCTGCTCCAATGAATTCATCGTCCTCTGCATCGAGACCCATAAGAGCGCTTAAGTCCACGTTGAACCAGTATGAACCAATAAGTCCCTAAACCACTCCACTTTGTGACCCAAGTGGGCCACATTCACTGTCCAACACTCTGGGATGAAAAAGATTTATATTTTTTTTCCCTTTTCACTTCTTTGGTGCTTTGTTAAATGTCTCTGTGTTTTTTTGTTTTTCTGAGATCACAGAACCGTCTTTAAATCCTTGTTTTATCAGTGGGATGAAGAGAAATGTGGGTTGGATGAAAACAGGACACATTCTGAGTCTGAATCCCAGAAAAGTCTTCACATTGTGGTTCGGATGAGCGTAGGCTGTGGCGCCTCTTTCTGTTATTGTCTTTTTATTCTTTAAAAGACTGAAAGCAAAGACCCAGAGGTTGAGAACCACAAAGTGGTCTGGCCCAATGATAGGCAAAACAACTACCACCGATAGGCTGACATTTGGTCTCAAGGATGTGGGCTACGTCATGGCCAGAACATAAACCAAAGCCCTCCTGGCTCCATGTTGGATCAGATAAAACCATTCAGGCCAGAAGAATGTGGCCCACTGTCTGGACTCCATACTACAGACCAGATGTGGGCCACATTCTAGATATCAGGTGTTAGCCAATGAAGACTCTTCCTGTCTGGGCCACGACTCCACAAAACATGTCCAGAGTTGCAATTTAAAAAAAAAAATCAAATTGAAGAGAAATTTAGACCAAATTTTTTTACATACAAATTTTTTGGTTTTTTGAAGCCAACGTTTCCACCAAAGTTCTTTTTCGTTGCACTGTACCTTTTTTTTCTTTTACTAAAGAATCAGTTTTAGATTCAAAGCTTTTTTCCATTTGAATGTTTTTTATTTAATTTTTTTTTTATAAACCCTGTTCTTTTCACTCCCTCGCAGCTCATTTTTCTTCATGGACTATTTATTTTACATCCAGTTTATTATTTATGTCATCACAAGCACATAACATGAAAACAAGTGATGAAATTTAAGAATGTAATTTATCCTGCCGTGTTTGTAAAGTGACTGTTTTTATTTTCTCACTTTTTTGCCAGATTTTTTTTTTGTTTTGTTTTTTAGTTTTCACTAGATTTTGTATTTTTAGAAAGTTTTTGGAGAATGTTGACAAAGTCGAACAGGATCCACTTTAGTCCAAGGGAGCAGAAAACCACACTTGAGAGTGAAAGAAAAGAAAAACAAAGCAAAACAATGCAAGACAGCAGTTGAATTTTCACAGGCAAAAAGTGAGAGCACATGATTTTGTATGAGCGTTGGTGCTTTGTTGAATAAAGTGTTTTTTTTCTTTTCATAAGACATTTTGTTTTTATCCTTCATCAAACATTCACTCACCGACAGGCTTAAAAGCAGAGGCTCCGTTTCGTTGTATCCTTGTGTTACAATAACAATAAAGACTATGAGTTTCATATCATACCAGAAAAATTGGAGTAGACAGAAAAACAAACAGAGCTAGAAACTGGAATATTGATACCAAAAGAAAAGGTAGAACTTAAAAAAAAGTAAATGTAGGTGGTTTCAGCTGCGACTGTCTGAGGGCAAAGGTTTTGTCAACAGAAACTACTTTTATCTCTTGGGACACCGAACGTCGTGTTTTGTTTTTCTTTGTTTTGTCTGGGACAAAAATCTGACAAAGGTCAGTTTGTTTAAGACAAACGTGGAGCGTGGACCTTCACTGGACCCTGGATATCAGTGACAGCTGAACATGTGCAACTTCCAGGTACTGATTTGTTACTGTTTTCATCAAAGTTTTTTATTTATTTTTTTTAACACTGAAACCAGTTGTGACTGACCCTCTCCATGGTTCTTGTTGTGCAGGTCCTGGTCGTGTTGTCAGTGACGCTGGCTGCAGCTGAAGGTCAGACCTTCCACCTCGGCTCCTGCCCTCGACCTTCAGTTCAGGAGAATTTGAACGTTTCACAGGTGAAACATGTTTTTTCCCGAAGAATAAATCAAATAAATCACCGCTGCCTCAGACTAACTCCTCACCCGTCCCTGTTTCCAGTACATGGGAGTCTGGTATGAGATCGAAAAGCTTCCAGCAGCATTTGAAAGAGGAAAGTGCGTCCAGGCGTCGTACTCTCTCCTCAGTGATGGAACGGTCAACGTCTACAACTCTGAGATTCTGTAAGGATTTTTACTGCAGAAAATGCATCTGTTCATTATTGTTTCTCCAACAATTAATTATTTCTTTTGGTCTTTGGTTCTATGAACCGTGTTCTGTGTTTTTTGTTTGTTTGTTTTGTTCTCAGCTCTGACGGGACGGTAAATTCAATCCAAGGTGTGGCTAAAGTTAAGGATCCTTCTCAGCCTGCCGTCCTCAGTGTCAGCTTCTTTAAAGGTAAAATCCAAAGTGCTCACTGTTATATTATATATTTCGACTTCTCTCATCTCCAGCCTCATTTCTTTTAGCTTTAAAAAGGACCCAAACAACCCCTTCACTAACTCATCCTTTAACAGCCAATCATCTGTGATTCCAGGTTTTCCAAGTTCACCCTACATGGTGCTGTCCACAGATTACCACTCCTACTCTCTGGTCTACTCCTGCAGCCAATACTTTGGTCTTTTCCACGTCGACTTTGCCTGGATCCTGGCTCGAACTCCAGCTCTGACCGCGGACGTCATCGGCAGGTTACATGAAGATCTGGCCACCTCCGCAGCTGCTGTGGACGCGAAGCAGCTGATCGTCACCGACCAGACCGGCTGTGACATCATCATCAACTGACCACTCCTCACTGCCACTTTTGAAAGCGGTGATTGAAGGATCAAAAGCTTCTCCCTGCTTCCCGTCAGAGGGAAAATAAATTGAGTGTGTTGAGAGAAGTTTAAGCTTTTTCTGATTTTTCAACACAAAATAACCCCCCTCCCACACCTCCCATTGCCAACCCCTCCAACAACAAATTCTGTCCTAGGCCTGTTAGATTTTTCTGGTTTTGGAAAATTCCTGTGTACTCTACCTCCAACAGTTCAGGATAAAAATATTTGTTGACTAAATATAATAAGTGCACAGTTTAAAAAATAAACAAGGTATGATAATAAATTATGTCATGTATAAAATGTTTATACACAATAAAATATTAATTAATGATGCCAATAGTAATAACGCCACGATATTATTATTATTATTATTATTAAGGCAAAGGGTACGAGGTCGTAAAATTAATTTTAACGTAAACGGTCGAGGGTCGAACCAGACGATTGTGACGTAGATGTTCTCATTTCTCGTCTCCCCAAAACACCCGTGGGGTCACGTGACCACTCAACGGCTAAAAACACCGGAAGACACGCAGCGGAACTTAAGCTCCGCACTGTAACCGTACAGTGGGGCAGCGGACTTTGAACAGAGACACATCCGGCCTGGTCACTTACTCAGACGGAAGGACCGAGATTGGTTTCGACATTTCGATATGATTTTATTTTTTTAATTTTTAATGATAATTCGAGTGACTGCCCTGAGGCAGACAAACAAATCATGATTCAGATTTGTTTTTTATTCTTATTTGTTTCTTCGTTTCCATGTTTTTCTTTCGCAGAAGGAAATGAAAATCCCGTCGTTGGTGAGTTGGTGTTTTCATTTCTCTGTTTTCACTGTGGTTTTTAGTTTAAAATAAAATAAAAAACAGTGTAACAACTTCAGAAACAGCAGGAACTCTGATTTTTCTGACATTAATGTCCAGATTTACACTCGAGATTGAGAGGGAACGTGGGATTTCTCACTTTCTCACCAGAAGTTTCATGTTTTGCTTTAATTTTCAGAATTAAATATCTTCAACTCAAAACTCCCCAGAATGTTCAAATTAAAAGTTTTAAACCTGTGCAGATTTCTGATATTTGAATGAATTGAAACACTGAACTTCAGTCGATCGATAATATTGATCATCCTGACTATTGACAAATGGTGTTGTTCCCAAAGGTGTCCTGTCTCAGCAATCACGGTACGCCAAGGGAAATGATCCGGCCTACATTGCCGCCTCTTATGTGAAGTATCTGGAGTCTGCAGGAGCCAAAGTGGTTCCTGTCCTGTGAGTCTGGTTCTTTTTCTCTCTCACTGGGAATCAAACCGGGGACCAGAAGAGATCAATTCAAATCCTCACTGGTCGAAACTGACAGTTTCTGATTTAAGTCAAGTCAGTTTTGATTCGTATAAATCACATCTGTCCCGCTGGACTTCACAGGGAGCGGGTTATTAGAGAGGGAGAAGAATGTTGACAGTGTTTTCTGTCCATGAACTGCTAGATTTTTTATTTTATTAACAATAGTTATTATTGAAAACGATGACAGTGTCACGGAGAGAGAAGGAGAAGAGTGTGTGTTTGTGTGTGTGTAGGCACGGAGCTGTGATAAAGTTCTAATTTCTGATTGTGTTCCTGTGTCACAGGGTCGATCGACCTCTGGCAGAATACAAGAAACTCTTCAACTCCATTAACGGGTGAGGACTGGAAAACACAACCTGTTGTTGAGGCACCAACTTATGGCCCAGTCGTGGGCCGTAGGCCAAGATGTTTTTGAATGAATTTTCTCTGCGTGTGTGTTGATCTGTTCAGGATCCTGTTTCCTGGTGGATCTGCTGACCTTTTCTCCTCCAGCTACCAGAGGGCAGCAAAGATCTTCTATGAACTGGCCATTGATGTAAAAGGGATTTTTTTTAGAAAAAAAAACAACAACAACAACTTAGTTTCGTGTTTCTGTTGGTTTGTACGAGGTGACATCCAGGATTCATTGATCTTTTTCAGGCAAACAACAGAGGCGACTACTTCCCTATTTGGGGTACGTGTCTGGGATTTGAACAGCTGTCCGTACTGACCAGTAATGAGACCAGATTGACGAGGACCAACACCACGGGTTTGCCAATGGTTCTCAACTTCACCCAGGGTGAGAGTTTTCAGTTGTAACGATTCACTCAACTCACAATTATCACACAGTACTGTGTCAAATCCCATCACCGACTGAACTGGTCTGTGAACCTCATCCACTGACGCTGTTCTCTTCAATAACAGAAGAGATCAATAAAATAATGAATGTTTAACAAAGCTGCTGGTGCGGCGATAGACGACCGTTTGAATCCGTTACGGTGACAGACTGGCGCTGCCTCTGGTTTGTTCTGTGAGGCGTTCGTGTTCCTGGTGTGAAAAACATAAATTTAAAATGGACTGAAGCAAATTTTAGAGTTTACATCTGTTAAAAACAGTTCTCCTGTTGTTGTAGATGCTGCGAACAGTAAACTGTTCAAGGACTTTCCTG
>NC_024309.1:13865216-13872362 GCF_000523025.1 Cynoglossus semilaevis | reverse complement strand
GCCAATGACTGTGAACATACATAAGTGGAGCCTGGCGCTGGAGGTTCGACTCTGGAAAAATGAGGTACATTTAAATCTCTTTACACTTGAGACTGACCCTCCTCTTTTGGTCTTGACAGACCTACAATAACAACGAGGAACTGAAGAAGTTCTACAAAGTTCTCTCCACCAACTGGGACGAAAAGATTGAGTTCATTTCAACAATGGAAGGTACGTTTGTTTCTGATGCAGAGTCCCTTTTATTTAGCACATGAAACTCCACGTCTGTTAACTCCTTGTGTAACTCCCGGCAGCCTATCACTACCCCATCTATGGAACGCAGTGGCACCCGGAGAAAAATGCCTTTGAGTGGAGGATGTCTTACGTTCCGCACACCGCCTCCTCCATCAGGACCATGGGCTACATGGCTCAGTTCTTTGTCAACGAAGGTATTTTTTTTTATTCTTTAACAAGAATAATGCTGCATCATACGGTGATTTTTGTTTTCATACCATTAAAAATTAAATTTCCAGCTGTACATCATATTGTTTTCATACAATTAAAAATTAAATTTCCAGCTGTAAAATATTGTAAATGTGTGGCTGAAATTAAACAATGAAATGAAATAACCCCAGAAAAAAAGAGGAGCTGATTCTTATAATTCACCATCCTTAAAAAAAAACGTGTGTTATCTTTTCTGTCTGCAGCTCGGAAGAACTTCCACGTGTTTGCCTCTAAGGAGGAGCAGGATAAAGCTCTCATCTACAACTACTGTCCTGTCGTCGCTCCACCTCACAGGGTCTTTGAACAAATTTATTATTTCCCTGTCTGAAGACCAGTTTCCCAGATCTGATCTGACCCGTTCGTGGTCTAACAGCTCCTTCCACATGCTTCACTTGGCATTTGCTGCCCTCTTGTGTTCATTGTAATGAACAACAGAGATTAGATCCCTTTAAAGCCGTACCCGGTGCAAGTACAGAGACATTTTTAAACTGTGTTGCTAAATAAAACGATTGACTGACTCCCTCCAGTGACGTTTCCATTTAAAACATGGGCAAATTTCATTAGAATTCAATAGAAGTCCACCAGCAAAAGTAATGAAGTCTGATGGACGATTTTAGTGAATTGACAGCTACTACCCTATAAAACACATTATAATTGTAATACAATAACGATGATGATTATTATATATTTTTTAATCACGTTTAAAAATAAACCCGTTTAAAGTTTCATTTTAAGTAAAGTCACTGTAACCAAAATTCAGCAGAGGTTCGAAAGTGGGCAGGGTGTGCTCTTATTTTGAAGTCGTAACAAAATTAAATGTTGCGTTCTTAAAGGTGTCTGAGGACGACATCGTCTGGTACTGTTGATGTTAACAGACAAGATGAAGGTTCTCTTTTTCTTTTCTCTGTTTTTCACTTTTTATTTTTATTCTTCATCTCGGATAAACGACAGCCCTGTCATTGGTGAGTGTTTTATTTCTCTTCTGTTCCTAATTTAACTCACTCTTTTAACAAAAAAAGATACGTTTTTTTAGGTTTATTGCCATTATCACAGATCCAAAGCGACAGAAAGAGCGAAAGTAGAAGATGTGATTTGCGAGGAAAGAATTTACGTCGAACGGTAACGGAATAACAAGTGCACGTAAAGAAGTTTAGAGGAGTTGTAGTGATAACAATATATTTTATATTTTAAGACTATACCGGTCAGGTCGAATGTAGTTTGAGGTCGTTAGTGTCTATTTGAACAGGTGAGCTAGGATTAAATATTTAATATTTTTTAATTATAAAGAATTGTATTCATTGTGTGTAACGGGCAGTTGAACTGTGACCTGATATTTAGAGGCACACAGGAAGTACATTTTTATTTTTATTTTTATCTTCATCTTCTGGGTGTCTTGGTTCAGAGTCCCCGGCTTCAGTCCGCTGACCGCAGGTTGTTTATTGCGGCGTCCTATATAAAGTTCCTGGAGGCTGCAGGGGCCAAAGTGGTTCCTGTCTTGTCAGTTTGACATTTTCACACATCATTTTAAAGAAAACTCCTTGGGACCAGTTCGGCTAACAACTAACCTGTCATTGTTTTTTTTACTGATAGGCTTGAAAGATCTTTGGGTGAATACAAGGAACTGTTCAACTCCATTAATGGGTAAAATCTGCATTTATTTATTTTTTTATATAACAGACACAGCCAAGATTAGCACATTTAGACAAAACGAGATTAGATTAGACGTTGGAATGATTTTGATTCCACATTTAATTCCGGGGGCTAATAGCGTCTGACGTACATTTCCGAATGGTTTCAGTTATACACGTCATAATCACTAAAACATTAAGTCACATTTTACTACACAAACACTGTGGCCGCGGTACAAAGTTACTGTGATTAAAAAGAAGGTCCGACGCTGAGCAGCGAGGTGCTACAAAAAAACATGCCATGACTGTGTGGCTCTGACTGATGGAGAGAACACAGCATTACGCTGTTCTATCAGTTAGCATTTGTTATCATGTACGTTAGGGTTTCTCCCAAACGGGTTAAACACGTTGTCATAGAACGTTGTCTCTGAGGGGACATCGACGTGGTGTAAGACTAAAATGAACTAGATTAAATGTATATCAATGATAGTAGTAACAAATACTCCCATTTGCACAATATAAAGTAAATAAGGTGAATTAAACTTAACTGAAAGCAAAAAGAAATACATTTCATATCGTCAACAAGTAGTTTGAAACTGTAAAACAGATCAGGAAGAAACGGGCTGAAATGTTTTATTAATTTTTTTCCTATTTATAGACTCCTTTTACCTGGAGGATCAACCAATATTTACACAACTAATTACAGCAGGGCACTGAGGATACTTTTTAAACTGGCTCTTGAGGTAATTTTGACAGCTTTGCTTCAGCTTTTAATAGATAAGAAAAGCAGTTTTAAATGTAGCCTTTATTCACTTTGTGATTTTTATTTTTATTTTTTTAGGCCAACAGGAAGGGCGACTACTTTCCAGTGTGGGGCACCTGCCTCGGATTCCAAGCGTTGTCGTTTATGGTCAGTTCCGAGATCAGACTGACACGCACCAACAGCAAAGGCATGGCATTGCCGCTCAACTTTACTAAAGGTCAGGATTCAGAGTCCAGATCAGTTCTTTATGTTACTTGAAAATGCGAGAACATGCTGGGACCCCATTTCAAACAAATGATACCATGGGTGTTTGTGCACTTTTGTCCTATTTAAACCACAGGGAGAAAGCTGCCCCCTGCTGACTGTGGCGATGAGTTAAAAAGACTCTTGGTTGTGTGCAGTGGTGTGCTGTGTCACTTTCATAACTGAAGGAATGTATCACTAAAACAAAATAACTCAGTACAAACCAACAACGGTGTTGTAGCGGGTCCCTGAGCCAGATGTTGAACAAACCTGGGACCCCATTTTGTGCACTTTTGTCCTATTTAAACCATTTGTTTTGTATTTTGATGATGTGCACTGGATGGTTTTAGTAACTGTTGATTCAATGTGTTGTGAGGTGATGGCTGAACTTCCTCCGATACATTTCAAATTTGCTTTGGTTTCAATGTTTTTTTTTGGGGGATGGGGGGATTGGTTATTTGCTCTGCAGAAGCCAAAGGCAGCAGGATGTTTAGTGGGTTTCCTGATGAACTCATACAGGAACTGGCGTCTAAACCTCTGGCTCTACACTCACACAAGTGGAGTGTTACGTCACGGGTAAGACACTAAGGAAGTGTACTTAGTGATATGCCATCAAGGAGCACCATCTCTGTCCTGTTCCTAATCCACCTTGTCAACACACCATGTGTATTAAGATGAAGACAGACAGTACAAACCAGTTTGATGAGCCTTATGCTCCTAGATTTCCTAGAGAAATCTCTGAGAAAAAGTCAAGTTTATGGAGCCTCTGTCAACTCTTTGTTTGTTTTTCCCTCAGGTGTTTTACACAGACCATACACTGTCCACCTTTTACAGAGCCATCACTACAAACTGGGACGAGAAACAAGAATATGTGTCAACACTTGAAGGTACTTTTGTTCTTCCGTTAGCAAGAATCAAACATATTTAAATCATCTCTCACGTGTGTTTCTGCTGCAGGCTATCGTTATCCGTTTTATGGAACGCAGTGGCATCCAGAGAAGCTGGCCTTTGAATGGAACCAGTCTTCCATTCCACACAGTGCCTTAGGAATCCGGATCATGTTCTACTTAGCTGAATTCTTTGTCAACGAAGGTTTGTGGAATAATTGTTGCTTCCACATCTTGGTCTGCTATTAGCTTTATATAAAGCTACTACTTAGCTATTTAAGAAAACTTTAGTGTCTTTGGATGCTTTTTGCATTTAGAGCTAACTTGTATCAATGATCAGTTCATCGCTATGATTTGGCAACTGTTGACTTCAGGTCATTTATTTTGTGTTTTTGTTCTCCAGCCAGGAAAAACTTCCACAGCTTTAGTTCCGAGGCTAAGGAGAGAAAAGCTCTAATATGGAACTACTACGCCGTTTCCTCTGGAGTGAGAGGCGTTTATGTGCAAAAATACTATATTTGAATCTCTATTTAGAGCAGCTTCGGCTGTATTTCTATGATTCAGTTGTATTTTTCTGTCCTGTCCTATTATTTCTTTCATCTGTTTTCTAATTTAATAATGGCTATAGAAAATTTTGAATCATTAAAAACTGTTCTGATCAATGATAATTAAAGTGTTTCCTGACCAATCCTGGATTTACCTGACGGAACAAACACCAAAATAAAGAGTCCTAAAATGCAAATGTATTCCCTAATATATGCATAAAGTTTATAATTCGTGTTAAAAAATTCAGTTTTTTTCAGAATACCGTCATGTACTAGAAACACTTTTTTTAACGGTTCACGTGACGCCAATCAAACCACGGTGGTAATCAAGTCGCTCTACAGCTGCAACGAAGTCAGACAGCAGGTCAACACCGAACTACAGCTCCGTTTTGAGAGGAAGAAAAGGGTTTCGTTCGACGCATGAGCACAAAGGAGCGCAACGAGCAGCTGAAGAAAAAAACAGAATCTTTTACTGCGACTCATTGTCGCAGCCGCGTAACTCGACTTGGTGCATGCAGTTTGACAACAACCTCTCAGAGAGCACCTGGGCTCATCAACGGTCTCCAGAGCGTCATCAAGGAATTCGCTCACGTTGTCCGGGTGTCCTTTCTTTGCGGTGGGTGACACGTCAAACATGTCCATCATGTATCAACGCACTGTCATTATCTGATATGTAAATGATAAAGGCAATGTGTGTTTGTGACCGTTTTCTAGGCTTTTACGATGTCAGTGCAGACAGAGATGCAAAAGCCATGGCAGCCAAACTCATCTGTCAGACGTAGGGTTGGACAGCACGGCGGCCAGCTTGAGTGACAGCGCACTGCCCCAACGCGATATTCATCCACTGCTGTGCACAAGGTACAAATAATTCAAACAGCCAAACTGTTTTTTGCGATGCCTTAGACATATAATAATAATGATAATATGTTTACCAAAATACGATACAAGTAGTTTTCTAAAAAGAAAGTCTTAATAACTACACACTTAAAAAATACCCAATTTCACGTGTAATGTTGGTCGGAAGGTGAAAAATTATGACAATTAATAAAACACTAATTAAACGTTAATATAAACTTTTTTTTAGAAAAAACATTTTCTAAAAATGTTCTGAAAATTTTTTTCTTTCAAAAAAAAAAAAAAAGAAGGTACCAACCGCCCTAACCAAAATTCGACCTTGCCCAGGATGTTAACCCTGGGGTTCCACACCAATGACACATTTTTTTTTGGACTTTTAAACACAAAATATTCACTTGGCAGCATGTTTTATGATAGTCTTGCATTTTAAGGCATTTCGGGGACTTTTTATTTTTATGGAGTTTTTCATGATGGTAAGGCTATATATTTTGAAAAATTATTTTACAAAAACGGTTGTCAAATTTCTTTAGTTCTTGAACAAAAATGACACAAAAAATTCAAATTTTGACAGAACTTTATAGAAAAGTATTTCTAATAATGTTCTCTACAAGCTCTAATTTAATGAGAAACATGCAGTAAAAGAATTATTTTTTAAAAATAGTTTTTCATCAAAATTGTTTAGTTTTTGAATAAAAATGACACAAACTTCACATTTTGACAGAAAACTTTATATTATAATATTCATAAAAATGCTTTCTGAATGCCCTAATTCAATGAGAAACATGCAAGAAAAGATAACATTTTTAAAAATAGTTTTTCAAAAATTTCTTATCAAAATTGTTTAGTTTTTGAACAGAAATGACAAGAAATTCACATTTTGACAAAAAACTTTATAGAAAAATATTTCTAAAAATGTTTTCAAAATGTCCTAATTTTATGAGAAACATGCAGGAAAAGAATTTAAAAAACAAATTTCAAAAATTTTTCATCAAAATTGTTTAGTTTTTGAACAAAAATGACACAAAAAATTCACATTTTAACAGAAAACTTTATATTAAAATATTTCTGGAAAAATGTTCTAAATGCCCTAATTTTATGAAAAACATGCAAGAAAAGCTAACTTTTAAAAAAATAGTTTTGCAAAACGTTTTCATCAAAATTAAGTTTTTGAACAATAATGACACAACAAATCACATTTTGACAAAAAACGTTATACAAAAATATTTCTAAAAATCTTCTCTAAATGCCCTAAGTTTTTGAGAAACATGCAGAAAAGACAATTTAAAAAAAAAATTCAAAACATTTTCAACAAAATTGTTTAGTTTTTGAACAAAAAAGATACAAAAGGTTCACATTTTGACAGAAAACTTTATATTAAAATATTTCTAAAAATGTTTTCAAAATGTCCTAATTTTATGAGAAACATGCAGGGAAAGAAAACATTAAAAAAAAAATTTTTTTAAAGATTTTCATCAAAATCTTGTTGGTTTTTTACCAAAAATGACATGAAAAATTCACATTTTGACAGAAAACTTTATACAAAAATATTTCTAAAAATGTTCTCTAAATACCTTATTTTATGAGAAACATGTAGGAAAAGCTAATTTTAAAAAAATATTTTTTCAAAAATATTTTATCAAAATTGTTTAGTTTTATGAAAAAAAATGACAGAAAAAAATCACGTTTTGACAGAAAACTTAAAAATATTTTTCCAGAAATTTGAAATATTCATATAAAATACT
>NC_024309.1:13863516-13865116 GCF_000523025.1 Cynoglossus semilaevis | reverse complement strand
GAAACCATGTAGGTAGAGTGAGGGCACTGACAGCAAAGGTAAGGAGTCTGTATTAATGCTGTCAACTGTCTGTTATAATCCTCCCGTAGCTGATGAGTCAGTGATGAGCTCTGGATCAGGGGAAGAGGTCCTTAAAAAAAATCTCATGGTAATTTACATCATCCCCTCACAATTAAAGAAAGCTAAAAGGCTACAGATGGCGAATACCAAACTGCCACCCCACCCAAAAAAATAAAATAAAATCTAAATCACCCAGATGTTCCCAATGTGACCCAAAGAAGACAAATCTTGAAATTGAAATTTATTTGACTTTCTGCGTCTTCTCTGTAACAGCTCTGCGCCCCCTTAGGAGGATCGCCCCCTTCTTTGGGAACCACCACCATTTTCAAAAAAAGTCCACCAAATACTGGCCGATATTCTAAACTAATATTGCCGTGCAGATTGTTGGAGGATTGTTAAATTTTCAAAATAAAATGACTTTTAGTTTTGTTCTGTTAGTATCGGAGTCTGGATGACAAATTATTTTTGAAATGTTGCCAGATTATCTTTGAATGAAGTAAATTACTATTAAAAAAAAAGACAACAAATGACCTATGGACTGGTATCGGTCCTTGGACCTGGGGTTGGGACCCCTGATCTAAACTGAGTCTTTTGACAGAATCGGTACCAGGTAACTTCGTCACAGTTTGACCCCGAGCTGCAGGCCCTATTTTTTTTAACTCATTCATAGTCGACGTGTTTCTTCTGTGTTACGATCCACAGCCTCAAAGGTCAGATGGTCAGTGAAGGCAGCAGCTAAAGCTTCACCCACAACCTTTTCCGTGGTATTCAGACCGATGCCAGCTGTGAGTGGGCCACTCTGTGCCGCCTCTATTAGACATATCCTATTTAAAACCACTCACTCAGTAACAATCAGAAACTATTTGACCATTAAATGAGGTATGATGATCCGCTGCCAGAGGACAGGCTTTGACCTCCACCAGACAACAGGCATCGGTTGATTAAAAAAAGAAAAAAAACAAAAAAACAAAAACAAAAACAAAAACCAGGATTATCAGTGTGTATTTTTACTTGTTGACTCGATTCAACTGAGGTTGTAATTAAAATGTCGTCGGGGATATTCCACACAGGCAACACACTGGAAAGAATTAAAGGCTTGAGGTTCTTTCCTACGTGTGTGCATGACGATTTGATAATAATAGCATGATGGCAGATGAGTCAGAGTCACCGCTTGGGTGATTCCCATAAAGCAGACATGGGCAAACGATGGCCCGTGGGCCAGATAGGGCAGGATAGAAGACTGATGTCCATCCTTCTGTTTCTTGCATTACAATGATTCGTCTGTAATATCTGTTGAGGCCACTAGGTGGCAGCAGTGTGCCACAATTTACTGATATTATTTTGTTCAGCATTTTACATCCAACTACTACTGAGCTGGTCCACAAGTTTAAGTTTTTTAAATTCTACAGGACTGGAGGGGGAATTAAACCAGATATTTCTAATACATTTTACCTGGAAAAGTCATCGATGAACGTAAGGTTTTTGTTTAAATAATCTGTCACATCCTAGATTTTAAAACTCAAATAAATGACAAAATAAA
>NC_024309.1:13829341-13863416 GCF_000523025.1 Cynoglossus semilaevis | reverse complement strand
AAAAATCACCCAAAACATGTCTTACTGAACTGTGATACACACACACACACACACACACAAGAGCTCTGCAAGCCAACACACCCTACTTTGGGAACCATTGACTATACACAAAAGCTGATTTTTTTTTTTTTTTTTTTGTAGCTTACAAAGTTAATTTTTATTCCCTCAGGAAAAACAAATAATTCATCATCTCTACTTTGGAACAGTACAACAATGTAATATATATATATATATATATATATAGTATTATAGTATATCATTTAAACGCTCCGTCTTTAATCAGTCCATCTTGTCTGTGTCACCTTTATTATGGATAAATAAAAGCTCTACTCACTGGTGCTGACGTGATGTTCTGTTCCTGTCAGTCTCTGCCCAGGGTTTTTCACTTGTGCGTGCACACACACACACACACACACACACACACACTCCCTTTCTTATTTACAGTCCATCAGATAAAAAGGGAACATGAAGCAGAAACACATGAGTCAGAACACAGAAATAAAAGCAGCACAGTTCATCGTGGCTGGATTATAAATATGTTTTTATAATGTGGCCCACTGAATAATTCATGCTCCGTTTCCTCTGCTTTTAAAAGTGCGTCTGTCGGTGATGGAGCAGAAAATTCCCCGGTCAGAGAAGCTAATGTGATAAATCACAGCGATGCTACAGGCAACCGGTGGAGGAATATTCATTTGACTTTACGTTTGATAAAAAGACGCTGAGGCTGAAGATGCTGCTGCTGCATCAGGCCGAGAGAGTAAGCGATAGGCTGGGAACTCTCTCTCTCTCTCTCTGCTCTAACATTATGAACCGGGGTCTAATCAACAGTGTGGCTGATGAACTGAAGCCCACGGGGCGTTATTAGGCCCATGCATTAATAGGAGTGGCGTTCCAGCACTGTTCAATACACTAATAGGTAGTCCAACAGAGGAGGGGCTGGGGGGGGAGGGGGGCAGACTGAAGAACCAGCCTGGAAAACAGAATGTATCTGTGAGTGCATTATTGAACAGAAGAGCTGAGAGTAGAGACACCAACTGTTCTTATATGTGAGAAGATATTTTCCATTAAAAGCTAATAGACGGGAAACGTTGCTCGATCATCTACGGCCCGCTCATCGTCAGACGCCTCAGGTTTAATGATCCGTTCGTTGTGGCTCATTTAAGGGGTTCTCTTAAAAAGCCAACATGGCGGTGAACTCACTTCCCTTTCACTTATTTTAAAACATACTTTTTTTTCCTCTCCCTAGGATTTTACAGTCTTAATTTCTACGTTGGAGTTCTTGAAAATAATAATGAAATGACATGAGTTTCACGGCAGTTCTTAGAAGAACGCTCACTGAATGTGCAGCGGGCAATTAATGGGTTAGTTAGTTAGTGATAGTGATTAGATTTTTTTTTTTTAATTCAGTCTGGGATATATCTAATAAAATGTGTTTAAACTTGAAGCGATTTCTAAGCCACTAATGTTATGTGAGCTACAAGAGAGGGAGGATAAACACTGCCATCATGAAAGCTGAGAGCTGTACCAATATCTCAAGTCTGTGCTTATTCTGCCCCCCCCCCCCCCAACTCCCCCATCCCAGCTTAATGCAAACCCCTCCAAGCCCTTGATATTAAAACGCAAAGAAGAAGAAGAAGAGTGCGTCATCAGCGTATACGTTTATGATCGCTTCCATGGAACTCTCACTGTTTCTGGTTTAGAAATGTAATGGAAAAAACAAAAAACAGCCTCACGTTCAAACACAACACAACGTCATGATGCACGAAAAAAACAGCCTCACGTTCAAACACAACGTCATGATGCACGGCTGTCGCCTTGTAAGGAGGATACGAGGCTGAGACTGAAAGAGAGAGAAAAAGAAAGAATCGGAAGAAATGTTGGGTGATCCAATAAGATGGTGATGGGTTATCTTCAAAAAAGTTGTTTTTTTCTAGTCTCTGTATTGTTTGCGGACAGAAGCCTCGTCTGAACGTCAGGAGACGGGGCCGAAGTTGGAAGATGTGAAGAACAGTAGAAAGAAGGTAGAACTGCGCTGACCCCTGGAGGGAGGGGCTCAAAGACCGTGACTCCTGAAGCTGCAGCTTTTAAAACCGCTGCCACCTTATAATGAATACATCGGCCTGGGAGCAACATGCATTTTTATCAGGCGCTGCCACATCTGAACAAGAACCCAGAACAGCATCTTCATTAAGTTCAGTTCAGTAAAAACAGTCTGTGAATTTACGGCGACGGTAGATTTTCAACAAGATCCTGGAGTCAGAAGCTCTGGAGCTCTCAGGTGTTGGGGCTCTCAGTCAGCAGCAGATAAAAAATTCTTGCCATTTCCCAGCGTCGCCTCAGGGCGGCTACTCCACAAAACCCAATTTGAGTCCAGTCTCTGGCCTCTGACCCCCCCTTACTCACCCCTCCGTCCCCCACTTACATTCTCATAATCCTCCGTCGGAGCTGTGCGTATGAAGTTGATCAATCAGACCTCCTCCTGCCACACTGAGGGGGAGGGAGGTTTCATGAGACTCATTTCCACTGATGACTCCTTCCTGGTGAACTCTGGTTTGGATTCGCTCACGGAGGGAGCCACCTGGGAAATGAAGAGGAGGAAAAGGAGAAAAAATTAAAGAAGTCCAGGTCTGAGGGTGACGTAAAATGTCTCAGACCGTCAGAGACGCACCGGTCCAACACACGGAGGTGAGACGGTGGGAAGAGGTTCTGGATCCTCGAGGTTCTGAGGTGAAACCACGACCTCCAGAGGGTGCTGAACAAAATCCAATCCACTTCCTGCTGCTCTGAAACACAGTCAGTTCACATGTTGTCATTTACACACACTGAGGGGAAAAAAAACTTTTCAAACCACGTGTCAAACTTAAGGCCCGGGGGCCAAATGCGGCCCGCCAAGTCATTCTGTGTGGCCCGCGGAGCTTAAAAACTGACCCATATGTGTGTGTTTTCTTCACAGTAACATAAAACAAAACCTGAATAAAAATCAATGTATTGCAGAAACTTTTTTTTTATTCATTAATATTTTATAAAATAGTTACATCTACATAGTTACGACCGGGCCTTCAAAGGCAACCACTGTTTGAAACAGTCAGTCGAAGCAGCCGAACAAAAAATAAAATGAAAATAACGCCGTCGTTACTAATGTTATGTTTATTTAATGAGAGGAATATTTTTCTCTTCTTTTTTTTTTTTTTACTTCAGCTGCGGTACCTGGAGCAGCAGCAGGCTGGTCCCAGGAGAAGAGGAGTCGTAGGAGGCGAAGCCGCAGCAGGAGGAGGAAGAAGAAAAGGCTCATCCATCTTTGATGCACCAACAGAACGTGGAGGCCCAGGGCTCCTGGGATTCTCCCACACGTGGGACTCTGGAAGGAAACGAGATTTTTACAAACGTCTCCTGCTGACATTTATCCTGAAGATTCTGACACGTTCAGGTCTGTAACAGACGGAGAAAGGAGTCCAGTGGGATCATCTTCATCATCACCATCATCATCATCATCTTCATCATCACCATCATCTTCTTCTTCATCACCATCATCACCATAATCTTCATCACCATCACCACCATCATCATCTTCTTCTTCTCTCTGTGGTGCTGCTTCAAACATGATTGCCGTTCAGAGTTTGCGCTGAGTTCATTTCAATCAACTCTAGATTATTTTCGGTACCCCCCCCCCCGACCCTCGACGTCGTGTTCCGAGAGGCCAGCTGCTCCCACAGTACTGATCTAAACACGTCGGATGAATCCGACACGCGGCACTGAGCACTTTAGCTTCTACAGTCCTGGCTCTCATGTAAATTGCTGCTGGGCACGTAATTAACCAGGGGGCGCTTCGGTGACGACGACGACACGCTGAGACACAGAGGCGGCCGACGCATCAGAGGGCGCCGACACATGAAAGAGTTCTTTCATGTGGTTGAAGGTCCTTCACGGGGCATTAAACACGACCTTCGAGCAGAGCGGGAACCGACGTTTGAGATCAACCCCGTAGCGTTACTGTCTTCTACTGTGAGGTCAAAGGTCACAGGTCTCTGCTGCCCCTTCAGACGGACTGTTGTCGGTTCAAACCCTGAATTTTACCGTTGCCATTTACGTTCAAACATCAGTGAGAAAAAAAGGCAGTGGTTCAGAGTTTGAACAGATCTGAGATTTTAAAAACAAGTTCAAATTAAAAATATGTTTTTAGGTGAGATTAAAAAACTGCCCTGTGGTCCAGACTGACAGATGACCCTGCAGTGTGTGTGGATTTTTTGATTCATCCCTGATGAGAGCACTTCAACTGAAGGCTTTCGTTAACGGGTTAATTAAAGTCGGACTTTGATTCGGTCAGACCGCAAACATCTGCTTCATTTCTGCAGCTCTGTGAGGAAATGAAACTGGATTTTTCAACTGTAAATGAAAGAGAATGTATTGAACACACCTGCAGCAGTTTAACATCCATCACCTCCTCCTCCTCCTGCTGCTGCTCCTCCGTGTGTGAGGGACTCTTCACCAGGTGACCTCCTGAAGAAGCCCTGACGTTGTTGAAGAAGTGTCTGCTGACCTCTCTTCATCCTCGCCCTCTTCTGAATCTCCCATCATGCTCCTGCTGGAGACAAAGACACGACAGAAATAGATGAATTTCCAACCAGGATATAGATTCCTGAAAAGTTCATTTGCTGGAGGCAGAAATTATTTCCTCAGACTTGTTTTCAATTTTCTTTCCAATGCTAATGGAGGACGTTTCGATCCGTTCCAGTCAGAAGAGCAGTCTTAGCAGCTGCAGCGGCTAATTGTTGTTGAAGGAAAGATGTGCAGTTGTCATGTGTTTTTTTTTTGTTTGTTTGTTTTTTTAAATCTCTATTGAACCATCGGAGTTCGTTTGTTGTGGCTGTATCTGATGGTCAGTGAGTCTGGAGTCGAAGATAAATCTGGAACACATTATTAGTGATGTTATCAGAGATGTTCCTGAGGTTCCTCAGGGATCTGAAGGATCTCCCCCTTGATCAAGATTCTGAACATGTCCCCAGCAGAATTCACTCAATGGTCGCTGCTCTTTGATGGCTTTCATGTTGCCAAAACAAAAAAAAACTGCTCTTTGATGGCTTTCATGTTGCCATGCTGAACAAAAAAAACCCTGACGTTAAAATGTTAAGAGAGCAACTGTTTTGCACTGGTTTGTGAATGTAGTTCCTCGTTTGACCAGTAGATCAGTTTTGTAGGTATTACAGTTTTAACAATAATTCTATCTACAAAACTGGGCCTGCAGAGAAGGTTAAACTGAGAAAGAAGAAATGACAAACCACCTGAAGCAACATGTGACTCCTCCAGGTCAAAACAAACCCACCAGGAGTGTGAGAGGAAATGAATAATAATAATTTTCTGTAACCTTTCGACTGCTGACATTTGTCCTCTCACTGACTCAGGGCTCACTCGAGCTGCACAGCCTACGTCACGGTCTACATCAAGACTCTCCTCCGACAAACGGGCGACGCCTCCTGATACTTGGACCACTTCCTGGAACACTTCCATCCACCTGCTCCTCCTTTTACTCCCTCTTTGGAACTATACATTCTGAGGGAACAGTGAAGGAACCACTCAAAGCTGCAACAATTTGCTCCTTCTTTTCCCCACTCTCCACTCTCCACTCACAGTGGCGTCACGGCTTCGTCCCCAGCACCGAGTGTTGATCACACGGGGGTTTTTAACCACAGGCTGTTAAAAAGATCAGGACATTGTTGTCAATAAAAAGGTTCTTTTCCATATTTTCTTAGGAAAATAATTAAAAATACATTTAGACGAGAGTCTTGTGGAGATATAGAACAAATATGATAAATATCTGAGCTCCAGGCAGTTTGACAGAATAAAGACGACGTGAAGAGACGAGAAAAACAAAAACAAAAAAATGGAACACTGCAGCTGAAAATAGATGAAAATAGAATCTTGTTGACAACAGGAGCATCTCAGCAGGTACCAGCTGAGAGAACTGTGTTCTGTGAGAATGAAATGAATCATTTTGTCATTAGTCATCAGCCCAGCTGGTTAGCAGTTAGCATTTCAACCTTCTGATGCTAATTCAATTGTTTATACTACATTTCTGAGGAATCTGAAGTGGTTATGACAAAAAAAAAAGAAAAAAGATAAAATCAGCGCCAACTGCTAAGGATGAAAAACATTCAATTTATGCCACATTTTACATTTTTAACTTGATATAGTTATTGATATAATTTTATAACATTTATTTTTTATGTTTACATGAACTCCTTGGCATTTCAGCTCAGGGGATGAGAGGCGACGTGTGTGGGTGTGATGAGTTACAGAGGTGACACACGCTCCGTCAAACACGGCCAATCAGCTGGTGCCGCACGGCGACGCCGATAATCATTCAGACACACCAAGGTGGCGCCGCAGCAGTGGGCGTTACTCTTACTAATAAGCGCTGTCATCGTAGAACAAACAACAACAACAAGTAAACAGTCAGCCGCGAAGATCAACGCACGCCGGGTGAAGGCGGTTTGTCGACACAACACGGGGGAAATGAACGGACCTTCAGGACAGGAAGCATCTCTCAATTAGACACGTCTGAGAGGACGGCGCTCCGGCTGCTGAGACACGGTGACATTCTAACAGTCTCAACACAAGAGGCTGAAACCAAATCAGTCAGAGCCCACGTTTGTCATCACCATCTGAAGCTAAAAATTAAAATACACCAATTAAAATTTCCATCATTTGAATTTAGTCACAAATGAAACACAAACATTGAACCGCTGTGATTTACCTTACTGTAACAGCAACACAGTCAATTTGTCTTTTGTCATATTCACAAATGCGTCATCTGGATTTAGAATTTTGATGAATTACAATCACGATTAATTGTGATTAATCGTGATTGTAATTCATCAAAATTCTGTTCAACAGCAACAGCTCAGATTAAACAGCGGTCAAATCGATGCGTTCAGTTTGTTTCGACTAACGGTGTTTGAAAAGCTGCGGCCTGTAGGACACGGCTGAGTGACGTTGTAAAGAACATTGACATGTCAACATCAATATGAGGCGGGAAGTCACGCAGCTCAGCCCCGCTGTTAGGAAAACAACAATAATTGTGCACATATGTCATCCAGGTGTCGTCAGATCCAAACAGACAGACGGGTGTCTCCTCACTGAGGGGGAGGAGAGAGAGAGAGAGAGAGAGAGAGACAATCATCAATAATTATGCAAATCTCCCTCCCCTGACTCACACATCACTCCCTCTCCCTGGATCTGCAGATGAATCCAAACGTGTTTACACCCTCGGTACAAACTGCCGACTGCTGGAACTCCTCACCTCCTGTTGTTTATCTGATCAGAAGTTTCACGGCGTTTTACGTCAAAGCTCAGAAAATTCATCCACAGATATTATTCATCTTCAACCGACTTGTTAATTCCTCCAGACCTTCAGAGGTCACAGGTTCTCTGAGCTGGTCTTGGGGCTAATAGAGGTGACTCTCAGCCAGTACAAGTGCTAATGGTCATCAGTGTGACAGGCGGCCAGATAATGGCGTGCACTCCGCACCTCCTCCGCACACCTGTCTGACCGTACAAGCTCCAAACGACCCTGAGGCAATTATGGAAATGTCATCGCACCCTCGTCACGGTCATCTGAAAAACATTTATCAGCCGCAGAAACACTCCACCGCCTCGGAACGTCACGTATGGATTCCGATCGGAGTGAGCGGTCATCACCGACGGCTCTATCGATCCCAGATCCGACGTCTCTCTCACGGTGACAGGATTCCACTCGGAGAGTTGACTGAGCCGATTGGCCTCCAGCAGTGGGTCACGAGGAAATGATAGGGCGAGCAGACGTCACAGACGACTGCACTGATTACAACGATAACCTGTGGTCGGCTTGAATAATAATAATAATAATAATAATATCTGGGTTCAAGTAAAGAATGTGAAGTATCTCAGAGTGTTTATGTGGTTTCACTCTGACGTTTTCACGCAACACTACGTCCTGCTACACATCAATGACCAACGGGATGGCTGTCTAAATCCATCCATCCATCCATCCATCCATCCATCCATCATCTACTGCTTGTTTCCAACAACTCGATTCTTTTGAACATTCAAAACAACATGGAAAACAACAACAACAACAACAACAACAGTTTGGAGATGACCAAAGTGGTCACTGATCAAAGACCTTATTCTACTGTTGTTTTTGTCTTTTTCCTGGCCGTCTACATCCACCGGTTTCCCACGGTAACGCTAAATAAATTTTAAAAAATTTTAAATTATGTTCCCTTCTCTTTCTAAACGACTTTCCCCTTCCTTTCCCTTTCCTCCCCCTCTCTCCCAGGTTCATCCTTTGATGGCCATCACATGCCATGTCAAGTCATTCCCAGCAGTGTGATGCTGACATCCTGACTCACAGGAACACTGAAGCTAACAGTTCCCAGCGTAGGATTAAAGAAGGTTAGTAGTCTGTGAAAAAGTCTTCATCTCCCAGGAGGGGGCAGCAGTGGTTTCAGGAAGGTTAATGAGAAGCTTTAATGTCTTCAATTGTACGTTTTAAAGGCAACACTTTGATGATTATCCTGATGGAGGCTGCTGGGTCTCCGTGAGCTGATGACTTCATTTTTACATCAGATGAAGATACGGGCACCATACAGACGAGGGGATTTTCAGAGTAAAAGCCTCACCAGTGAATTTCATTCATGTTTTGTTGAAAAATAAAAAATACAGCACAGAAAACGTGTCAAGTGTGAAGGAACGAGGTTGTTTCTGCGGTGGCAGTTAACCTGCCCCGGGGGGAAGTTTCTCCATCGGAGCGCGGTGTATAAATTTTGAATCGGTTTGTAGAACATTGCGGTCTGATTCAACACCAGTTCACATTAAGATTCTACCTGTGTCCAGCAGCTGAGACTACAGAGAGTCATTCATTAGACCTTAAGGAGTAAATTCACCGATTCTCGTAGTAAAATACGTGCAGGACACAAACATTCAATGTCTGGACAAAAAGGTACTATTTATTAAAGTATCATTAAGATACTTCAGGATGAACTGACCAAGTTCTAAACCAACTGCAAGATGCATGATGGGAGAATCAGGAACAGGGACAGTTTTTTTAACTACCATATCAATTCACTCACCCATTCACGCACCAACACTGAGAGAAGAATATGTCAAGGACAGTCAACTTACAGCTGGAGGTGAAGACCCCAGTGAGCCGACGTCCAGGTGTCTCAGGGAGAAGCAGAAGGATTTCTTTGTTCCTCGTTGTGGTGCAGACACCGTCATTAGTTCCACCTCTGACCGTCTGCAGATTTCAATCTAAGAAAAATTGCAAATATTTTTGGTTTATAACTTTGCAGGAAAAGGACGAGACAAAATCAGAATGACAGATGAGCTGCTGACATTTACTGAGATTATGGAAACGCTTCACCAAGTTTACAAGTCAGTAAGAACAACAACACTTTGGTAAATGTAATCAGCTGAATTAATTAATGCACAAAAATAATGAATTTAATCTAGAGCTAACGTTAGCTACAACAGACCAGGTGACAGACCAGGTGACAGGATTCAGAACCAAAACATTCCTTGCAGTCTATTTTCTGAATGTAGGGAACAGATGGAAAAGGCAAATATAATTAGACATGAAAAAGCAGTTCTTAAATATAATTAGACATGAAAAAGCAGTTGACACAATGACAACTGATTGTGTCAAATATTTCTAATGAAAAAAAATTGATTAATTTCTATGAATTCATCATCTCAACCCTGAAGGATCGAGAACGATTTTGAAGGGAGTTAGAAATCATTAAAGCAGTCATTTATTTTCTAAAAGCCGTTCTTCGTGTGGGGTTTGCAGGAGACTGACCAGGAGAAAACTGAAGCAAATCAGAGTCATCAAACCTCTGACCTGTCTGTTATGCAGCAACAGAGCTGACCGCTGCAGCACCCTTCAGTGCCTTACAGCCACATAAAGCTGATGTCTGAGGTGAAATACTACAGTACCTTGTCTTCTGTAGAGGGGACTGTAAACTGTACAGGAAGGAAATGAACAGGCTGGTCATGTGACAGAGAAGCTGAGTCAGCAGATTTAGATCTTCACTCACTCCTCAACCAAAAAAAAAACAGGTTCTGTTGGGTCCAAACTGAACCTGGTGCTGGTTATAAATTGAAGGTTTCACCTCCTCGCAGACCAATTACTCACCGTCTTCCTCCGCTCCAGCTTTCCAAGTGTGAAGTTGGCTCTTCTTCTTCCCGAAGAACTCCTCCTCGCGTGCGTCGACGCTCCCACACAACACCGAGAGACTGAGAGTTACATCAGACTGTAAAACACACACTCAACCAATTATGGTGCCAATGACGAACCAAAGAATAATAAAAAATAAAAAATTCACAGAATGTCAGAGAGGCCTATTTTAGGTCCACAAGCCTTATTTTTCAATTTAGGAAAAAATTAAAATTAAATGTAATAATTTTTTTTTAAAACTATATATGTGTCTGTATATATACTGATATATATATACAGCCATACAGAATCAGAGAAATATTTTTTTTTTTGATCAAGTTAGTAACATTTATCACAGACTTTTCAAAGTCGACCAGGATTAAAAACATTCTTTCTGATTGTTAACTCACATTATGTTTCTGGTTCTGGAGCCAAGAAACAAGGAAAACACCACCTGGTGAGTTTGATGACATGAGATTCTTCAGCACAGGATCCAAACAGAAACATTTTCCCTTTTTTTTCATGTTTTTATAAATCATTTTCAGTCCAACTTTCTGAGCTAATTATAGTCAACCACGCCAACGCTAATGTGTTTCTTTCTTAGCTTAAGAAAATCTTTCCTAAAAATGAATTTCATCCTACAGCAAAAAATAGTACCAGGACAAAAGTGCAGTTCAAAAAAGTTCCAAGAACTATTTTTCTCACATGTCCAGAGACTAAAACCCAGATTGATGATCAGACCGGTTTCAGTGAGATCACAAAAAGTTTCTGTGCAGCCTCAGAAAAGTCCAAACCCTGGACAGTCTGGACATGTGGTCCCAAAGTGCCTGGAGTCAAAGTTCCAGGTACTGTTGGTAACAGACAGTTAACCACAGATGATGGACGACCACCGTGTTTGGTTACAGGGTGTTTTGGGTTTTTGTTTTTTTCAGCACAGTCTGTAGAAAACCCTGTTTGTTTGGATGTGGACCACAGATATGGACACAATAAAAAGGCGTGCAGCCTGTCGTGGAAACAAACTCTGACTCCAGGGCAGGTTTGTCGGTTCTACAGCAGAAACTGCCACCGTTATTGCCCTTCACTCACCTCCGCCTTCAATAAGTCCAAATGAGATTCAAGCCTCACAAACAAACTCACACCTATATTTTCCACCTTGACTGGTTTGATTGATGTTTTTATATTGGTTTTTTTTCTGCTCCACAACATATTCAGAGGAGATGAAGTGGAAATGGGATTTTTCCTAATAAATCACCAGCCATCAGGCCTAATGTTTCTGTCGCTGCTCCGTGCTCACAGGATGTTTGGATGAAAAGGCTGTAACTGATTAATTCAACTTCAACATTCTGTCTACTCTCTCTGTTTTGTTTCATTTATTTACGTTTGGTTTTTTATGGTTGATTCTCTTCATAACCTGAACAGAGATCTGTAATGATGTACCTCTGAGAAGAACTTCATCTTTTCTCCAGTGAATTGGAAATGTTACCCTGGAAACAGACTTTAAATCAGATTCCAGTTTTATTTGTTTTTATTTTTGTATTTACAGTTGGTCCTGAACTCTGCTCCTGCTCGACTGAAAGCTAACGCGTCGGCTAATGCGAGGCATAATGAACACATTACTCGTAGTAATTAATCATTAAATTATTCAAATTGAAGTTGGTAATTTATTTCAACGTAGGGGCAAAATGACACGTTGCTGTATTTTCCAACGATAAGTTATTTGTGTTTAAATATTTGGACAAACACTGAACCCAAGTTTGTAAATATTAGGACTTCCCTCAGTCCGGTTTCGTAGCCGCGTCGCCTGTTTGAATTAATCAACATTTATTGTTTGTTAAACAAAAGAAAAATAAAACTAAATTAAATCTGATTAATTTAACGAATAATTAACACTCACGACAGCATGTTCAACTGCACACACACACCAGTACAGTGTGATAAACACCACTTTTCTTCTCTGATATAAAGGTAAACACAAACGGTTTGGACAAACCTGCACGGTGCGTTCAAGGTGCCTCGGTGAAAGTACCTTCACTCCTACAGATGACGAACAATGGCCAAGAGATCATCTAACGATAAACAAACAAAACAAACAAACAGTTTGTTGGGTTCATTGGAATATAATCTTCACAATATTTTATTTTCTGTCACAATGAGAATCAATATTGTTAAACAAAAACAATTTGATGGATTCCTGTAAATTACGACTAACAGTCAAAACAAACAAACAGTTTGTTGGGTTCAGTGGAATACAATCTTCACAATATTTTATTCTTTCACAATGAGAATCGATATTGTTAAACAAAAACAATCTTATGGATTCCTGTAAATTACGAGTAACAGTTAGACTGTTGACTGACTAAAAATAAACTCCATCGTAAATAAAAAATAATACATAAAAAAACGTCATCGTTAACTGCTGTATGAAGCTAAATTTTGAGGCTTACACTTGGACTTTAACACCGAGGACTTAACCACACACTGTAACACACACACACAGGTATTTTTAATTATTATTGTTGTTGTTTCCAACCCTCTCACACATATACAGATTGACCGTTGGTCATAAAATTCCTCGGAGAACGTGAACGCAACTGCGTTCTCCTCAGACTGTGGTCGGATATTTTCCCACTCTGTCTTTATTGCTCTCTCTCTCTCTCTCTCTCTCTCTCTATATATATATATATATCTTTAAACGGCGAGCAGTAAAATCAGTGAGTGGTGACAATTATATGCGCAGTCTTGCCCCTGCCTTCGCCCCCTAGGGGGGTGGTGGTGGAGGTGCTGGGACTTTGAGCCACTGACACCCACTGTGTGCAGTTAAACGGATGTGACGCCTCACAGCTGCACCGCGTTTATTCCTCTGGATTTAACCAGATTAGTGTCACTCAGTCCTGAGTCCAGGAGACTTAATGAGACGAGTCGAGATGATTAAAAAGTCAAATTAGTTTTTTCATCTCATATTTTTATCTCTCATTAAACGCAGACAAAAATGGATCTAGTTAAACGCATGCGCAGATGGTCGTTGACCCCGAGGATCGGAGCCGAGTGCGAATAAAGTGAGAGTGAAAAACAGAAAAGTTTCTCAAACTGTGTAACCGGGGGGGAAACAAAAGTTTATTAAATAAAACTACTGTAAACTTTCCTATTGAGTTTTCATTTGGTTGTTTTGACTTTTCATTCTCTGTGATTTATGGTTAGTGCGTCGAGAAAGTATCTGTGTTTCCCGGAGATAAAAAACAACCATTAGGTTCAGTGGAGTCGCAGAGAGGAAGGAAGTGGGGCTTTTACTGTATATACACCAAGATGTCCTATAAATACGCCTTATTTACTTTTATGATGCAGTGAGCCTTCAGAGTAAATGTACTGTGTACATGTTTAAATACGCTGTTTATTGAAGTGTCTATAAATCTGTTTAATAAAGGGGAGGTCGAGGGGCGGGGGTCCATCTCTGTCGTAAACACCCTGCAGCAGTGAGACCCTGATAGGAGAGCAAATACTTTTCCTCTGACCTTTTTTTTTTTTTTTTTTTTTTTTGGCTCCTAATGAAACTAACACTTCGAGTTGGACAGAAATCCCTCAGTGTCATAAACCAGGTGTCTCCGCCCCAAAGTTCATTAAAATGCAAATTTTTTTTTTTTTTTTTTGTCCTGGCTGCAGTTACAGTGTCATCACTTTTACTATCATATCTAAAAGTTTCAGCTCTAACTTTGCTCATTTCTGCTGGATGGTGTCCGATATGAGGAGATTGATTTTTTTTTTTTTTTTTTTGATATAACGTTGACATTTTCTGGAGCCAAATGTCACGGCCGCAGTCAGCCGGTTCTGTTGGAAATGATTTATGGCTGGTTCTTATACACAGAGCCTTTCTGGTTACAAGACTTACCAGACGCACTTGAATGCCACACTACATTTAACCTCTGACCTCCTTTCACTCACATGTTCCCTACAGTATAATGGGAGGGGCAATAAGACCATGCTGGGGGTAAATGTTTTACCTGGGCTGAGACCTTCATGTACAACAAGGTTCAAGCTTCGAAACAACAGCAAGTGTGAAATAAGAACTTCTTTCTTTTCAGGAGTTGAGGGTTGAAGTCCATCACTGCCCACAACCATTCACACTCATATATCATAGTGAACAAACCTGCACGAAAACTTCATACAGAAAGACCATCAGTCACGACCTCGAACTAGTGATCACCATTACTGTAAGGCAAGAGCTTGAACCACCCCTCCACTGTGTGGCCATCTCTTAATATTTAATTATAAAAAAAGTATTAAATAATTTAGATTTAATTCTTTTCTAGACGGTTTTTGTTTCAAAATCCCAGTTCAAAATGTCTTCAGTCTGAACCTCCTCAAACTGATTCATATGAAACACACACACTCTCACACACACACACAGACGGCTGTCATTAATGAACACACTTTTCTTCTAGATGTAAAAACCAAAACCCCAAAAACTTCTACATCTTATTTCCAAACAGTCCCGCTGAATGTTTCGCTTCACTTCAGACTGTTGTTCAGGGAAAATAAAATGGCTGCTCCATGGGGAGCTGTAGAATTGACAAATAATTTGTTTATTTTTTTCATCTTGGTCTAGAGGTAGATGAGAGAACGTGCCGTCTGCTTTTTCCAAAGAGCAGTGATGGTGGGAGGGGGGAGGGGGGAGTCAGGAGGGGGTGAGGAAAACAACCCTCTCAGTCCTTTCTCTACTATAACGGGGTGAGTGATGCGTTCACTGTACCTGCTGCTGTTCTGGTCATAAACAAACACCTGGGAAACAAAGGAAAGTTCAGCGGTGTTACCTGTGAAGTGTTAGCATTAGCTGCGGGCGCTTCGCTGTGACACAGAATAACAGATGACGGCGGCGACGGAGGTTTGACTCTGCTTCAGGCACAGGTCGAGCTGGACATGAAAAGAAAGAACAAACAGTCAGAGAAAATTCAAAACAAAACCCATCGAGGTTAGTCAAGAAGTTCTGAGACGGACGTCAAACTCCGCTGCGTCTGATTTTAATGACGTAAACATAGTGAAACACGTGTGTGACAGTTTATTTGACACATGTTTTAACCTCTAATGACAAGTAAACATAGTGAAACACGTGTGTGACAGTTTATTTGACACATGTTTTAACAAAACAAACAAGTGAAAAAAAAAACCCTGTTAAAATTATTAAAGTTTTTTTTTCTTTACCTGAAATTAAGACCTGGTGTCAAAGGTCATCCTCCAGAATTCTACAGATTCAGGATCTGAGTGGGGATCAGCTGCTGTAGCTGTGCAGTCAGAGGGGCAGATGGGTTCAGGTGCTAAGTGGGGATCAGCTGCTGTAGGTGTGCAGTCAGAGGGGCAGATGGGTTCAGGAACTGCGTGGGGATCAGCTGTTGTTGATAGACATTAAAATGGCGGTTGATCCTGCAAAGGAGTTAATGCAGAGGAGAAGATCAGCTGTTTCAACCATCGAGAAAAGCAGCAGACAAAATAAAGGAGCTATTACAACAGTGAGGGCATCATTATTACCCAACTGCCCCCGGTGTTAATGTGCTTCTCTTTGATATGTCATCCTGTAAGTGTTCTTTACCCCCGTACACAGGCTGGAGGAGAAACAATGACAGACTGGAGCTTAATGTAATCCAACAACACAACGGCCTTCACTGCCCCCGGAGGACTGAGCCGTAATGAGAAGCAGGGATGAAGGTGCTTCATATTCACGCCTCATTCGCTGCTAAACAGAAGCAGAGGTAATGTCCACGGGCGAGGAAGCATGCAAGTCAATTTCCTGCAAAGAAAGAAATACATACAATTTCATTCTGGGAGTCTTTTCCTCCTCATTGTCCACGTAACGTTGTCAGCTGGATTTAAACTTCTTCCTCCTCCTCTGTGTCTCATACGTCCCGCAGAGCTCTGCGGTGACATCGTGATGTTTGTTTGTTTTTTTTCTTTCGACTGAGCCCCTCGGTCGGCTGCTCCCTGTCTCTGACATTTGTCTGGAAGCCAGTGAAAGCTTTAATGTTCTGCCCCCCCCACGGTTACTGTGTTTCCACTCATTGACAGCAGCACGAAAAACACTGGCACTAATTAGAGATCTCACAGGAATAAACTCAAGGTGAAGAAAAAAACAAAGCTCCTCCCAAATTAATTGGACTGAGACAGTAGTGGTTTGCTGCTGCTGCTGCTGCAAAGAAACATTAGTGGTGTCAATAAAACACAAGAAGTGGTTCAACTTTTGTTTTTTTTTATTTTCTATTTCCCTCTAAACTGGATTTGTATTTATATTGGGCTCTTATGAAATTGTAAAAAAAAATTAAATCTGGTCGCAGGTTTGAGATGATCCAGTGAAAAATATTACAAACAATCAGGTCTGAACTGGTTCTGAACGCAGTAATACACAAAGTTATTTATATATTCACGTCTTCCCACAGGTCACCACTAGGTTAAAGAAATACTTCAGCCAGTTTGGCCACTTACAAATTCTGGGATGAATAATGGAAGCTGTCAAAGCTGCGAGGTTCTTCATTAAATACCACCTGTCACTGCATCGTTTCCACTGGAGGCATTTTTCCACAGCAGCTGTGAAGAAAAATCACATGAAATGAACAACGTGGAGGAGAAACACACATATTTAATCCAAGTCCTGGAAATATATGAATCCTAATGGTGGAGGGCTAATATTCATCATCATGATGTCACTCTCCTGCTGTAAAGAATAATGGAGAAGCCGTTGATGTGACTTCCTGTGACAAACCTGCTGCTTTTCAATCACATCCCACAGACAAAGTGACTGCTTTTTAACGCAAACCTTCTACATCTGTCAGCGGCCTGCAGAGAACAACGTGAGCCGTGAGTTACTAAAAATATTTTTAAGAAAATGAAAGTGTCCATGGTGATGATGAGAAGAGGTAACGGCGGTTAGAACCACGTTTATCTTTGAACAGGCTAAGCTTCGCTAGGGTCGGCCAACCATGTTTGATCCACGTATCTGTTAGGAACCAATGTTTAGAACCACCCATATATAGCCATCCTTCAATTTACTAACAATTCACTCAGTGTTAAACCAGGGCCTGTTTAGTTGAACACAACCCTGATCTAGTCCCAGGAATTGAAGAAAAAAAATCTTTATAACAGCTTTGAGTCCTTTTTTTTGTTTATTTTTACAGCCTCCTACTGCCACCTAGTGGAAGTGTAGTCCACTGCTATGCCTGTCACTGCTTCACAGATAAACAAAAATAATTATTTGCAGTAAAAAAAAAATTAGATTTCAGACCAAATACACAATGACATTTTCACCACTTCCTGTCGTCGTCTTCTGGAACTATTTGTTTGTCAAAGACACATTTTCTTACGGGTACAGAGTCCTTCTGCGTCTACGCGTTACACTTATCTTAAGATGAGCAATAAAAACAACAGTATTATACAGAAGTGAGCCCTGTTCCAGGGAATAAACTCATAAATAATTCATGTCTGTTGTGGCAGCGTGTTTCTAACGCAGTACTGCCTGAGGGCGTGATGCTCTCTCTCCTCGACTCCGCTGAATATTTTTACACTATTGTCAAGAACCAATGGTGACAGCCCTTTAATTTACGCCTTCCACCTATGACGTCGAGCTCCTAACCTCCCTGGGTTTACGGTTGAAGGATCAGGTTGAAATTAAAGGATTGTTGGTTTGAATCCCATCCCCTGTGAGACTAATACAACCAACGCCTCCACCACAGCAGTACAGTGAAGTACAGACCACTGCTGCTTAGTCATCGATTGGTTAAATCACATGTTCTCAAAATGAGGGGGCGGGGGCTCCCCATGGGGTACGGAGCGATTTTCTGTGTTTGTGCCATCGTGGAAATATTTCATTTTATTTTAGATTGTTTCTTTAGAATAGCAGTTTCCTGGGAATTAAAAGGTTTTAAAACTTCGACAACAGTCCTGGTTACAGCTATAATTAGCCATCTTGGCTAACCTTTAGCTAACTTAAGGTTTCTTCTACTTATACTTTCAGGTATTTGCTTACATTTTATATTTTTAAGTTGTTATATTTGAGGTAAAAGAACAACTGGCTTCTACACCATGAGTCATGCTGAGAAAAAAAAAAAAACAACAACCTCAAACTCAGATCAGATCTGTCAGAAGAGGGTGTGATTTACCCGAGGACAAGTTCAGGTGACCTCACCCTTCAGACCCCTCGCCGAGCGCTGCGTCCGAGCCCCACGGCCTCTCCATCCTGCCTCCCACTCTGATCTGCAGCAGAGAAATGGGATAGAGAAGAAAGAAAATCATTGAATTCGAGGCAGATAAAAAAAGAAGTCATTACTGATGAAAGTGGAACGCTACTGTAACTCCGAGATAAACGGAGGAGGAAATCTGACAGTTGGCTGTGCTTAAAATGACGGACGGGAAATGAATAAAAAAAAAAAAAAAAAAACAATTACAGCCGAACCTCAGCTTTTTTATTCACTGGAAAAGTCAGAATAATTACTTGTAAAGATTGGAGCCACAGACAGAGGGGAGACGAACGTTATTATCTTATTGAACAGAAGTGCACTTTTACTGCGTTCCACTCGGCTGCAAACAGATGGAGAGCTGGGAAATTTACTTCACGGGTTTCAATGAAATGAAATGTACTGTACTGTACTGTCGTCTGTTTCCCTTTCTCTTTTCACATCTGAACAGCATTGGATTTTATGGATCCACATCCACAGCGTTTCATCTAAACATGGAGACCTTTTTTTTTCCAGTAATCTAATAGAATAGAATAGAAAGCTTTGATACAACAAAAGTGCTACGTGCTGCGGCTACATGTAGCCCGGCACATACAACGTCTTGTACTGGTGTACTACAGATTTAACAAGTGGAACAATCTTATAATTGCAGGCTAACCTTTAGCACCTTTGGCTAACTTGTAGCTATATCTCAGCTAACCTTTAACCATTCTTATTTTTCATTCTTAACTGCTTGAGACCATTCTTATTTTTCATTCTTAACTGCGTGAGATTTTGTGACCTTAAGTTCCATTCAGCTAACTGCTAACCCCTGGCTGGCAACCATTAGCTAACTGGCTAAATTACGGGTATTTATAGCTAATTTGTAGCTAGCTCCTTCTTTGGTTATCTTTTGGTTACATTTTCGGTTAACAATTAGCATTTTAAGCCAAGTTTTATTTATGTCTAAGCTTACTTCAAACTGCTCATTGTGACCTATGTTAGCTTTAGTAACAGATTAACTAACAATTTTTGGGGCCTGATCGCAGCATTCTTTTTTTTTTTTTTACACCTTTCTGTAACATCACACTCGTCTTAACGCAGTCGATAAACTCATTTAAATTAATCCTCGTCACGTGGATGGCGTCAATAGAAAGAGCTGATATCTGATCCTGAGCTGCTAAACGGGTTGGAACCTGCTGACCGTTGGGTCACGTGACCAGACCTGGGCATGATTCACTCACACACACACACACACACACGCTTCCAGCTGTAGATCACAGCCAACAGTGTCCTCACCCGGGGGGACAGGGTCCATTAAAAAGACCGTTCCTCTGGAAGATCAACCCAGATACAGGAAGTGTGATTTACCGAGCAGCTGGGAGTCAGAGATTTGTGTTTATTGAATTTGTTTTACAGCACATTCGCACACACACTCTCTCTCTCTCTCTCTCCGTCTCTCACTCTCACTCACACTCACACTTGAAGTAGCAGGGCTGGGTCTTCCACCTCTGCTGCCGTCACTACTTCACATATTTCTGATGTCAAACATGCAGCTTCAGCTGGAGTGGCTAATCTCTCTGCTGCCACACTCCTGGTTCACAGGACTCTCTCTCTCTGTGTGTGAATGTTCAGCTGCATCATCACATTTATGTTATATTCGTTTTTAATGCATCATTAAAATGTACTTTTCTGGACTACGATGGAGGGAGGAGGGGGCGATTTAGTGTCAACCACGGAGGATGTCATTTTTTGGCGGGAACCCTGATTTGTGCGGTTGTTGAAAACATATTGCAGTCAGTGTGAGAGATGTCCACAGCCAAACTGATGTAAAGGTGAAGTGCTGCCTCTGCAGAAATAAAAGGCTGGCGTCCCCCTCCCCATACATCACACCCCCTCTAAAACACTGCTGCACAGTGGTGGGGGCGGAGGAAAGATCTATGTCCAGTGGTTCCCAACCCGAGGGGCTACGCTCCTCCACAGGGTGACATAATGAATAACCCGACTTGTAAGATGATTCATGAAGCAAGAAAAAAAAAAAAAATCACACACAGAAACACGGTGTTCCTGTTCACAGTATTCTGTTCAGAATTTGTTCTTTCATTTAATAATATGTTATTTTACATTTTAAAAATGACATTTTGAAAAATGACATATTAATTTTGAATATATTGTACCTTAGATTACCTGATGTGTCAGGTTAACAAAATGTGATTTTTTTTGCAGTGTGGATTTATCTTTTAAACAAATAAAATTATTTTGTCCAAAGAGAAATATTATTGTTATTATCAAATTAAATTAATATTACATTGTTGATGTTACTATTTCTACTGTTTCTACTAATATTAGTATAGAATCCGTCAGCGTTCAGTCTCTTTATATAGATAACCACTGCCCTCTGGTGGTCAGATGTGGCAATGAACCTTTCTGTATAGTTGCAGATGTGATCAATTCGATTTTCAGATGTGTTTGTGTTTGGTGTTCACTTACGTAGGTTGGTGTTGAGATTCGGTTTCAGGTGTTCCGTGGTTTTTCACTCCGTCTGGACTGGACCGGGGTCATCCCTGAACAAGCGGGAAAATATTATTACAAATGGGATTTCGGTGGGTGTAGAGATGGACAACTGCAGAAATGAGAACATAGACGATACTCTTCATCACCGAATTATAATTTCATTATTAGTGAGCAACATATACCAGTCCCCTCTCCAGGAGGGTCAGGGGTCAGGGTCGCAGAGTCCCGGAGACTTGTGGTTAATTATAATAATTAAATATGAGGTTCTGTTTAAATGAACGAATGTCTGGACCTGCTCCGTGTTAACAAGAACATCTACCCAAAAGCTGAGTGTTCTGGCTGAGAGAGAGAGAGAGAGCGAGATGAAAAAAAAAAGAAGAAAAAAAAAATCTCTTCACGCTTTTGCATGTGACGCATGCGCACTCAGGAATCCAACTGGCTCGCGTTAAGTCGAAGCAGACGGACGTGATCGAGCCCCCCCCAAACAATCACCTGTATTCTGGCATTCATGGTGACACAGTGAGTACAGTTTTTACCTTTAAGTTGATTTAGAAAGAAATGTTGTTTGTGAATTTTTGCGAACGCGGAAAAAAGGGGGGGGTTTCTTTTTTTGCGCATTTTATTTTGGAGAACGAGGCGGATAATAATTTCTTCAGCATCCAGTAAAACTGCAGCATCCTCATCCAGATACTCCAGACAACAAACATACAAGGATTTACTCTGCATTTCTCCACACATGTCCATCGTGCAGCAGAATAGTAATGAAAATTTAAAAAAAAAAACGCGGTGTTTTGCTGTTTTTCTAGTCTGGACAGAAGAAGAAGAAGAAGAAGAAGAAGGAAAGAAAAAAAAAATCATCATCTGACCGCACAGTAAATTATCAGTTTTCCAGATCAAATAATTTCATTATGCCTCTGTAAATGGCCGCATGCTGCTCGGTTCGGGCTGAATCGACCAGCATCGTGTGTCTCTGTGTGTGTGTGTGTGTCTTCATCCGACGGAGGATGAGACTCATGGATGCGATTACTGCTGGAGTAAAACGCCTTGTCGCTCACATACAAGCAGAGAGGATGAGGATGAGGCTGCTGATGCTGCTGCTGATGCTGCTGCTGCTGCTGCCCCCCCCCCTCCTTCCCTCATCAGAAGTCATATTTCTACATCCAACCCGCCCACCTCTCTGTGTCTTGGTCCCAGAATACTATTAACGGAGGCCGTTTCTGTACGTAACTTGACCCCGTGCGTCACGATGCGCACTTCATGTCCGGAGCCGCGGCTTCAGAATAAAAAAAAAAAAACACACACACACACGGACGTGACGCTGTGTCAGTGGGACGGTGCAGGCCTCCTCTGGTCCTGTCCCTGTCCTCATCTCCTGCCATGTCTCCGACTGTGATGTTTGGGTGATACTTCAGCTTAATGCGGTATTAGTCTTCCACTGACCCCCTCCTCCTCCTCCTCCTCCTCTCCTCCTCCTCTCTTTTCATGAACTTCTCCTCCACCTCCTCACCTCACCTCAGTCCATGGGCTCAGAGCGGGTGGAGATGCGAAAGAGACAGATGCAGGTTCATCAGGAAGCAGCTGCCAGTGTCCTCCAAGCCAGCCAGAGAATGGGAAACACCCCGGCCAACGCCTCCAACGCCTGCTGCTTCTGCTGGTGCTGCTGCTGCAGCTGCTCCTGGTAATGACACCGCTGCACTCCTGGACAGGGACAGGGACAGGGACAGGGACAGGGACAGGAAGCAGAGACATTCGCACTCAGAGTTCATATGATTAGCACTCGTGGGCAGGTGTGGTCCGGTCCACATGGATCCCGGGGACCGGGCCCTGTGTGGGTCTCAAATGTCAAATGAGCTTGTAGCCCAGATTCACATTCCAAAGCCATACTTGGGCCAAATAAATTGGGCCAGACGTGGACTAGGAGTGTGTTGTGATGCATCTGAGATTATTCACAGAAAATGTGTCAATTTCATTTTAAAAGTCTTTACAGTCAGTTTGCGGCAAACTCTAAAAAAAAAAAAACACAAAAATATAACATGTAGAACCAGGTGCATCTTTGCCTGTAGGTGGCGCTGCCTTCAAGCTATTGATCCACTTTTGATTGATTTTTTTTTTTAATGGAGAGTAATGTCATGACTCCAACTATTTTTTTTTTGCCCCCTTTCTTACACACAGTGAACAGAACAGCAGGTTCTCCGTGGTCCTGTGACCCACACTGGCTCTGATTGGTCGAAGAGAGAGCCACATGTTTTCAATTTTTTGTTTTGGACTTATGAGTTTGGTTACCCTGTGGTGTTCAGAGCAGTTCATTCACTCCACCGGGGGAAGATAAAAGGTTCTTTCTAATTGTCGCGCGGCCACAGCGGCCACTCTCCCCAGATGGGGGCGGCTCACAGCGGACTCTCACCTGAACCAATTAGTGTGCAGCCAGCTGCTCCATCAGGTGTTGGGAACATTTTAATTACAGGCGGGGATTCCCTCGGGGCCGGGTGGACAGTTGACACACTTTACTAAATATGTAAACAGTCTCTGTGGATTAGAGCGAACTGAAGGAGCAAG
This sequence comes from Cynoglossus semilaevis, assembly GCF_000523025.1. Classification (NCBI taxonomy): domain Eukaryota; kingdom Metazoa; phylum Chordata; class Actinopteri; order Pleuronectiformes; family Cynoglossidae; genus Cynoglossus; species Cynoglossus semilaevis. The sequence continues at coordinate 13,839,965 of NC_024309.1, read as the reverse complement.
CCGCGCACAAACAACCCGAGGCACAGTAGTACCTGTTCTCAGTAATACTGTAATACAGAAGTGCGTAGTACTGATGAGAGTATAAATTACATACACATATATTTACATATATATGGATGTATCAAAATATATATTTATATACATACATATCTCAAAGGGCAATTTAAAGTGGGCAACTGGACCTGAATATCCATAAATATATACACATATATATACTGTATGTACATATATATAAATACACATACATAAATATATACACATATGTGAATATAAATATGTATAATTACATATATACATATATTCACATATATACACGTATATATTCACATATATACGCATATATACACATATATACACGCATATATTCACATATATACACACATATGTGAATATATGTGAATATATATATATGTGTGTTGGTGTTAGCTGTGTTAAGCTCACTCACAGATCTCTCCTAGTTTGACCGTCAGAAGCGAAGATGAAACGATCCAGAGGACGACCTTCGAACGCAGGACTGAGGGAACGACCAACTGTGAAGAAAAGTAATTGATGAGTTTTAACTTTATTATTTATTCATTTTTATTTAACAAAAGCATACGCAAATTCCTCCTGAGATTTCTAGAAGAATAACAACGGTAACCTGTGTGTCCCAGCCCAAAGCCTTCTCGGGAGGACGCCCTCTCCTGGGGCATTTCGTTTGAGAGGGTGATGAAAAGCGCGGCCGGTCGCAACTGTTTCAGACAGTTCCTGCAGACGGAGTTCAGCGAGGAGAACATGATGTTCTGGCTGGCCTGCGAGGAGCTGAAAATGGAGACCAACAAGACCGTGGTGGAGGAGAAGGTCAGGCAGATATACGAGGACTTCATCTCCATCCTGTCGCCTAAAGAGGTGAGGAACGTCAGGCAGGTTTCAACCCCTGGCTCAGACCCACGGATGTGTACCACACAGGTACTCATCTGTGGGTCATATTACTAGGCCACAGAGAATCAGGAATATTATTTGCATTTAATATGAAAATGCTCTTTTTTATTTAAGTTACAAGTCCCTGACCCACGGATGTGTACCACACAGGTACTCATCTGTGGGTCATATATTACTAGGCCACAGAGAATCAGGAATATTATTTGCACGTAATATTGAAATACTCTTTTTTATTTAAAAAAAAAAAAAGTTACAAGTCCCCAGTTACAAACGCCTTTATACGTTAAAATACTTTTCAAAATAAAAGTCCTTTGAGTGCTTTGTTAGTAATATAACTTTTGTTATATTTTGAACTGAACAACAAAAAACTAAACTTTTTAGTTTACTTACTTTAGTTTACTTTTTAGTTTTAGTTTTTTTGCTCTTCCTTCCTCCTCCTTTTTTTAGTTTTTTAAGTTTTTTTTAATATAACATTTGTTATATTTTGAACTGAACAACAAATAATACCCAATTAAAATAATTAGTGAAGAGTGCAATTAAAAGAAAAGCTGGTGCAGCTAACAACAACTGGCCTTAAGCCGGCGGTTCCCAAAGTGGGGAGCAGGGTCCATTTGAGGGGCAGGCACAGAGAGGAAAGAAAGTCAGTCATATCGTGGATGTAGAAACCACTGCTTCTTCAAATCAACTTTCATTTCCTTCTTCCTGATTGGACCCTCTCTCCCCATCCTGTCCTCCAGGTCAGCCTGGACTCCCGAGTCAGAGAGGTCATCAACCGCAACATGCTGGAGCCCACCTCGCACACCTTTGAGGACGCCCAGCAGCAGATCTACACCCTGATGCAGAGAGACTCGTACCCTCGTTTCATCAACTCCACGACGTACACAGATCTGCTGAAGAGCCTGGAGGAACCTTCTCCTCCTCCTCCTCCTGCTGCTGCTACTCCTGCTCTTCCTCCTCCTCCTCCTGAGCCATAAACTGCTGCTGCCCACACACAATTACACACAATTACACACACACACACAATCTTAGCTTTTATAAAACGGCGCATGCGTCCCACCAGAAAGGAGTTGTTCCTGTGTTCCTGCCGATGGGAGTCGTGGTGTTTAGAGAAAACTTCTATAACTTAAACCCAGCTGATCATGTTCCCACCATTGACCGACCAAAACCCATGGAGCAACAAGAACAAAGGCTTGGTCCAGCAAGAACAAAGGCTTGCACCAGCATCAACCCCCCCCCCCCCGCCCTAGTTTGAAGACATATCTATATTTTTATATAATCCCTCGCTCTCAACGTTGCACTTTTTTTACCTTGTTCAGTGAGGAAACGCATGCATCCGTGGGCACCACATCCGTCTTTAGCTCTGTGGCGAACCTCTGTCATATCCACTTCTCGTAGAAACCAGTAAATCTTTAGCAGTGAGTGGCAACGATGACAACGATGACAACGACGACGACGAAGGAGGAAAGTGCCTTGGAGTAAGATCCTCTACACGACAGGTGCGACCACGACATCACATGTTGGTGCTTTCAGCTCTTCTCAAAGACAAACAAACATTTTTACAGTCGGAGCGTCGGAGTGAGCTGACAACCCCGGGGAATAGATGGTCTGTGTGATTAAATACTGTGATATTAGTCATGAATATGTTTCATTTACAAACAACAGGGAAGAAAAAATATATAACTCAATACATGACCATGATCACTGATATATATATATATATATGAATATATATATTTATGTATTTAAAATATAAAGAATCGTGTGGAATAGCTATTTGAATTCTCACCACTTAAATAAAGCACAATCATGTTGTTTCCTGATGTTGTGATTATTCAGAAATGTTAGGCCAGTGTTGCTCAAGTACTGGGCTGTGGCCCAAATATGGGGAGCAGGGATACATTCTGTGGACACTTTTAGCTCAGGACAGAATTCAGACATTATGTTATTACCTTTGTTGTCCAGCAGGTGTCCTACTAAACACTACAGGGTATGAAATGAGACTTTTAGGTTCCGTTTTCAAAACTCAACAAAACAAAACATATAAAACTCGACCTCACGCTGATGTCATCGAGTCAACCGTACCTACCAGCAGAAGAACACGTTGAATATTTGAAGTACAACAAAGAAAAGTAACAGTTACACGAGACCAGTTCTCCATGTTTCTTCGTGCTTCTAAAAAAAAAGACCACAGCAGTTATTATCCTTTAAAACAAGAGGCCATTTATTTTAAGATATTCAGTATTAAATCATAGAGAATAGCCCTAGTTGTAGTTCAATACATAGGTTCCTGCAGGTGATGATGGCTTTGTAATCAAGCGACTAAATGTAACTCTACGGTAGAACTGAGATTCCTCTGTGTGTGTGTGTGTGTGTGTTGCCCTGGGTCAGGATGCAGCATCGGTCCAGTCATGCCATGTTCAGCATTCCCGGTCTGGTCTGGTCTCTAGTCTTATTATGACCCGGCTCAGCAGCGTGGTTTTTTTTTTATTGTCAAGTTCTGGTCGGTCCTGGTTCCTCCAGTCCACTGAGTCTTGGTTCCAGGAGACTCTGGTGGAGCTGTGTGCGATTGTGCAGATGGGCCTGAGTTCATTCGTTGCCCAGTGGGGGCAGCTGCTTCTCTATGAACCTCTTGATGTCCATCATTTCCTGAAAAAGAATAAGGAGAAGGAGGAGGAAGAATGAAAAGACCTGACCAGCAGCCCAGTCCTGTAACCAGGAGAATAAAACTAGAAAAGGAAGTACATAGATCGGTCTTCCTGACACCGACCTCTGGGCAGGAGCTGTGGTCCAGACCAGGGTAGGGCTTGAAGGTGATGTTGGCGGGATTCATGAGCGCCTTCATCATCTCCGCCGTCTGGCTGCCAAAGGCGAAGGGCACCAGGGGATCGGCAACTCCGTGACATTGGAAGACCGGCATGTCCTTGTTAGCACAGTTGGCAGACGCCTGACGACAGAGGAGATTCGTGTTAATCCTGTCAGATTTTAATCTGGGCAGATTTTAATCCGATCATAAATCTACCTGAGGAAAAAAAAACTAATTATAAACTAATAAACTAAACTAATTTTGAACTAATGGGATTACTAACAACAAATTTTGATTTACGTTAATATGAATTGAAGTTTAAAGCAGTGGTTCCCAAACTGAGGGAACTATTTGTTCCCTCAATTTGTCCTGATTTGTTATCTTTAAATAAAGCTCAGCTGAGTTTTGTAGTATTTTTCGTATTATCTACAAAAGGGGGCGCTGCAGAAAAAAGAAAGAGAACCACTGCTTTAATCTTTAGTCTAACATTTTGGTCTGAAGAGAAATGTTTTAAAAAAAGAAAACAACCTGAAATTATTCATTAATTTAGTGGAAACAAAGTTAGAACCTTCTAATGAAAGTATTTAAATCAATGAATTTTAAAATTGTTATTTTCATAAACAATGGATTACTGTTTCACATACATATCTCGGAGGAAGTAAAGCAGAGTGGAGTCATGGCTTTACCTGAGGGAAGGAATTCCGCAGAGGAAGCCAGCAGCTCAGAGCCACTACTCCGGCCAGTTGCTGCTGAGTTGTCAGAGCTGTATAGAGAGACAACGCTCCACCCTGGAAAGAAAAAAAAAAAACATGGACCAAAATTCCAAAGTCCCTTCAACTGACGGACGTCAACGTGCAGGAAATCATGACAGAACAGACAGGGTGGAACTGCAGCTTTCTTTTTTTTTTCTCTCTCGGCTGATGCTGCTTCTCTGGTATTTTGAGATTTGTCCTCGGTTGATGTAACGTTATGCTTATAGGCAGCACTGCAGACCAGTGTCAGTGTGTGTGTGTGTGTTGTTGTTGCTGCTGCAGAGCTACTGTACAGCAGCACATCACAATGCTGTGCAAACAACAAACACAGCAAAGACTCTGCTCTACACCAGACACATGACCATCATATGATAAGACAGGAGTTCCAGAAACAGGGATTCCTATGAAGTGTCTGTCACTGAGAAAGAAATGTCTTCTGTCTGAGTCTGACCAATGAAAGCTGCTCACGATAAAAAGCTTTTGTTACAAATGGAGAGTATTTTGATCCAAATGACCCTGACCACTGCAGATCTGACACTGGAGTCTACTGTCATCTGACACTCAAAAAAAAATTTCACGTAAGTCGTGATCTGAACACGTGCCACACTAACCTGCGAGAAGCCTCCCAGGATAATTCTGTTTGAAGGTATTCCATTTTTCACTTCCTGGTCAATCAAGGCTTTAACTGTAGGTCAGGTCAAACACAGAATGAGTTAAAAAAAAACAAAACAACCAAAATTAACCTAGAAAGAAAACCTAGTTGTACTTTTTTTTTTAAACTTTGTTTTAAAGACCTACTGTTGTCTGACGCTCTTTTAATCCCAGCTTCATCTTCCTTTGCATTATGATACTGATCGTGAATATCGAACCTTAAGTAAATTAAAAAGAAGAAGAAGTGACAGTTAGTGTTTCAGTGACTGTGAATCACTCAGTCTGTTGAAATGAGGTTTAGTGTTTCAGTGACTATAACTCAGTCTGTTGAAATGAGGGCAGTTAAACAAACACTCACCAGGAAGGCATGGGGAGCCTCATGTTTAAAGTGACAGGCATGGTGGGGCTGTAATAAGAACAGACGGGGTTTAATCACAAGAAAGGACGATAAAAACAATCATGAATGTCTCAAAGAAGTCAAAATAAAACTGAGGAATATTTAACTTTAGCTCCACCATTTTTTGCTTTTTTCATTTTTATAACATTCTGTGTGTAACGTTGCACCAATGTGTGAATACATACGCATGTGGACAGATGTATTTCACGTGAGGTATCCTGATGCCGGCGAGACCATCCGCCCAGCCATGTCTGTCAAAATGAACAACACATTACACTACAATAAAATACAACAATTTAAGGACAAAAGGACAAAGTGATTTTTTTATTTTTGCCTAGTGATTAACCTAAAGGGAACAGGTCGCTGTTACAGATAAAGAATTCACAAATATTCTACACAAATATATACATAATAAGTAACACATAAGTAAATAAACCAGACAGTAGCTGGGTATATTCCAGTTTTTTACAGTGAAACCAAATGTTTAACACTTATTATTAAAGCTGAAGTTAAACAAATGTAAACTTCTGTTGGTTATTTTGACTCTGAACCCAAATGTATAAAGACAAATCTTGTTTTTGCACCAGTACCAGGTTAAAAAAAAGTCTGGGTCGATACTACACTTGGAGCGAGATTCGATATCAGTAAACCACAGCACTATCAGGACATTATGATCCAATTCTGTGGGTAACACGATCGTTGTAGACAGACAGTTTATGCAGCAATGAAAGTATAAAACATCTTGTTGTCACATACCCAGAATCACCAAGACCGTGCAGGAATATCACCTGTAAAACAAACAATGAGCAGGTACGTAAGCGATTAGCTGGTTTTGTACGGCGTATAAGGAGATTATAACCGGCAACTAAGCGGTGAATGTGGTTCTATGGCTCTATATAAATCCTGAATGGACTCACCGCGGCTGTAGCTTGGCGGGCAGCAGGCACAATGGCAGGTAAAGGAGCTGACATGTTGTTGCCGCACATGCAACGTTAATGCACCTCAGATACACAGCGCAGTTAGCTTCAGGAAGCTAACAACCGCACGGCTACAACTCGACCCGACTACAACTACTACTACTTTCACTGTCGGTTGTTTAACCCCGCTGGAAGACGAATGTCGACCCAAAGACGATGAACGTCGCGTCCACGAAATGTCGCCCCCCGCTAAATTATCGTAAATCAATTTCCAAGAAGTTAAATGTAGTGTAAAAACAACACTACACCCTGTTAGCGTAAACCTCAACCCGCGAGGACGTTATTCATTGTCCTACCCCTCTAGTCCCGCCTTTTTTCACGTGAGTGGCTAACGTCGGCGTCACTACACAAATGTGGATCAACGATTGGTTCGCTGAACTGTCAATCAAAAAATCAGCTTTGATACAAAATAAGCTTTAGTTCGCTGAACTGTCAATCATAAAATCAAAAAATCAACTTTGATACAAAATGAGCTTTAAAAAAATCCTCAGCAATGAAGCGGAACTTGTGTATACTAAGAAAAAAAAAAGAAAAATTGTACGATTTATTTAACAAACACATTCCAAAAACATTTAAACAACATAAGAGTACTTAATGACGAGGCATCATGTAAAGACGAGTAATAAAACATTCTACTACGTTTCGACAAAATAAAGAAACCGTAATTCACTCAAATGTTACACGATGTGTATTTAAATTACATTCTATTTAAAAACACCAAACAATACCACCCGCTTCCCTTTCTGTACTAAGCTTTTAAAAAATATAAGCCATAGTTAGAAAAAAAAACAAGTATCTTGTGTAGTGGTTTTACTTTGAAAATACGTCGAGCCGAACATAAATACTTCCGTTCACCCCTGTCACGTGACCTCTATGTCCTTGGTTCAGCTAACTTTGACATGTGAGCACTTGAAACATGTCTATCCCTAGAAAACCTGGTGGAAAAGCGTTGGATGTTTTGCAGAACCTTCCTCGGATAACTTTGGGAAATCTGCGTCCCGAGCCGGGATCCAAAACCACGGTACGATGTTTGATTGTGGAAACAAATTGTCATTATCTGCAGGCGCTTGTAAGCTAATGAGGCTAGTTAGCCAACTTTAGACTGTAAATTAATCAGGATTTTGGTGTTTTCAGCCTAGAATACGAGGCAGAGGACAACATGGTGGAAATAAAAGCGGTCGCGGACATACAGGAGAGAGGCAGAGGGGCACCCGACCTCGACTCGGTTTCGAGGGTGGTCAGACTCCGTTCTACCTGGTGATTCCTAAATATGGCTTCAATGAAGGACACAGGTAACTCGTGATCGACTGTTTGTTGACATTTTAGACTTGAGTATTTTTGTTATTTGGCAACATGCTTTATTTTATACAAAGTTCCTGAAACAATCATTGTAGGTGTTTTGTAGTCATTGAATTGTATGTTTTTTATTTTATTATTTTATTGTATAATTGTGCATAAAAATGAATGAAAACCAGCCATCCAAGGAGTGAGTTTTTGCTACTTTTCCCTCAGATACTTCAGTTCTCTATTTATTCATATCCCTACCAGCTCATCTACAGGGAGCAAGGATGTCAGAGTGCTTCCTACTTTTTTATTTCTTTTCTTTTTTTTAAAAAATGGTGTAAAGGTATGGAACAGAGTGTTGTTTAGTAAATGCTTGCCCTGTTTTTGTCTCTTTTAGTCGTCGTCCTCAGTACAAGCCGCTGACTTTGAAACGTCTGCAGTACTTGATCGACTTGGGTCGAGTGGACACGTCCCAACCCATAGACCTGACCCAGCTGGTCAATGCCAGGGGGGTGGATATACAGCCCCTGAAGAGGCACTACGGAGTCAATCTTGTAGATGAGGTATTAACAACTCAACTGTCAAATACACACTACGGAGTCAATCTTGTAGATGAGGTAATTATTATTAACAACTCAACTGTCAAATACACTAGACACACTGACTAGAAACACTGGTTCATTTTTAACCTCATTAAGTAATTCTGTTCACTGGTTCATTTTTAACCTCATTAAGTTGTAAAAAAATACTAATACCAAATACTACTTCTAGTGTAATGTGCAAAATATTACATTTAAAGCCTGAATTTCTATAGTCATAAATATAAACAAATTGAGTAACTAGTGGTTACTGTAAGGGAAGAAACACACGCCTGTTTTAGACTGCTCATTTTGCACCAGTAGGTGGCACCACATGACTGCTGTTGGCGTCCATCAAGTTGCCTTTGACCCTTGTTCTTCTACATTGGTCCAGACAGAAGACACGTTTGACTTTGTATTGTGTTGTTCTGCAGGGCGCAGATAGTTTTGCTGCAAAAATCAACATCGAGGTTCAGAGAGCGTCTGAAGGAGCCATCGCTGCTATTGAGAGGAACGGCGGCGTCGTCACGACCAGCTTCTACGATCCCATAACTCTAGGTAAAAACTGTTTAATCTGGTGCAGAATCACAGCTCAACTCTGTTTAAATGAAATGTTGAAATTCATACTTTATATTTCACAGCTATCCTTATTAAGCCCGTGCCGTTCTTCATGCGTGGGCAGCCTATCCCGAAGCGCCTGCTGCCAGGAGAGGACATGGTCCCGTACTACACAGGTGCCGAGAACCGCGGCTACTTAGCAGATCCGGAACAAATCCAACAAGCCCGACTGGCACTGGCCAAGAAGTACGGTTACATTTTACCAGACATTTCGAAGGATGAACTGTTTCACATGCTGTCCACGAGGAAGGACGTCCGGCAGATCTTCTTTGGCCTGTCTCCAGGATGGGTTGTCAACATGCCGGAGAAGAAGATCCTTAAGCCAACAGACGAGAAACTGCTGCGATATTACAATTCCTAGGAGTGCAGAGTGAAACATGTTGATTAATGCATCTTAAAATCAGCAAAAAGACTGCTATTCTTCTCTTTTATATATTAAAAACAACAAAAATGTACTCTGTCCATAGTGATGTCATTAAAATGTGTCTCTAACAACACATGTCCTGGTATGTTTGAAATTGCTGTTTTGTGCGGCTAACGTCATGGAGCCCCCCCACTCCGGCACGTCAGAGCAGTGTGGCCCGGTGCTGCACGATGGAAGGAACGTGGACAGTACCAGGTGAGGGGGAAACCAGGAAAATAAGATAACTCAAAGAATGAAAACAGGAAACAGATGCCTGCTGATGTGTTCTACTTGTGAAATGTGTTGCCTGGGCCTCGAGAAGGGGCGTTAGAAATGAGTCATGGGCAGCTGTATCCTGGTGTGGACGTTCAAAAGGCCCTTGGCCCCCTGTTCACAGTACAATCACAGGCGAACGTGTGTGTATACAACGCTGCCTTTTCAAGTGTCGCTCGATGACATGAAGAAATATTTAGGTCTGGATACGTATTCAAAATATTTAGACTTTGAATCAACGTAAACACAAATAATGGCTAAAAATATAGTGAGGACATGAAAGATTTCAAGGAAGTTTTTTTTTTTAAATAAAAAATAGAATTCATCAAACAATGGAATATACAAAGTTGGCATCACAGGAAAAAAAAAAAGGGCATTGGTAACAAAACACTAGAGCTGCCGTAGGTCAGTCCAGAATTAAAGCAAAATATCTGAAAATACAGCAAGTGAAGTGGGCACGAAAGAAAATGGAAAAGAGCTAAATATATTTCATATAAAATATATGAAGTACATATATTTGAATATATATTGACATATATTTATATACATGTCAAGGGTTTATGTGTATATGTATATATACACATATACTGTACATATATTAAATATATAAATAAATATATATGTACAGTAAATACATATATACACATATCACAGGTAATTTAGACAGTACACTAGGACAGAACTTTTTATATATGTACCTACACAGGTATATATGTATATACGTACATATATAAATATATAAATATATTACATATATACACATTTCACATCAGTAATTAACAGTACACTAGGACAGAACTTTTTATATGTACCTACACACATGTATATATATGTATAGACGTACATATATAAATATATAAATATATATTACATATATACATATTTCACATAACTAATTAAGACAGTACACTAGATCTTTTATATATATATATATATATATATATATATATATACCTAGACATGTATA
>NC_024309.1:13826974-13829205 GCF_000523025.1 Cynoglossus semilaevis | reverse complement strand
CAAAATGGCACGGTCTCTATAAATAACCTGCTATTCTACGTGGATATTGTCCTGAGAGGACGCGGTCCATAGAATGGAGCTGGTATCAAAACATTTTATCAAAGGAAGCATATGTTTGTGAGTGTGCAGCAGCGCCGCGCCATGGCATTGTGCTGCCACACAAAGTCCACATGAAGACAAGTCCCAGCGAGACACCCGAGGCCCCGGGATTATTATTATTATTATGATCATGATCATGAGCTCATTTAGAAACTGATGTCTGTCAGCCACGCCCAAAAACACTCAGGTCAGGAGGCTGTGTTGACCCCAAGTACCAGAGCTTAGACTCCGCCTACAGGAGACAGACGTGAACCGCGGTTTACAGATGTTCATAGATCTGGGAGTTTAACAAATAAAATTCATTTGATAGATTTTTTTTTTTTTCGTTTGTTGGGGATCTGAGTGTTCGTATTGGCCACGCCCCCCCCCAGAGTCCAGCTCTGAGAAGTCCACTTCAGACATCAAAGAGCTGTTTCAAAGGTGAGTCTGGTACAGTTTTTGCCGGTTTCCTCATGTGTGAGCATCGGAATCAAAGGTTACGCTTTGATGACTTTGGTTGTGGCTCCTTGAATGTTTTCCTGAATCTCCAGCATCCAATAAACTACACAGGTCTCATATACACACACACACACACACACACACACACGTGCACAGGCGACCCTGCCAGGAAAACCAGCCCAAATCCTTACAGCGTTCTACTTCAAATAAATGTGGCCACAGGAAAGAAACAGCACAATCAGTGTTTATGGCAGAACTGTGGGGCTTATCTTCAAAGCTGCAGATCCTTTTGAGTTTGCATCAGGTCTCAGATGAGCTCAAAACACAGAAAAACAGCCAGGAACAAATGTCCACTCTCTGGACACACACACAAGAATAAAGATGAGGAGCCCGGCCCCAGACACGGTACACAACCAACAACAGCGTCACCACCAGGAATCAAACCTTCAGTCAGTGATAATAAATATCAACATTTCTTTGGTATCAGATCATTATCAGGCTAACATTTAACTTTTTAGCTGTATTATTTTACTGCTTTAACTAATATTTTTTATTACTTAATGTTTTTAAAAACAGAATTTTAAGCTAAAATAGGTCTGAATGAACCTCTTTGTTTTATTGTGATTATTTCTATATCATTAATATTTTTAATTCTTGGATGAATTTTAGCTAGCAACACTAGAGTTATTTATTTTGGCTAATATCCTACTGGCTAATTAATTTTTTTTTTTTGTAAATTTTTTTTTTGATTGGCTAGAATTATTTTTGTTCAGATTTAAACAATTTTTCATTTCATTCATATGTTTTTTTATTTTATTTATTTTTATTTACAATTTTGTTATTATTTGGCTAACTTTTATGTAACCCTAACTTTATCAAAGTGAAAGGTTTTTGTTTTTTTTTTTACGTCCCAGTGTTAGCTACCTTTAAGCCACGTAGCCTAAGCACATTTTTTTTGTAGACATGATGTCATTACACATCAAACAAAAGCTTTTGTTTTGCGGTAAACAGAGTGATTCAGACACAGTGCACTGAGATGGAACTTAATTACCGCCAACAGTTCCTCGGGTTCTGTTAACGTTATTGAATCTGGCTCCTGTCGGGATAAAAGTTTGGACAGCACTTCTTTAGCTAAAACAATTTGTCAGTCTGTTTTGGGCAGACCTTCTATCTGAGGGTTTCTGCTGCGATTAATCTAATGTCTGAGTCTAACCAGTTCACACTAATTAATTAAGCTGCTCCTGCGCCTGCTGCTGCTGCTGCTGCTGCTGCTGCTGCTGGAGGAGCTCAGCGGTTTGTTTGGGTTATCTGCTGCGCTGAGTGAGCCGTTTAGGACAGACACAGATCTGGAGGTGTCTCACAGGTCTGTGTCTAGTCCAGTTACTAATCATTAGAGCTAATTAGAGCCGGGCTCAGGCAGGACTGAGTCTTCAGTCTGCTGAAGGAGAGGAGAGAAGTGTGGCCACCAGGTGACGTTCACACCTCCTCGGACCTGGAGACCTGGAGACCTGGAGAAGTACAGTACAGTCCAGGAGCGTGGACATGAACAGGTCACAGGTCGACAGGTCGACAGGTCACAGGTCGACAGGTCGGCAGTAACAGTCCTGACTGATTGAACTGCTCTGATGAGAGTCTTATCAGCAGCTGCTGCAGTTCCTCATTTACAAAGAATGGAGGCGATGTGGGTGTTGTTG
>NC_024309.1:13825328-13825871 GCF_000523025.1 Cynoglossus semilaevis | reverse complement strand
GAGCTGCATTGAATGGTGTCTGAGTCCTGACAGAGCGCACCTCGATGCCGACCTGCTGTGTCCATACAATACACCACACAATGCGACCTGGTCCCTCGCTGCGAAGATCAGCGTATGATGTGATCCTCACACCTTCCTGCCACCAAACAATGCAGCTCTGTATTTATGAGCCTCTGTGAGGAATACAGAGCTCCGTTAAACCAAGTCAGGACGCTCCGATTGACTGAAAACACAGATCCTCAAGTCAGGAAAGAAAAAAAAAAACTGGCAACAAATTCAAGGAGACGACAAATGTCCACAGGCCTCATGGGAAAAGACACCACATCACTGGAGCAAAAATCCACCGTGACATTTCAAAACTCAACAACAGTCCAGTAAAACGTCCTCAACAAGTTCCATCTCCGTCCACAGCAGCTGAGAGTCTCACAGAGTCCACCAGGGTCCCCCAGAGTCCATCAGAGTCCACCAGAGTCTCCCAGAGTCCACCAGAGTCCCCCAGAGTCCCCCAGAGTCCTCCAGAGTCCCCCAGAGTCCCCCAGAGTC
>NC_024309.1:13823574-13823814 GCF_000523025.1 Cynoglossus semilaevis | reverse complement strand
GCAGCAGGAGCCCCAGTCCTGCAGCTCCTCTCTCCTGCACCTCCTCGTCCTCCACTGAGTCCACGGAGGAGCGGCCCATATATGAGTCTGGTCCAGTACAATGGACCACTGTGATCAGAGAACAATCCTCATTCACAGACACAGAGTGGCCTTTCAAGCACTGATGTTTGGTTATGAGACAATGCAGTGATGACCCTGGAGTCGGCCCCCCCCCTTGGGATGGGGGGGGGGGGGGGGGGG
>NC_024309.1:13819195-13823175 GCF_000523025.1 Cynoglossus semilaevis | reverse complement strand
TCTGTCTGTGATCTGTCTGTGATCTGTCTGTGGTCTGTCTGTGATCTGTCTGTGATCTGTCTGTGGTCTGTCTGTGATCTGTCTGTGATCTGTCTGTGACCACTTTCAGTACAGAACTAAACTGAATTTTGAATTAAAGATTTTTCTTTCAACTTTTGCCCTTTGCCTTGAATTTTTACGATTTTATTTCATTTAGGAATTTTTTTTCCTTTTATCTTTGATCCTTTATACATCAATAAAATAAAGAAAATGAAGGTCAAATTGATACTTTTTTTTTCTACAATTCTACAAAAAAAAGTCTCTCTGATGGAAGCTGCAGGAGAATAGAAAAATATATCTGTTGTTTTAATCAAACATTTGTTGTCAATGTGTCTTTGAACTTTTTGACTTACCCTTGTAGTTCTGTGACACTGCACATCAGAGGCTGGAGCAAAGAGGTTTCTGTGGATCAAAGTGAAATAAAGTCAGTTCAGAAATAAAAAAAAAATTGTGTTTGGTTTGAAAATGCTGGCTGTAGTATTTACATACATGTATTTGTTTATTTCAATTGTACTGTAATACAGCGCGTACTGTCGTGTACTGTCGTGTACTGTTGTGTACTGTCGTGTACTGCTGTCGTGTACTGTCGTGTACTGCTGTGTACTGTTATGTACTGTCGTGTACTGTTATGTACTGTTATGTACTGTCGTGTACTGTCGTGTACTGCCGTGTATTGTCGTGTACTGTTGTGTACTGCCGTGTACTGCCGTGTACTGTTATGTACTGTCGTGTACTGTTATGTACTGTCGTGTACTGTTGTGTACTGTCGTGTACTGTCGTGTACTGCTGCCGTGTACTGCCGTGTACTGCCGTGTACTGTCGTGTACTGCCGTGTACTGTCGTCGTCAGGCTGTTCAGTCCCAGCTCTGCTCGGTCGATACTGTCGTTATTGTATTCACGCTGCGTCCTTTAAACCTAATTGATTAAATCCATTAGCGCTTGTTTGGAGCGTGCGGCCCGTTTAACAGCACGGATGTGGATTCAGCCTCTAATTCTGACAAGCTGTGAAAAATCACCCGCAACAGTAAACACGCATGATTATTCAGCTGTGGATTTCACTTGGTTAGTGACGGTGATTATTTACAATAATAATAATAATAATAATAATAATTGGTTTTACCGTCGATTTATTCATTTTTTTGTTTCCTTCAGGTTTTAAACAGGTGGTGCCGGACCCTGTACTAGTCCATGGAGACACTGCAGGGAGTTCGTAATTTTTTTTTTTTTTTTGGTTAATTTGACTTTTTGTCTCCTTGGAAAAAAAAACTCGCCTCGTTAAGAATTCTCTTTATTAACTGCTGTTTTAAAAACGTATTTTTACCGTAATGTTCAGTGTAAATAATGAATCAAAATGATAAGATAATGAATGAGGTAAATGTATATACACATATATATGTGTACAGACGCACTCGACACACACATATATACACACATATATACATACATATATTCCAATGTATTTGTATATATTGATACGGGTGTATAAATAAGGTCGGTGGTCCCCGGTGCGTGACGCCTCTGGCCGCGGTTGAAGACCCTGCCGAAGGGTTAAGGTTTGGTTTGATTAAGATTAGACTTGATTAACTTAGTTGTCAGGGTCAAATCAAAGTCCAACGCGTCAGGTGACGTCACGCTGACGACGTCGGAAATTTCTGAGGACTTTTTTTTTTTTTTTAAATCTAATTGTACCAAAACGACTTTTTTTTTCCCCATGTTCCGTCCACGGGTATTTGCATCATTAACACAGCTGCGTTAGCGGCGCAGGTGCAGCGTCAGCGGCGCAGTTCTCTCCGTGTATTGCGGGTTAACGCAGCCGCTGTCTGCATAATGGACAACTATTGAGGAGGATGATGATTGTCGTCAGATATTCATTGAAACCCGACCCGCGGTAATGACGTGCAGTCATATTCATGTGGGAGCACACACACACACACACACACACACAAACACACACAGTTTCATCGGTGCTGGATACACATCAATGTGAATACACGTTGATGCCTTCACGTGTCATAAGACATTCGGTTTAAAACATGGCTAAATTATAGTCCAAACCAGAACAGACAGACAGAAGCTAAAGGCTAGTCACGCACACAAACACTAGACCAAAAAGTTCGCCGATAATATCGCAAAAAGTACGATTTGACAAATCAGCTAAAAGTTAGCCACTGGCAGCTAAGAATTTCCATAAATCACAATAATAACCTCCCCCTGAAAAACGATTTGTTAAAGTAGCTAAAAGTGAACCAAAACAAAATATGGCTATCATTTAGCCAAAGCTAATAAAAACTAAAACAGGATTTTAAAAAAAAAGGATATTGAAGAAATTGCAAGCTAAAGGCTAGCCACACACACACACTAGACCAAAACATCCCAAAGTTAGCCGATAATATCGCAAAAAGTACGATTTGACAAATCAGCTAAAAGTTAGCCACTGGCAGCTAAGAATTTCCATAAATCACAATAATAACCTCCCCCTGAAAAACGATTTGTTAAAGTAGCTAAAAGTGAACAAAAAAAATTACAAATATGGCTATCAATTAGCAAAAGCTAATGAAAACTAAAACAGGACAAACAAAAAAAAAGGATATTGAAGAAATTGTACATCGCAATATAACAGGCTAAATTAGCCAAGGATTTAGAGGAAACAAAAACTGCTAAAGGTTAGCCAAGACCAAGTGACGAGAGTGAGACAAAATGATAGCAACGCAGCTAAATGTTCACTTTAAACTTGGCTAAAACTAATCTAAAAGTAGAGCAGATTATTGATAAAGGTTAGCCAAGAGGAGGCGCTGTGTTGATAGCATTAGAAAAAGCTCAAAGTTACCCCCCCCCAAAAACAACACAGGTTTTAAAAGTAAATAATAATTTAGTGTTTAAACGAGAACTAACAGGATTCAACGTTTTTATTTTAAAAAAATTTCCTGGAAAAAGTTCCCAAAGGATCTGAGTTTCTACGAGTCTGTAGCTCTGCTGCTGAGTCTTCACTCACTTCAATACACTTCTGCCCCGCGTCACCCCCCCCCCCGCCGGGGGCATTACTGTAGTGTTCACTCATCGTGTCCTTTGGATTGACATGTGTGTGTGTGTGTGTGTGTGTGTGTGTGTGTGTGTGTTTGAAGTCTTGACGGTGAGTTGATCACACCTATCAGTTTTGTGCTGCTCAAATATTTGTGGTAATAAACGGGCCTTGATCATGTTTGTGTCAGTGGTGTAAAATGAACTCTGATGGAGACAGTGGGGCAGATAAGAGCTGAGCTGCCACAATGGAATTAGTTACCAGAAAAAAAAAGAAAAAAAAAAGAAAAACAACTTTGATATTCGGCCGTCAATACCAGGCCTTTCAGGAACTATTGATTAGATTCCAGTTCAGAGACTTTAATCTGATTCTGTTAATGAAGGTGGAGGGAATTCAAGAAAAGTCAAGTCAAACATGACTCAGGAATTCAGGAAAATCTGTTTGGTTGAACTGAAACGTTCACACAGAGAAAAAACTCTCCTCGGCTTCAGCCTGAGAAAAATATACATTTGAATAAAAAACATGTTTTTGTGCCCAGTTTGAAAAGTATAAAAAAAATGTTTTATTGAAATATTTTTTTCTGAATAATGGGGAAATACAGAAACATTTAAATATTTGTGAATATAACTGTATATTATATGTCCCTTATTTTTTACTGTTTGTTTTATTTTATAAGAAATGAAAACAGAATTCTCTGACTGAATTTGTCTTCTGACATTTTTTCAGTTTAAATCTGACTTTTTTTCCCCCATTCAAATTTCTAATTTTCAATTTTAATTTTCAAATTTCTATGTCAAATAAAATAAAACATTTTTTTCTTCCATTTAAATCCAGCGTAAAGTGTCAAATATTTTCGCTAAAAAATTCTGAATTTCAAAGAGGTTCGTAGTCCAGGTTTCTCCCCCCCCCCGGTCTCCCCCCC
>NC_024309.1:13818346-13818633 GCF_000523025.1 Cynoglossus semilaevis | reverse complement strand
GAATTCACACCTTTACTCCCCCCTCCCTCCCTCCACCTGGGCTCCCATTGGTGGAGCTGCAGCATAAATCCATCAACCTCCATCTGCAGCGGACTGACAGCGGCCTCTCAGCCCAGCCTGCCTCACCTCCACCGCCCCTGCACAGCCATGCGTCTCGGCCTCGACTCCGCTCTCTTCCAGCTCCGAGCCTCAAACGTCTCCGCGATGGAGATCGACGACTGCGGCTCGGCGGACGGGGGGCAGACGCGCTCCCCGGGCGCTGCCCCCGCCAGGCCCCCCTCTGTCAA
>NC_024309.1:13816272-13816808 GCF_000523025.1 Cynoglossus semilaevis | reverse complement strand
TCCGCGTGGTGCTCCGGCGACGGCGGCTCGGCGGACGGGGAGCAGACGCGCTCCCCGGGCTCTGCCCCGTCCAGTCCCCTGTCTGTCAACTCCGACTCCAGCTGCACCAGCCCCGAGGCCAAGTCCTCCTCTGCGCAGGTCCGGGTCCGCAGGCCCCTCAACGCCTTCATCATCTGGACCAAGGAGGAGCGCAGGCGCCTGGCGCAGCTGAACCCCGACCTGGAGAACACGGACCTCAGCAAAATACTGGGTAAGGAGCCGCGGTGACGGCCGCACGTCATTGGACGTTCGAGTCCCGTTGTTGTATATATAGAAAAGTATATTCATTAGAAGAAACTGACAAGACTTTTTTTAAAAAAAAGTTAAAAGATCAATAACGGCTGCAGAAAATGTAAATACAATGATCGGAAGTTAGCAAATTAAAGGTGAACATACATAAGACCCAGAAAGAGCTAGAATTTTGCACAAAAAAAAAGCAGGAAGCTAAAGGTTAGCCCTGAATCAATAACTTTAGTTAATATTTGAAGTCAGCAGGA
>NC_024309.1:13812566-13816261 GCF_000523025.1 Cynoglossus semilaevis | reverse complement strand
GTCCAAAAGTTTTATAGGATTGTTATAGTCGATATATTCACAGTCACAGCTCAGTGACTAAAAATGCCTAAAGTTTGACACTAGCGATAGCTAAAAACAATCATAGAATATAGCAAAAATAGCTAAAGTTAGCCAAGCAAAAAAAAAAACAAAACTCAGTAACAATAGAAAAATAACTATTAATTAGCTAAAGGTTAGCCATGAACTAACTGTTAAACTTAAAGTGCTAAGATGAAAACTAGCGATAGCTAAAAACAATCATAGAATATAGCAACAATAGCTAAAGTTAGCTAAGCAAAAAAACCCAGTAACAATAGAAAAATAACTATAAAGTAGCTAAAGGTTAGCCATGAACTAACTGTCTCTGACCTGCGCTCTGTCCGCTCCTACAGGGAAGACCTGGAAGGCCATGTCCTTGGCTGAGAAGCGACCCTACATGCAGGAGGCGGAGCGTCTGAGAGTCCAGCACACCATCGACTACCCCAACTACAAGTACCGACCGCGCCGCAGGAAGCAGCTGAAGAAGAACTCCAAGGCCCAGAGCAGCGAGGCGTCTCTGTGCAGCTCCGGCCTCACCGTGCCCTACAACCTCAGCTACCTGCTCCAGAACCAGCAGCAGAACTTCACCCACGCCAACTACCCCCCCCTGTACGGCAGCTACCAGAACGCTGCGGTTTTCCCGGACTCTCCGCCGCAGGGCCCAGCAGAACCACCGGTGTACGCCGGTCCGCCCGCGTACCCCGTGGAGCCCCTGTACCACCAGCACCTGCAGTACGGGTTCTCTGCGGGGCCTCAGCCGGAGCAGTGTGAGGCCCGGGGGTGCGGGGGTCTGCTCAGTGCCTGCGGACCCCCCCTGGAGTTCTACCTGGAGCGCGTTCAGATGGACATGTTGTACGATCTGGACCGCAGTGAGTTTGAACAGTACCTGGGCCCGTCCCCCAGCAGGCCCGAGTCGGTGGACCCCAGCAGCTACAGTGAGCAGAGCGGCCACAGGGCGGAGCTGTCGTGAAAAAAAAAAAAAAAAGCCGGAAAAATGTGTATTTATTTAAATTATTGAACTTCAACTGGACTGAAAAAAAAAGTGTTAAAAGTTTTTAAAAATGTGTTTTTTTATAATTAACCATGTCTTGTGTAAATAATAAAATGTTAATAAATAACGAATTCAAATCATAAGTCGTCATTTCCCTGTAATATTATTATATAGAAGGAGCCAAAGGTCAGTGAGCTGAAATGGCAAAAACTAAAAGTTAGCAGAAAAAATACCTTAAAGTTAGCTTAAAAAAAATAAAGTGAAATATCTGATAGTCATTCAAAAAGAAGTTATGAAAAAATATGAAATAAATAACTTCATAAAGCCATTGGTTGTGGATGATGACATTTCCTACATTTCCCATAATGCATAGAGTGTCTTGCAGTGCTTTGAAAATAATAACACAAACAGCTAAAAGTTAGCCAATGTATAAATATGTTGAATAATTATGAATAAGTTCAGTAAAAAAAAAGAAAAAATTTACAAAGCTATAGCTACAGATTAGCCAAAACTAGTTAGCCTAGACATAGCTAAAGGTTAGCCATTAAAGGCTGGACCTTAGCAAAAAAATAATTTTTTCCATTAACTGCCATTAGATGTTAAACCAGAAAAGACTAGAAAAAAATATTCATAGAATTTAATTAGCCTAAACGTTAGCTAAAATGCTACAAACAAACAACCGTTCACACTCACATTCACACCTACGGTTCAGAGTGAACAACAAAACAACCCACTGCACGTCTTTTGACTGTGGGAGGAAATGATCCCACACTGGGAATCAAACTGCTGACCTCCTCGTTGTAAGGCAAAAAGGGCTAACCCCCTCCTCCACCGTGTGTTCCAAACACGACTGTGCGGAGGCGACAGTGAGTCAGTGACTGCAGTCAGAGCTAAAAAATGTTGGAGGGAAAGTTCCTGTCCCGGCTGCAGGGACGGATGAAAGTGACGACCTGCTGTGAACCCACTGCACCTGAATGGACGGAAGAAATGTGACGTCGGTTCAACTCCCACCACCACCACCACCACCCTGCAGCAGACGCTCCATGACAGGGTTCTGCGGAGGGTGCTGGGACGCGGCTGACGTCGGAGGAGCAGCGGAATCGCGATAATAAAAACAAGTGGTTTGATCGGCTGTGACTCGGAGCTTCAGCCTCGACTTGTTTTTCCTCCGACTGCGGCCGTTAATGAGCCGAGGCAGGAAGTTCCTGAAGGAAAAACAACTGGTCGATCTCTGGAGTCCAGGTGAAAACATCGGTGACATAAACAGCCGCAGGAGCTCAGCGTCATGACGGGTATCAAACCCTGTTGAGGCTCAGCCTCACTGGGCTTTGACCTGCTGGGTTAGACACCTACTGGATACAAGGAGCTGGGTTTAAACTGTAAGACGCCCCCTGGTGGCTTAATGCTGCAACTGTTTTCTGATTATTATTTTTTTCATAGAATATATAAAACTTATAACAGTGGTCAAAATTGCAGCCTGATGAGTCACTTTGACTGGACCTCAAATGGTGGCCCGTGGCCCAGTGCCAGGGCCGCAACCCACCTTTTTGTGGACCGTGAGGTTAACACGTAAATAAATGGTGTTTTCATAATTTTTATAATATTTTTTTTTGCTGCTCACGTAACATAATAAAGAACTTTAAATTTTGATTTCGGTCTGCGCTCTCTTCTTCTGTGGTGTTTCCATCAGAGGATTCACTCTCTGGAGGATGACCTTTGACACCAGGTTACCTGCCTCTTAGTCTGGTCTAAGGACTAAAAAAAAAACCAGGAGGCAGGTCAGAATCTGATGTAAAAATTTGATGGTGTTTTTTTTTTTTTTTTTTTTTTTAACGTTCCCTAACCTGAGAACTCTTTTCCAGTCTCAGTGATCCGGTTCCTCCACCGCTGACATCCATTCTATTTTTAGCTCCTCTCTGAGCACCTTCAGATTATTCTTGGGCCAAATTGAGGTTCATCAGGTCCAGGTCCCACCACGGAGGTCACTGATAGCTTCCTGTGCTGACGGCAGTCTGGGTAAATGTGAGGCTGCAGCCTGGAGATAATGCTCATCCGAGAATTATCCTGCAGGGACGTGAGCTCCCTCTGGAGCTGAGGAGGAAGCTGCGACAGGAAGAAGCTACACACACACACCAACACACACCAACACACACACTCTGCAGGTTCCTGTCCTATCTCTTTCTAACTCTTCCAAAGTAAAAAGAAAAAAAAAAGTTGCTATTTCAGGACTAACGTTTTGCTAACTCTTAGGCTAACTTTAGCTTTTCTAGCCATTACGGCTAGCATTAAGCTACATTTAGCCACAGTTTGATCCACGTCTCTTCCAGGGCTGTCTTTACTCATCTTATTAGCCAGGATTAAAGCCCTTTTGTCCGCCTTGTGCTAACATTCAGCTAGCGTTAGCTCAGGCTAACTAAATAAAGAGCCTGTTTACGGACCAGGCGACTCTCGTCACTGCAGTGATTCTGCCGTCTCTTCGACGACGGTGGCGGCCGGCGGGCGACCGTCAGGTCCGGGTGTGACCTCGTGACCTCGTGACCTGCTGAGGAGACACAACACTCGGAGCAGAGAGTCTCTGAGCAAAGAGACGCTCAACAAACACTCACAGGATGATTAACACAAACACGACACCCGACTGACTGGCAGTGACCGAGGAGGAGGAGGG
>NC_024309.1:13808990-13812543 GCF_000523025.1 Cynoglossus semilaevis | reverse complement strand
GGGACCGAGGGGGGGGGGCGTTGGTGTCCGACCTGTATTTACTGCACATGTGTCGGCGTCTGTACTTCAAGTGTCTGTGTATCCGGTTCTGTCTGAGAATATTTATGAACTCATGTAAACTAAATGTTTTATTTTTTTCTAGCCGATGGAAACTAAATGTTATTTAAGGTCAAATATTTAGTTAAATTTGTTTGTTTTTTTTTAAAGGCAGAAACTTCTTCAACTTACTTCAGATGAGTCAATTTGCCGACTTTGAAATTTTCATTCGAGATTTTTAAAGGCAGAAAATGGGAGACTTAGAAACAATTCCTTGTTTTTAGGAAAAGCAAAACTTTTTGTTTTGTTCTGTGATTACTGATTTATTTCAAACTTCTTGACTTTTTTTTTTATCCCTTATGAATCTACATTTTGCCTGATTTTTAGACATTGTGTTTTAATATAATTGTAACTATTTTTGGGTTAAACTTTGACCTGTTTTATCAGCTGTGATGATTACAGGGAGGTGGTGGCGAGGTGGTGCAGTGGTAGCGTTCACTGTTAGACAGGACGTCTTGATGTTTTTGTTTAAACTTTAAACTCTTTGTTTAATTTAAACTCCACTGAACTGATGCTGTAATTATTCTTGATTCATTTTTAGTTTTTTTCTGTGGGCGGGGCTAATTCCTGACCCTTCCAACCCCACACATGACCCCACAGGTGTGTGTGCGTTAGCATCATTTCCACACAGTGACGACAGCAGCGGCGGCGCTGCCTCCGTCCACTCCTCCACCTGTCTGTGGTCCTGTCAACAGACACCTGTCAGTTTGTGTGGACGTGGTGGATTTAACACCTCTGCTGATTGACACCCCAGGCCTCCCAGCAGGGGGGGCACTGTGTGCAGGTACGATAGCCTGACAGCGGCGGAGTCCACTGTGTGCTAACGCTAACGCTAAAGCTAAAGCTGCTGCTGCTGCTGAGGCACTTTGGATAGAATGCTGTGATATCTGACGTCCTCACCATCAAAGACCAACATCAATGACCAACATCAATGACCAACATCAATGACCAACAAAATTAATTCAAATGAGAAGGGAGTCAAGGATTAAAGCAATGGACAGCTAAAGGTTAGCCAAAATATAGCAAAGATTAGCTAAAAAAAAGACAAAAAAAAAGCTTGAATTCATTATTCAAATATTTTGTTAATGAAGTGAAAATTAATGAGTAAAAAAAAAATTCTTTTTTTTTCTTCCATCATCACAGGCCACATGAGAAGGGCCTCAGACTGGGCCCTGAGCCAGACTTTGAATGTCCTAGATTCAGACAAAAACATCAGCCAACATTTACGACGTATATAAACGTCTTACGGGTTGATTTTTTTTTTTTTTTTTTAAATTTCCTGGTACCATAAGACGCAGCTGGTAATTCACTCCACGTCACACCTGGTTCACGAGGACGACAGGAAGTGGACGTCATGGTCCACTCACCGTTGACTACGGTGTGTGTCACTCAACCAGGAAGTCTACTCAGGAAGACGGTGAGTCAAGAAGTTCGAAGACAGAGGTCTGATTCTGATGATAAAAAAAACAGCTCTCTGCGGCGCCCCCTACAGTCCCATCACGTGTGGCCTCGGTGTGTGTCACTGACTGACAGCTCATTGTTGAGCCGATGTTCCAGGAAGCGTAGACTTCCCTCGCTCTGAGGCTTTCACCACAAGGTGTGTGTGTGTTGATTTTTTTTTTACATTTTTCTTTTTTCTGTGTTTGTAAAGGCCACATTCCCAGAGTTTGGCTGCTGCTCCTGTTATTCTTCCTGTGCTGTTTGCCCCACTCGCAGCTGGAGGGACCGGACGACCGATCTGGAAAAGTACTTTACGAACATGTGACTGGTGATTACAGGGCGGCAGCGCGGGGTCGTACGCGGACCAATGACAGCGTCGTCTCAGAGAGAGAGAGAGGGAAATACAGCAGCCCTGACTCACCCACAGCCCCCCCTGCTGACTCCCTGTCAGCGCTCTTCCTGTGGAGGACCTGAAGAGGAAGCTCCACCAGGTCACCTGAAGGGGTCACTGTTCCCAACAACTTTCCATTTCTGCCTTTATTTGTTGGACTCACGTCACAAACGGCCGTGTAAACAAACAGTCCAGAAAGAATTCACTCACTTTTGATTTTTTTCCCTTTCATTGTTTCAACATTAAAATGATTTAAACTGTTATATAATAGAATAGAAGATCCTGACCAATCAGAGACTTCATCTAATCTAAATATAAGAAAAGAAATATCTGAGAAGGAGCCAATACAAAGAGGCTGAAGAGCCACATGTGGGCCTGGAGCCACAGGTTGAAGACCTCGGTTTTAGATCATTATTTTAGTTATATAAAATGAACAACTTACGCTAAATATTTTAGCTACTATTTTTTTTTTTTGTTTAGCTTTGCTGATGAAATATATTTTACAATGTTGTTTTTTGGTTATTTGCTTTTTAACATAAAAGTTATTTTATTATTTTATTTTTTATAATACATGTGCATAATGACAACTCATTTACCAGCTGGTCATGTTGCACTGTACCTGTAATGATATTTGACTGGTGATGACAGGGCGGCAGCGCGGGGTCGTACGCGGACCAATGACAGCGCCGTCTCAGAGAGAGAGAGAGAGAGAGGGAAATACAGCAGCCCTGACTCACCCACAGCCCCCCCTGCTGACTCCCTGTCAGCGCCCTTCCTGTGGAGGACCTGAAGAGGAAGCTCCACCAGGTCACCTGAAGGGGTCACTGTTCCCAACAACTTTCCATTTCTGCCTTTATTTGTTGGACTCACGTCACAAACGGCCGTGTAAACAAACAGTCCAGAAAGAATTCACTCACTTTTGATTTTTTTCCCTTTCATTGTTTCAACATTAAAATGGTTTAAACTGTTATATAATATTATAGAAGATCCTGACCAATCAGAGACTTCGTCTAATCTAAATATAAGAAAAGAAATATCTGATAAAGAGCCAATACAAACAGGCTGAAGAGCCACATGTGGGCCTGGAGCCACAGGTTGAAGACCTCGGTTTTAGATCATTATTTTAATTATATAAAATGAACTACTTACGCTAAATATTTTAGCTACTATTTTTTTTTTTTGTTTAGCTTTGCTGATGAAATATATTTTACAATGTTGTTTTTTGGTTATTTGCTTTTTAACATAAAAGTTATTTTATTATTTTATTTTTTATAATACATGTGCATAATGACAACTCATTTACCAGCTGGTCATGTTGCACTGTACCTGTAATGATATTTTGAGCAGACACACACAGAGATAAAGCCCTTTCTTCTTTTATTCCAAATTGTGTTACTCTTAATTAGCCCCCCCCCCCCCCCACTCTGACCTGGTCTGCGACCGGAGACACAGTCAGATATTCTAACATCAAATTCCTCTCTTCATTACTTCCTCTCGGCCTCCGTGACTTTCCCAGCCAGAGGTTGGTGCGGTGGAGCAGCGGGCCGACACTGCGCCCAGCCTCCCATTGTATGGGAGCGTTTACTCAGCATGTGAGAGCAAGGACAGTCAGGCTGCCAGAATACA
>NC_024309.1:13805741-13808604 GCF_000523025.1 Cynoglossus semilaevis | reverse complement strand
TACATATATATATATACACATATATACACATATAATATATATATATGTGTGTGTATATATACATATATATACATAAATATACATATATACATATACATACATATATAATATATATGTGTGTATATATACACATACATACATATACATATATAACATATATATGTGTGAATATATATACATATATATATACACATACATACATATACATATATACATATACATATATATATATTATATATAATATATATGTGTGTATATATATGTATATATATGTGTATATAAATGCTCTGCGACTGGACTAACCAGTGAAGTCTAATGTGTCACGGCTGCAGTTACTCTAAGTGTCCACTGAATGTGGTCTACAGTGTGAATCCAACTCCATGTAGACTGGATCATCAAGACCAGACCACAGACCTTTCAAATCGTGTTGATCAGGCCCCTAAACCCAGCCACACCTGGGCCGCAGCCCGGTCGTGCAGCCCACTCTGGGGTCACAGACCGTGGAGTTTTTTAATAAACACGGAGTAATTTCCCTGAGTGGATTTAAAGAGCACTGAAAACAAAACAAAACGCTTCATATTTTCACTTCCTGCACATATAAAAGTTTTTCTTTTTTTTTTTTTAAATGGGATGTGACCCAGTGTTGACCACCCACACTCATTATGTCATGATGACTTGACGAACTCTGAGTCAGTTACAGTCGAAGGAGAAGTTTAAAAAAAACATGTACTCACCACAGGACGCCGTCTGTGTCAGGGCCAGTATTTGGAGTATTTAGAGTACACAGAGTACTTCTTGATGGTGTACTGAGACGTAGTCCTGTGTTCCATACACCGCACAACCCCAGGACACGGACTGGGGCAGGTGTACAGAGAAAGAGGGCTTTAATGGCAACAGGGCAGTTTGTCATGGTGCTGAAAAAATAATTTAAAAAAAATCTTTAAAATTGTAACAATGTAAGATTTAATTAAAAAATACAATAAATAATTTTAAAAAACCATCTTTTAATGATTAAAGTCATTAAAAGCCTGAACCTCGCAGTATTAAACGACCTGACTGAGCAGGAAGGTTGTTACATTAGGGAGTCATTCCTCTGAGCTCCAGCAGAGGGCTCCCTCCGTTTCACTGTGTCCAAGTGGGCCGCAGTTCAGAGAGCATCTGCGGAACACATCAGTGAAGCAGGAACAGGTCAATTAGACCAGTGGTCAGATAACGAACAGGACAAACAGGGTTTGGAATTCATGCCAGGTCAATTCAAGGACTTTCCAGGTCCAGTTCGAGGTTTCGTTAAAGAAAAAAAAATATTTTTTTCACCCTAATATGAGCAAATATCAAAAACTTACACAACATTAAATGATT
The DNA here is from genome assembly GCF_000523025.1 of Cynoglossus semilaevis. Classification (NCBI taxonomy): domain Eukaryota; kingdom Metazoa; phylum Chordata; class Actinopteri; order Pleuronectiformes; family Cynoglossidae; genus Cynoglossus; species Cynoglossus semilaevis. Next base: position 13,807,245 of record NC_024309.1, on the reverse strand, counting down.
CCAGGACTTTCAAGGGTTTTCAAGCACCAACATGAATCACATGTCCTGGTCTAAAAAAAAAAAAAAAAAAATTAATTTTCCCAGAAGCATTACGAGAGTGTGATTTACTGCCCACGGTGGGTGTAAATGTGAGAGCGGGGCTTTAAAGCCTCACCCCTCCTCCCCCTCCAATCCCTGGGTTTCAGAGATTAACTCAGAGGCTGGATTAAAATCTCAAAATAGAGAAATCCTTTTTAGACGAGCAGATTGATTAAAAACTAAAAACGTGGAATTCTGGAGCGAGGAGAGACGAGCAGGAACTCAGTTTTATGGGGATATTTTTCTTTAAAACGCTGTGTTTGAACAAACGTACAGTCATAAAAACTGAAGCTCTGAGGTGGAACAGAGAGCGAGGGCTCCCCCCTCAGGTCAGTGGACAATGGGGGCTTTGATAGAAGAAAAAAAAAGAGAGATAACACAGATAAAGACTATTCACAAGATAAGTTCTATAGATGAGACCAATAGTTAGCTGTTAGCTGTTAGCTGTTAGCTGTTAGCTGTTAGCTGTTAGCTGTTAGCTGTTAGCTGTTAGCTGAACGGGAGGGAGGGCAGAAAGGCCTGACTTCCAGGTCCTCGACACGAGGACAGGAAATAAATTATAGGATAAAAAAAAACAAACAAATGTAATGAAATGAATTATTAATACAAAATATAACCAGACAATAATGCAACTATAAAAAGTCTCGGGCCACAAAAACCCTCTTCAAGTGCCACCGTTCGGTCCCCGGGCCAGATGTTGAACATCAGTCTGTTTTATACAGAAATTAAAAAAAAAAATTTTTTTCATTTAAAGTGAAGTGAAGGGACGAACGTTTTTTAAAAAAAATTCTTTTCAGTCATTTTGAGGCCGTGGTCTCAGGGTCTCGGTCTTCGCTGCAGTTTGTGGGAAACGCTGCAGAGACAGAGTTTTTTTTTTTTCTCTTCGTAGGAACAGACGCTTGATATCGTCATCGCCGTTTGGTTGTGGGAAGCAGGTGTATGTGAGCGCGGCCGTGCAAACCAAATTTAGTCATGTGCTAACTTCCCCCCGCGGACCCCAGGTTCCCTCTGCGTTTCCCAGCAGAGCTCACTTCCCCCTGCCCCCCCCACCTGCACATGTACCACACACACAAGGCTGCGTCTGCTGCACGCACACACACAAACACACACACACACATACACACACACCTCGGCCGTCAACATTTATGTTGTTTTTTTTTTACTTTTTAAAATTTAATCAACTTTTCTTCTGCCGCTCCTCCTCCTCTTCTTCCTCCTCTTCTTCCTCCTCTTCTTCCTCCTCTTCTTCCTCCTCTTCTTCCTCCTCTTCTTCCTCCTCCTCTTCCTCCTCCTCCTCCTCCTCTACGTCCCATCCTCCGTCTCCACAGCTCCTCTCTCTCCTTCCAGACCTGAGCTCTCTTCCTTCCTGTCCCACTCACAGCTTCCTGCTCCGTCTCTTATCACTCCAGAAAACCTGACACAGTCC
>NC_024309.1:13804852-13805608 GCF_000523025.1 Cynoglossus semilaevis | reverse complement strand
GCAGAGGTCCACCTGGGCCAGATCTGTTGATGGAGGTATTTATTATAAACAATATGAGCTGGACTTCACCGCCTGCAGAGGAACAATCAGTCTGAAGTGGAGCGGCCCTGTTTTTATTTATGTATTTATTTATCTGACAGGAAGTGGTGGGCACGCTGGGACATTATCAGCTCATTCTCCTCTGAGGGGTTTTCCTCCCGGCTGAGGAAATCGTCTGCTTTGATTTACTCCCTAAATCGGAGTCCTTTTTTTTTTTTTTTTTTTTTTATACTTTTGCCCTAAAGATCACCTTCCTGCTTCTAATTTTGAAACGCGTTTGTGGCTTTGAGTGGAAGTAAAACAACAGCAGGGGGGACAAGGGCGTCCGGCTTTGTAGTAAAAAAAAAACAAATCTGACTCAGGGACAACGTATGGACTCCACACACCTACACTCAGATATTTTTCAGATATTTTTCAGATCCTCCGTTGGACCTGGACCTCGTCTAAAGTTTCCAGAACATTCTGCCACATCTTTAAAACCTATCAACACGTGTGAACGTACGTGTATGAACAGGATGTATTTATTGTTCCATATGACACTGCCTCCAGATTCAGCTCTGCCAGGGCGTGACCAGGTCGTAAGGTCATCTGATAACGGCCCTCGCTCAGCGGCGGCGGTGATGACACATGTTTGAAAGGGTTCAGAGTCAGGAGTCAGGAGTCCGACCGGCGGCCGCAGACCCCACAGGCCGCCCCCGGCGCCCCCGCGGCCGGGCG
>NC_024309.1:13799614-13803521 GCF_000523025.1 Cynoglossus semilaevis | reverse complement strand
TCCCTCAGTTTCCTGATAGGAGCTTTTTCCCATGTTATCCTACAGCAGAGGTGACCTTCTCCCCCCGGACACTCACGGCTGTCATTGAGTTCTATTCAAATGCACTGAGTTTTATTACATCCTTTATATTTATAACAATTGATTTAATTAGAAATGAATTAAATTTCATCCACTTAGACTTAAGTTTGTTTGTTTAGCAAAGAAACGACAAAGTTAAGCAAAAATATTTAAATGTAAACGATTCAGAAAATGCTGCAAAAAAAAACACCAGCAAATATCATTAAAAAAGCCCAAAGGTGATCAAGGCTACGCTAATGCTAACATTCTGGGAAAAGTAAAAGTGGAAACAAAAAAAAAATTAAAATCAACCAAAAACATTAACTGATCAAAAACAGGTTGACATGAAGAGGAATTGATTATAAATGTTAGCCAAGAACGTCTTGGTTGTATAAGAGTTCGCCGAATTGATCAAGTTGTTCAATAATTTAAAGGTGACGGCGGCGCAGCGTGACCTAGGGGGCAGCGTTGAGCAGATACTGACGCTCCAGACCATTGTGTGTAAATGAGGAGAGGAGATAATCTGCAGCAGGTGAACTGACCTCCGTGACCTCTGGTCAAACACTGGAGCTCCTTCAGGAGGGAGTGGGAGATAAAACAACCTGGGGGGGGGGGGGGGGGGGGGGGGACCCCCAAGCCAGAACACCCCCGCGGACACAGAGACAATGTACTCTGGCAGATGCTTTTCAGCCAAAAAATCAACAATACCCAGGTCAGGGTTATAAACAAACAAACTTCGCAAAAGTTTTGGTTGTCTGCTTCGCACCAGCTTTTTACGGGTAATTTTAGTACGCAGCAATAATTAAACAAGTTCTCGATGTAACAGAATTGGCATCAAACCATTTTTTTTCCTAATTAGTCAATTAAATTGAAGAATAGCTGCAGCCCTAGTTTTATTGGAACCCAAAAATATAGCTACCCATATAAAGATAGGCTCTATACCTCAAACCTGAAATATGAATATTACTGACTATAATAACTCTTTATCATTTAAACAGAAAAAATACGACAGTCAAAATTATTGGTTTTCAACATAGGGCTCGTGGCCTTCAAGCGGCTCGTCAGCTCCTGTGCGTCGGCTTCCTGTAAGACCATGAATAAAGTCGGTGAATGGGCAGAGTGTAGTACTTCCTGACTGTCCGCAGACACGGACCAATCAGAGGCTGAGCTGCGATTTCCCACAAAAACAACATGATGTTTCTGTTGTCTTTAACTCTGGGCCTCAGATTGAGCCTCAGATTGAGCCTCAGATTGAGCCACAGATTGAGCCACAGATTGAGCCTCAGATTGAGCCTCAGATTGAGCCACAGATTGAGCCTCAGATTGAGCAGCGTTGACATCAAAGTCAAAGCAGTTCAATAATAAACATCATGAACTGGTTCAGGTTTCCATCACTGACTCATTCATTTCCTGTCTTTGAGAGGAAGCTGAGCTTCCCTACCATCGGAGCGATCACTGCTGTTCTGAAGAACACTTGGATGTAGGTCGCAGCCCACAGCCCACAGCCCACAGGTCACTTCTTCCTATCAGAGCAGCAGTGTAAAAGGGAACAGGACACAGAGGAAGCATCCACACACTCGCTGCATTTCCTCTATAAAACCACAGCTGTGTGAAGCAGCAACAACAACCACGACGATGACGACGATGACATCATCAACGACATCATCAACGACAGTGAGGATCAACGCTGACTCCTCTGGACCAGGTTGGATGGTCGGATGTCTTCCAGTTTGTCCTTCAGGTGACATGAAGATGGTCAGAGGTTCAACAGCAGACGGTCAGGAGAACAAACGGTTCCAAGGAACGTCAGGAACTCTAAAGGAGAAGTAGGTTCACGGATGAGGAAGTTCCACAGACGGGGTTTTAAATTTGGTTGTTTCATCACTGTGACATTCAGTAGACCAGTCCAGGGTCCAGGGTCCAGAGTCCAGAGTCCAGAGTCCAGAGTCCAGAGTCCAGAGTCCAGGGTCCAGGGTCCAGAGTCCAGAGTCCAGAGTCCAGAGTGCAGGGTCCAGGGTCCAGAGTCCAGAGTCCAGAGTGCAGGGTCCAGGGTCCAGAGTCCAGAGTCCAGAGTCCAGAGTCCAGAGTCCAGAGTGCAGGGTCCAGGGTCCAGAGTCCAGAGTCCAGGGTCCAGGGTCCAGGGTCCAGAGTCCAGAGTCCAGAGTCCAGAGTGCAGGGTCCAGGGTCCAGAGTCCAGTTGACCTTCAGGGTCAAACCTGATTCTTTTTCAAGATGAAATCTGTTTAAAATGATGAATTTTTAATTTTCAACAATTTTAATGCTGAGTTGTTTCTGTATGATTTAGTTTGACCTTTGACCTATTATTTGACCCCTAGAGGAGAGCTGGGGGTCAACAGGTGGAGGCAGGGTCACACCCAGGACAGGTGTCCAGTCCATCACCGTTCACACTCACTATTTATTGGCAAATAATTTTATAATAATTTTTGCTGCTGTTGCAAACTTTTAAAACTTCAAGCTAACTCTCGTAGTAGTTGTAGTATTTTCCTTGCGTATTTATCCATGGCCAAACTCGTACCCATTTTCATAAGTATTTGCCGAGTATGTGTTTTGTTTTTTTTCTTGGCAAGCTTTTGGCTAACTCTTAGTTTTGCTGTTGTTGCTAACTTTCTAGAAAAATCTCCGCCAACTGTTAGCTATATTTTCTATTTCGCCAGATTTTGGTAGTTTTTAGTGTAATTAAATAATTAAATAAATGATAGTAAATTAAATATTTTTTGGACTTACGTTTAAACCTCAGAACTTTGGCTAACTCTTAGTCATGCTAACTCGCTCTGCTAGCTGTGACTTGAATCCATTTTTAAAGCTATAAAAACTCAGATTGTTTTTTAACCTAGAATTCTGTTCAATAAAATCAGTTTGGAGTATTTAGTAGGTCTACACAGTTCTGCTGTAAAAGTACTAGGTGACGCAGTATTTGGTCACATGACTCATCCATGTTTCTTCATCGTCACCTTATCGCCTCCTCTCTCTCTCTCTCTCTCTCTCTCTCTCTCTCTCTCTCTCTCCTGCCGCCTATTGATCCAGATTCTTGCCAGGTGCGTTGACACATGACCACAGAGCCACTATTGATCCACGCCGCTCATGTCGCGGGTCGCCGCGGCGTCCTGTTAGCACCCGCGGGGCTATCGCGTTTTGTTCTGCCGTGACGCTTTAGCGCCTCCACAGAGGCAAAGGCCACACATGAAAGGACTGCGAGTGTTTGAGTAACGCAGCGATCAATTCACTCACAAAGAGCCCAGTGTCTCAGCACGGGCCCAGAACTCAGTCTGGACCAGAACTCGGTCTGGACCAGAACTCAGTCTGGACCAGACGATCCGGCCAATCACAGCCTTTATTTTTAAAGTCTACAAACGGCCACTTTATTAGCGACAGGTTTAAACACTGGTGAAAACGTCTGAGAACATTTTGACTGTAGTTGAGACGACGCTTTTACGTCGGCCGCACAGCCGTAACATGAACCTTATGTTTGATCACATCCCAAAGTTTCTCTATTCCAAAAAAAGTATAAAATAATTTACAAATTGATAAAAATATAAACGTTGTTAAAGATTTGTAGCCAGAGGGTCATTGGTTCGATTCCTAAATTTGTTTTCCAAAAATCCAAAATTATTTTTCAATAACTGCCAGTAGAGGCGCTGTCTGCTACTAAATAGTTCTTCCACAGCATAAAGAGGAGACTCAAACTGCAGGCTGCGGACAACGGTTGTTGTCAGAGGTCAGAGGTCAGAGGTCAGAGGTCAGAGGTGGAGGTCACCCAGCCAACATGAGTTTTTGTTTTTCATATTTATTTGTAGAACCGGGCGTGTCCTGGTGGAACCGATGATTCAGC
>NC_024309.1:13798377-13799229 GCF_000523025.1 Cynoglossus semilaevis | reverse complement strand
GGATCTGGATCAGATCTGGATCTGGATCTGAATCAGATCTGGATCTGAATCAGATCTGGATCTGGATCAGATCTGGATCAGATCTGGATCTGGATCTGGATCTGGATCAGATCTGGATCTGGATCTGGATCTGGATCAGATCTGGATCAGTTCCTCCTCTTCGTCCCTGATCCATCAGGAGGTTCCATTTTTACATTTAAATGAATTTTTTTTTTCACAATTTGCAAAACGATCACATATTTTGTTTTTTTATGATGTTAATTTCCTCGTGTTTCTTTCTTCTTTTTTTCAGTGTGTTATTATTGACTTTGTTAATTTTCTGTTTTTATTAACGTCCTGTCAAATGATTAAAAATTAGAATCTGTTCAATCATATGGTGGCTGTGAATCAAACACAATTAATCGTGACTAATTGATTAGTAGAAAATCATGATTAACTGCAGTAGTAATTGGAGGATGGAATTGCCGTGAGTTTTTTTTTACTTAGAAACATTAATCATTTTTAATACGATTTATTTTCACATATTATTCAACGTTGATAATGTGGTTTATTTCCACAGCGCCCTCTACGGGCGATCTCAGGAACAGTTCACTTTTTACTTTCGTCATTTTCTCGGCTGACGCGCAGCAGCAGCAGCGTCGGTGGCGTACAAACGTTCGGAGGTCACGGAGTTTCTAAAGGTCAGCTCCATGGCTGACGCCCCCTGCAGGCTGATCCTGGACTTCCAGGGCTTCAGATCAAGCCCACAGACCAAGGTGAGAGATAGAGGAGGAGGAGCATCACACTGACGGCGCTTAACATTGAATGATCGGCCAATAAACACCAGAGGGTAGAAACCCCCACCCCCCCACC
>NC_024309.1:13776686-13778786 GCF_000523025.1 Cynoglossus semilaevis | reverse complement strand
CCTCCCCCCTCGGCACAGCTGGGGGTTTTGTGCTCTCAAGCGAGAGAAAATTTTCCCAGCAATCCCCACATGCAGGGAAGGAAAAGGCCCGTGTCACCAGTCAGACGTCACGTGACTGCAGTTCTGAAACAGTGGTGTCATTTTTTATTTTTTTCATTTTTTATTTTTTCTGTCTGTCAACGACTCAAAATTTCAAGTCCCCAATTTTTCAGAGCAGGGAAAAACCATGAGCGAGCGTCAAGACTCTCACATCCTGATTTGGTGCTGAAGGTTAACCTCGTCGTCCCGTGTGTGATCTCTCAGATCTGCAATCTCACGGACAGACGCTGTCTCTCAGCCTGAGCTCAGTTCAGTTCTGCACAGTCAGATGTCCCGACACCTGGTGATGGACGGTTAGCGCGTGTTAGCGTGTGTTAGCGCGTGTTAGCGCAGCTCTTTCTCAGATTCAGGAGGTTTTCAACCACACTGGAAGAGAAGTAAAAGTTCAAAAAAGTTTTTAATTTAACGTCGTCTGAGTTCGACCTTTTCAGGAACAGTCGAGGTGATGGTTCCACCTGCGTTTTTAAACTCATTCTTCTTTGTATTTTTAACTCGTTTAACCTGTGAGAGATTATAAAAATCCGACAAATCGAGGCCTCGTCACGTTTGATTGACAGCCGCGGCGGCGTCTCTGATCATATTCCATCTTCCTGAGCGACAGAGTGATGAGAATAAAGGAGAAGGTGTGATTCCTGTTCCTCTCCTCCACAGCCCCCCCCCCCCCCCCACACCCCCCCGCTCTCTGCAGCAGGTGTCGGAGGAAGTCGTCGTCCAATCAGAGTCTCAGCCTGGGCGCTGAGAACAACAGACCAGTGACTCTGACGCCTACAGTCGAGAAGAAACAGTCGGTAAAAAAAATAATAAAAAAAATCTGAAATGATGCTGAAAATGTCGATCCTTATTTTATGACTTCTTTATACTGTTGGGTTTTTTTTTTTTTTACCCAAATTTTTCAGAGCATTTCATTTTGGGACAAAATTAATTCGTTAATTAGCTTATAATGTGTCAGCGGCTAGCTAGCTTTAGCTAACCTTAGCGATTTCTGTTACTACATTCTAGCTACTTCCTGGAACTTCATTTTTCTAATTTGTTCTAAATTTGACAGCACCTTGGCTAACGTTTAGTTATTAGTAAATATATATTTTTTTTTTTTTTTCGGACTAACCTTTAACTATCCTGCTGTGGTTTGGATGTTTTTCCACCTAATTCTTTTATCTTCTAATTTTTTATTTTTTATTTTTTATTTTGAGCTTCCAAAATAAATTATCCCACAGTATTTTAGTCGATTGATTTTTCTGGCTAACTTTTAGCTTCTGTTAGCATGTGTGACGGTTTTGTCCAAGTCAGTTGTTATTTTTTGGACATTGGTTCAAATCCCGGCACATTTTCAAACAGGAACATGTTTTTATCTGGTTTACGTTGCTGAAGGAACAACTTTAGGTTTTAAATATGAGAAACTAAAAAGTCAGAAAAATCCAATATTTTTCACTTTAAGTAATAAATGTAAACCTTAAAGGAGCTCTGAACCGTGCTAACGGTCACTGACCGGTCAGTGACCGTTAGCACGGTTCAGTTCACACTGGACCTGACGTCCAGCGGCTCATTAACAGGGTGTTCCAACCCACAACTGTTTGAGTCTTTGTCCAGTCCGCGCCCGCCGCGCAGCTCCACGGACTCGGGGGGGATCGGTGCCGGGTGCTAACACATATACACCTTCCGTGTCCGTGATTTAAACCAACGCCGCGCCGCGGCACACAGGAGCCAGCCAACGCATTGTGCAATTCCCAAGAAAGTTACCCGCAGACGGGGGCCGGCGACCCGCGGCTCGGCCGCCGTTTCTGAACTCACTTGGAAGGCGGACAGTTTGTGCTGCTACGCCAAGGACAGGAAGTGCTCGCAGAGGGACAGGAAGTGCTCAGCGCTGCAGCAGCCGAGGCTGGAACTGAGATAATGCCATTGTGTAAACGAGCCAAGTGACCTCTCCCTGAGCGTTGGAGTCCAGAGGCTGGCGTCAGGAGCCTTGGCCCCCACCCAGGCCCAGACTCCCCAGGCACGGGGTGG
>NC_024309.1:13775242-13775714 GCF_000523025.1 Cynoglossus semilaevis | reverse complement strand
CTATAAATATAAATATAATATATATAAATTATATATATATAAATATAAATATATTTTATAAATATAAATTTAAAAACATATACACAAAATATACACACGGTCTTAATTACTTTTATTAATTTTTTTAATTTTTTTAAATTTTTTTTTCCAGATTTTCTCATGGACCAAATTAAAATAACTCTCTGGGCCACATCCAGCCCGCGGGCCTTATCTTTAACGCTGGTGTTGTGTTCACGGCCACCACGTTTCATACGAACTTCGTGTTACAGCTGAAATCATCGATGTAATAATTATTATAACGAACACGTTAATCATCAAGTTGACGTCTGACGTCAGACGAACGTATCGGCGAGAATCGGGAGAAACTGCTGTGACGTTGAGGGGTCGGTGACCACAGCTTTGTCCACTGTTGTTGATTTGGGGGACACTCGTCGCCCCCCGCTCACTCACCGGCCCCCCCCCCCGCCCCCCG
>NC_024309.1:13774324-13774599 GCF_000523025.1 Cynoglossus semilaevis | reverse complement strand
GCGGCGCCCGTGCGCGCCGGGCGGCCCCGGAGCCCAGAGCCAGAGCCAGAGCCAGAGCCAGAGCCAGAGCCAGAGCCAGAGCCAGAGCCAGAGCCGCGCCAAGAGCGAACCGCGGATCCGACGACCCATGAACGCGTTCATGGTCTGGGCCAAGGATGAGCGCAAGAGGCTGGCGCAGCAGAACCCGGACCTGCACAACGCCGAGCTCAGCAAGATGTTGGGTGAGTTCTCTCCCCTCACACACACACACACACTGGGCTCCTGGGTTTGGGAGA
>NC_024309.1:13770995-13772900 GCF_000523025.1 Cynoglossus semilaevis | reverse complement strand
TCCCCCCCCGCCGCCTCGACAGCCGCCGCCGCCTCAGGCAGAGCCGACATGGCCGCCCTGACCTACGGCCCCCCCGAGGGCAGCATGGCGGGGCCGGAGAGCCTCATATCCTCGGTGCTGTCCAACGCCAGCACCACCGTTTACTACTGCGACTACAACAACTCCTAACAGGAGCTGTGACCTTTGACCTCACTGCTCGGCCCCCGCTTCTCTTTTTTTTTTTTTTTTTTTTTTTGTTCAACAGAATGATTGTTGTTTTGGATCAAATCCCGACAGGAAATGCCTCGGAGTTTCTAAAAAGCCATAGAACATTTTGAAGGTTTAATCTCAGCTCGTGTACAGTCACTGTTTTTAATGTTTTGATGTAAAAACTGACGTGTTTTTATACTTTTTTTGCACTTTGGAAAAATAAATGTTGTTGTTTTTTTTGCAAATAGACTCTTTTTCTTCTTCTTCTTCTTCTTATTGCCTTCATTTTTTTTTTTTTTTAACCTGTCATTAAAGTTGTTCTTTGAAGAGGAAATGGCTAAAATCCTAACTCGCTAACGACCTCACGGGAGTTTCCGATCCACGTGACGACTCAGCGTCGCCCCCTCCCTGTCGTTTCTCTTTAACCTCCTGGATGTTTTTCCCTCTTCTACGCTTGAGTTTGACTCGGTTCCAGGCAGCACTAGTCGCTCACCTGTGACCCGGCTTCCTGCCTCGGGCCGAGGTCGGAGGTAATCGTCGCGTCCGGGACGAGCGCGCTCTTATTGGTCAGCGCGTACAGGAATAACAGCTGACGACACACACACTTCCTGTCTGAGCGTAGTGGAGTGTGTGGTGAAAAAAAAAAAAAACAGCGTTAAAACGACCGACTTTAATGATCGACGTCGTTGATGATCATGTTTGAAAAAATGAAAAACTAATTTTATTTATAGTCTAAAATCGACTTTTAATGCTAACTATTAATATTATTATTAATTATTAATTATCATCAGTGACTACAGTGAAAGAATTAAATTATTTTTTTTCTCTTCCTTTAGCTAATTATTTATTATTTATTATTTATTGTTGTTTTTACTAAATCCAGACGCACTTTTAATTGTGAGGCTAACTGTTAGCTATCACGTTGTTTTATATTATTTATATTTTATTTGTGTAGTGAGTTAATATATATGTATTAGCTAATTTATTTTTTTTGTTATTTCAAACATCATCATCTATGACTTTTAATTACTTTTTTTTTTTTTTTTACATTTTTACAAGTTTTTAACCTTTAGATATTTTATAGTCTTATGATTTATTTATTTATTTATTTATTTATTTATTTTCACACATTCATCGTAACGTCCCGTGTGTTTAGCTAGCCGTTAGCATCTTTACATATAAAGTAAATATTACACAAGTATAAAGTATATAAACTGTAATAGAAATTTCAACATATTCAATGATAATACAAAGATTAACAACATGTCTTGGCTAACCTTTAGCTAACGCTTTAGCTAAAGGTTAGCTTTAGCTAACTAATTATATTATATTATATATATATATTATTATTATTATTACTCTATATTTTTTAGCTAAAACTAATAGATTTTTTTTATTAACTTTGGAAATGAATTCATTACAAAGATGTCATTCTACAAAACAGTCACAGAACCGATGGTTCCTCCGACCCAGAACTGTTATTTTCTGGCTTAGATTTAAACCAAACCCTGATCCACGTCAGACTGGACCTGGAGGACGAGTCCCCGTGTTTATGGTCCAGAAAAAGGTCCAGGGTAAAAATAGGTTTTTGTCTGTTTTAAAAGGAAGAGGTTCTGGTCCCAGAGGTCGATCGCCGTGACCTCGGCTACAGCTTTAGCTCTGGACAGGAAACGCGTGTGTGTGTGTGTGTGTGTGTGTGTGTGTGTGTGTGTGTGT
>NC_024309.1:13769327-13770642 GCF_000523025.1 Cynoglossus semilaevis | reverse complement strand
TGGTATCTGTGAGCACTAATTGATTAGGGATAAAGGAAGAGGAAATCTGGGGGAGTGGGATTTGGTGGTGTAGTACTGTGAGTACTACTTCAAATACTGAGGCTAGAAGTACTTCAAGTATTGATTAACTTAGAATATCATGACTGAGGTCAGGAAAATCAAATTTGGCGTTTCAAATTATTGCCTAAATCTACTAAAGGTTAGCAAACAATGTTTTTAACAACAGCGTTAGCACCGTTAGCTTTGAGTTAGCAACAACTAGCATGTACTTTAGTTGAAGTTGGATTATAAGATACAACATTTAGTCACTTAGCCAACAGATGGCTAAAGGTTTGGACACAAAGTAGGTAAGAGTTAGCCAAATGGATTAACGTTAGCAAATATGTTATTAATAGTTAGCTGGTTAGCTAACGAAGGTTAAAGAAAAGCAGAAGCAGCAAAAAAACAAATGAGTAACAGAGTGAAGTAAGGTCGAAAAGGGGACCTGTATGTGTGTGTGTGTGTGTGTGTGTGTGTGTGTGGGGGTGTGTGTGTGTGTGTGTGTGTGTCCCGGGGCCTCAGAGATTACAGCGGCCGTAGCGTCGGCTACATTAACACAAACGGCTCTTAATCATGAAACCAAAAAAAAACCTGTGACCTCCCAGTGCCCTCACACACACACACACACACACACACACACACAGTCAGATCTCTAACAGTAACAAGTCAGTAAAAAAAAAAAAAGTGAATTCAATCCAACGTCAGTTCTAAAATAATTCAAATCAAAAACTGAGCTGAAAATAAAAGTCGACAGAAATTTTTACAGAAACGACAAAAATGAACTAAAAACATTTCAGAGAACAGGTAGCTACAAGTTAGTAACCGCAACATGCTAAAAGTTAGCCAACAACGAAAGGTTAGTCTTGACAAATGATATATTATTATTATTATGTTTGCCAAAATTATTAGCATTAGCGCGGAGAGTGTTAGCAAAAGCATTAGCCCAAGGCTAATGTTGAAAGACACAACAGATAGACGTAGCCGTCGCAAAAAGCTGCTAAAGGTTAAAAAAATAAAGTTTTAAATTTACCATTTGAAATCAAACGTTAGCATACCCAGGGCTAAAAAAAAAAAAGCTACAGTTAGCATCAGGAAAAGTCACAGTTAGCTGAAACCCGACTCTCGTGAACTGATGTTCTGTTATCTGCTGGTTAGTTTTTAACCTTTTTGTTTTGTTTGGCTAACTTTTAGTATTTTTTGACTAACTTTTAGCATTAAAAAAAAACATTATTATTCCTTATTTTCCTTGTTGTGTTTTGTAAAAATTATCACTAAT
>NC_024309.1:13766313-13768156 GCF_000523025.1 Cynoglossus semilaevis | reverse complement strand
GCTATAGTTTGGATAGCATTTGGCTTTTTGTTTAGCCCCCCCCCCCGCATCTCTATTTGTTCTGTTTTTCTTTAACTAATAGTTAATTATTAACAGCTGAAATGTTGGTTACTGGTTAAGCTAGTTAAGGTTTTCACTCTGGTTAATCCACCACTAACAGGTGAGTTCAAAGACAGCCATAACTCTTAAATGTGATTGGTCGTTAAAGACACGTCATCTGCATACAATCGAACCTACGGACGTGGACCTGAGGAGACAAACGTCCTCCATTGTCCTCGGACTTTTTATCTGTAGTTTTTTTTTTTCTCTGTGACTCTTCCTCACGACACCTGTCCTCACTTCCTGGTATCCGTCCGTGAAAGATGGTCTGGGAACGTCCTCCGTCCTCCGTCCGACAGGAAGTCACGCAGCAACAACTTCACACCCGCCGCAATATTTTAGGAATCAGCGACGGGAACTTCCTAAAAAATAAAAATACATGAAAATACAGTCTAAACAGAGAGGAAGAGGTCGGGGGGTCACGACCCGGGTCAACCCCTGCCTTTGTTGTCTCCCTGGACTGGTGTGTGTGTGTGTGTGTGTGTGTGGCCGACACCTTTGTTATTTATAATCTTCAGGAATCCCACAATTCATTGCACCATGTTGAGTAAGAAGTATTTTTATGACGGTCCAATCACGGGTGACGACATTTTTATGATCCATAGTTTTGTTACAGTCGGGCCCTGATGTTCAAAGTCAGGCTCGTGGCCCGAAAAACAATCCTGGATCTGGACTTTATGAGTTTGGAGCCTCATTTATTTAGACTTTAAATTGAAATTATTTCAAGTTTGAACTCGACTGAATTCAGTCAACGTTTATCGACTTTGGTCTTTGGCTAATTCTGAGCTAACGTTTAGCCGTTCTTCAGCTTCAGTTCTAGATATTTGTCTTTTAGGGTATCGACTTTGGTCTTTGGCTAATTCTGGGCTAACGTTTAGCCGTCCTTCAGCTTCAGTCGTAGATATTTGTCTTTTAGGTTTTTTTTTTTTTGTTGCTAATTTTTAACTTTATGGATTTTTTTATTACATTTATTTTTAACTCCCAGTTAATTATTATTATTTTAATACTAAGTCCTTGATGTTTCCTGTTGTAAATATTGATCTTTTAGCTGTTGCTAACTTTTAATTGTCAACTTTTAGATTTAATTTTTTTTACAGTTAACGTTGTAGATATTATGACCTGATTTTTATTAAAGCCTTTAATATTGCTAATTATTATTACACTGTGCTAATTAAAGCTAATTAGCTGCATGTTAGCTAGTGGCTAGCTGTTTGGATCTGCTTTGTTTTTTTATGGTTGATCTTCACTCACTCACGGTTGACAGTTGTGTTTTGGTGGAAGTGCCGTCAGCCCAGAGTCTAGACACTGGTCGGTCTCCACGGTCGGTCTCCGCGGTCGGTCTCTGACACAGGAAGAAACTCTGGTTATTGGATATTTTAGCTTCAAACAAACGATCAAACAGGTTCCACTGAAACAGCAAACACTTCAGTTCCACTTCCCTAAAAGTCCATCCCCACACACACACACACACACACACACACACACACACACACACACACACACACACCTGAGACTCTAAATATACTGTATGTTTCCTCAATATAAATAAATAAAAAATATAAAAATTCTCCTTATTAACATTCTGTTAATAAATAAATGAAATGTCACAGAATCTGTTGTTGAAAGTCATTAAAACTCCTTCACTTTTATCATCGTTATTTAAATATATATATACATATATACATATATATATACGTATATATGTATATATATGTATATATATGTATATACATATATATACATA
>NC_024309.1:13764971-13766193 GCF_000523025.1 Cynoglossus semilaevis | reverse complement strand
ACATATATATACATACTATATATACATATATATGTATATACATATATATGTATATACATATATATGTATATACATATATGTATATATATGTATATATATATATATATATATTTTTTTTTTTTTAAATAAATCATATTATTATCTGGGGGGTCTGAGTTGGAGGAAGGGGGAAATACAGTACAGTACAGTACGGTACAGTACAGTACGGTACAGTACAGTACGGTACAGTACAGTACGGTACAGTACAGTACGGTACAGTACAGTACGGTACAGTACAGTACGGTACAGTACAGTACGGTACAGTACAGTACGGTACAGTACAGTACGGTACAGTACAGTACGGTACAGTACAGTACGGTACAGTACAGTACGGTACAGTACAGTACGGTACAGTACAGTACAGTACAGTACAGCAGTGGGTTCGGCCGTTAGTTTGATTTCCGTCCTGTTGTTCCAGTTGTTGCCACCAGGGGTCGTCTGTGCACAGGACTCGGTGAGGCGCAGACGCAGATTAAAACTTCCTTCTTCATCATTAAGAACAAGAAGAAACAAGAAGAACTCAGTGAAGGAGCGAGGTCTTCAACCACGTCCTCGTCACTGGTGGGAGTTTGTTGGTTTGTTTGTTTGTTTGTTTGTTTGTTTGGAACAGAATAAAAATGAAACATAAATAAAGTACAAAAGTAATAAAGTAAAGTAATACACCAGCAGTTCTCAGTTCAACTGCAGAGATTTAGATGTTGATTCAGAGAAGAACCGACTTTGAAAAAGATTTTTTGTTTTTTTTTTCATTTTTCATGAATTTTAATTTTTAGTGTCTTAAAAAAAATTACAGTAGTTTTAGAATCTATTTACAGAATATAAAAAAAATTAAGTTTTTTTTTGTATATTAGTGACTTAAAAACACAAACTGAAAGGTAGGAAAAATTATAAAAAAAGATAAAAATAAAGCTAACACCTGTCATTTCACCAGACTAAAAAGATTTTTTTTAAATTCCATTTCTATCTGTTTGTGTTTTTATCTAGACCGGTGATTTTCAAAGTGTAAGGTATAACACCTCTAGGGGGCGCCAAACACTTCATTGTTGGTTCAAAACAAATAAAATAAAATAAAATGCAGGACAACATGTAAAGTAGCTAACGAACACGAGAAAGAACGGATTTGATCAGTGAAGAAGACGAAGACGAAGACGAAGAAGAAGGAGAAGAAGAAGAAGAAGAAGAA
>NC_024309.1:13759771-13764717 GCF_000523025.1 Cynoglossus semilaevis | reverse complement strand
TTGAAGTTGACATTTGTAGGTTTCAAATTGAACTCATTTGATTCTTTTTTTCTTTGTCCATAAAAAAATCTTAAAACAAGACAAAAATTATTTTTTACTATTTTCGGTGACACTTTTCACATTTTAATCCTGTTTTGGCTTCTTTCTTCGGACTCCTTTTTTTTGTTTTTTTTTTGTTTTGTTTTTTTTTTTGTATTTGGCTGTTTTAAAAATTTTTTTAAAGTTTCTAATGATCTTTTTGGCTAACGTAGCATTAAAATAATCTTTAATATTTTTGGTTGACTTCACTGATCTTTTCTACTTTTTTTTCCAGATTTTTGTTATTTTCAGCATCTACTTAAATCTTTGTCTCATGATTTAGTTAACAAGCAACTATTTATATATATTTATATATTTTTGGCCTAAAACCTTAAAAAAAAATTTCACCTGTCTTCAGGCCAACTTCTGGCAAAAAATTTTTGCTAATGATAAAACTCCGGGGCGCAGGACTGAAATGTCCTTCCTGAAAAGAGTGAATCACCAGCAGCTCCTCACAGGCTGCGTCAGCAGCAGCAGGAAATGGAGTTTCTATTTGTGTAATAATGTCAGGAGTGACGCGAAAAAAAAATGGAATTTCTTTACAAAAATAAAAGTTAGTCACCAGTCACTGCCAGGAAGTGAGTTCACAAAGTAAGGAAAGGAAGGAAAGGAAGGAAGGAAGGAGGGAAGGAAGGAAGGAAGGAGGGGAGGAAGGAAGGAAGGAAGGAGGGAGGGAAGGAAGGAAGGAAGGAGGGAGGGAAGGGAGGAAGGAAGGAAGGAGGGAAGAAGGGAAGGAAGGAAGGAAGGAAGGAAGGAAAGAAGGAAGGAAGGAAGGAGGGAAGGAAGGAAGGAAGGAGGGGAGGAAGGAAGGAAGGAGGGAAGGAAGGAAGGAAGGAGGGAGGGAAGGAAGGAAGGAAGGAGGGAGGGAAGGGAGGAAGGAAGGAAGGAGGGAAGGAAGGAAGGAAGGAAGAAAGGAAGGAAGGAAGGAGGGAAGGAGGGAAGGAAGGAAGGAAGGAAGAAAGGAAGGAAGGAAGGAAGGAGGGAGGGAAGGGAGGAAGGAAGGAAGGAGGGAAGGAAGGAAGGAAGGAAGAAAGGAAGGAAGGAAGGAAGGAGGGAAGAAAGGAAGTGTCCAAACACTAAGTGTTAATGTTAATGCAACTTTTGGCTAACCGTTAGCTTATTTTGTTGCTAGTTCTATTAGATTTTTCTTATTAAAGCCTTTCATGTCAACACAGTGTCAGATATTTTTGCCAATAAATAAAGAAAATAATACAAATATTTAGTTTTTTTTTTTTTTTTCTTGGTTTCAGAAGCTAAATGTTTTGTTATTTGTAGCAAATGTTTTCTTTTATTTTTGCTAACTTTAACCTGTTCCTCCTCCAGCAGTTCAGGCTAATATTAGCTAATATTAGCTAATATTAGCAAGCTAACGTTGGCGTGACAATTAGTGTCCTCACAGCACTAGACAGACAAGTATTAGTGTTTGGGTGTGTGTGTGTGTGTGTGTTTAAACATAAAAGTGAGAAAGAATAATTAACGACTACGGGCACGTTTCCGTGTACATGACCTCACACACACACACACACACACACACAGACACACACTGCTGTGTGCAGTGTCTGGAAAGTCCATTTGTGTTCTGGTCAGGATGCCAGTGTCTCACCCAGGGAGGCCGCCTCCCTCGCCCCACCCCCCCCCCCTCCCCTGCACTTCCACTCCACGGCGCTCTGTCGCTCACGGCCTGGTCTTTAATCAGAGGAAGGTTGTCTGATGCGAGCGCAGACGGATAAATCACTCCTCACCCGAGCCGCTATCTGGGTGGCGTGCAGCCAGACTGTCCCGTCAGCAGACTGGCCCTCGGCCCTCGGCGTTCAGCCCTCTGGTGAGGAGGACCCTGCCCGCCGCTGCCCTCTGGAGAAAAATACTCCACATTCTGTTCATATGAGTGTTTCTGTTCGGCCGCGGCCGCATCCTCGCCGTCTGAGCCGCCACACGTCACTGCTGTCCACACTTTATTTTTAATTTTGCTCCGAGGCGCTTGAGTGCATGAGCTTTAGCACAGGTCATCTTAAACCTCCCCAAAAAAAGCTCCCACCACGAGATAAATATATACGTGTGAGGAAATATAATTAAATTAAGCCAAAAAATTTAGCAAAATAAAATTGGTAAAAACTTTTAGACAATTTATCACATCCTACATCAGAGGTTGGGCAAAAACCAGGATTTAACAAATTAAAATGAGTATAAACAACAGAGCTAACGTTAGCTACGACACTTCGGTACAGACACCAGAGCTAACGCTAGCTACGACAGTCCCGGTACAGACACCAGAGCTAACGTTAGCTACAACAGTCCTGGTACAGACACCAGAGCTAACGTTAGCTACAACAGTCCTGGTACAGAGACCAGAGCTAACATTAGCTTAGCCACAACACTCCTGGTACAGAGACCAGAGCTAATGTTAGCTAAACCCCCCCTGGTACAGACACCAGAGCTAACATTAGCTACAACAGTCCTGGTTCAGACACCAGAGCTAACATTAGCTTAGCCACAACACTCCTGGCACAGAGACCAGAGCTAATGTTAGCTAAACCCCCCCTGGTACAGACACAAAAGCTAACGTTAGCTACAACACTCCTGGCACAGAGACCAGAGCTAATGTTAGCTAAACCCCCCCTGGTACAGACACCAAGGCTAACGTTAGCTACAACACTCCTGGCACAGAGACCAGAGCTAATGTTAGCTAAACCCCCCCTGGTACAGACACAAAAGCTAACGTTAGCCACAACAGTCCTGGTACAGACACCAAGGCTAACGTTAGCTACGACACTTCGGTACAGACACCAGATCTTCGTACTGGTTCTGATCTTGTGACAATGAAACTGGACCAAATGAAAACAACGCCGTGGGTGTCATGTGTCATGTCCACCAGCAGGGTCCAGTTTGGGAGCAGGATAATTGACTGGAGCGGAGGAGTGGGAGCACAGAGTGATTTACGGCCGAGGGCGGCGAGCTTATCTCAGCTGGGATGTCACCGGGCAGATTAAACGCCTGGCACAGCTGATACGCCGCGCTGAAAATGGACGGGGTGGAGGAGCAGCGGGGGCCACGGGTGGTGCCGTGACCTTACGAGGCCTGCCTGGCAGAGACTCATTCAAAACCTGGGAATTCCACTGGAAGTTTGGCGATGGGGGGGGTTGGGTGGGGGGGGCAGAGAGAGAGAGAGAGAGAGAGAGAGAGAGGAGTGGTGCTGTGTCACCTGAATGGAATTTTGAATAGTCATCATATTTCTGACTCGCGGTGAAGTGTTCCCAGGGGGAGTACGGAATTTTGGGGCATTTTTGAACATTTCGGAACAAAAAATATTTTTTGCCAAAATGTAGCAAATAATGAAAAGGTTGAAATAACAAAATTTTTAGCAAAAATAAGCTTAAAAAAATTCAGAAAAATGTTTCCAGAGAAATAGAAAATATGACAAAAAATGTCAAAAAAAAAGTGTAAAAAAAATAAAAAAAATACAAGACAGAAATGTTGCATAAAATAAGTGCAAGAAAACTAAAGGTAAGAGCACAAACAACAGGAATTACACAAAAAATATACAGTTAAAATCAGCTTAAACTAAAAAATAAAATTAAAAAAAATAAGTTAAAAAAAAGTAGCAAAAACTGCCAGAAACAGGACGTGAATAAAATTATCTCAAGGTTAGCTAAAGACAAATAAATGCTCGATTTTTAAAAAAAATATTTTTAAAATTTTTTTTAAACTAAAAGTAAATGTGAATTTCACTGATTGTTTAAAAAGTTGCAGCTGCGTCATTTACAGGTTAATTAAATTCCTTAACCAGTTCATGACCAGACTTTGGGTTTGGACCTGACCACGTTTCTCACGTTTCATCTTTTTTCCCGACTGAGAGAGAGAGAGAGAGAGAGAGAGAGAGAGGTGTATGATGGGAACACAGGCGGACAGATCTGGAGGAGCAGCTGCACGGAGGACACTGGGCCAAATTTAGAACGGGAACAAGGGCCAAAACATATCACACATTTTTTCCCATTAACAGCATAGGTTTGAATCTAACTCGGCGCCAATTAGCTGCAGCATCGGCAGCGAGGGCTTATAAATAGAGCGCAGCGCGGGGCGGCCAGACAGACATCTCTGTCATGGCGGCGTGTGATTTCACATGTAATCATGTGAAGGGAAAATAACAGTATTCATATCAGCAGCTGGTTCGTTATAACTCGTGACGTGGAGTCTTGTGTGACAGATGGAGCGTCAAACATTTCGCCGCCGCCACCGCTGCTGCTACCTGTCATGGTGCAGCGCTGCAGCCGGGGCGGCGCTAACGCAGCTACGAAACATCAAGGCCTAGCAAAAAAAAAAATAATAACGAGAAGTTTGGTCAGACATAATAGAAGAGGCATAGCTATGTTAAGGCTAGCCAAAAAAAGTTGGCTAAGAAAAGCAGCAAATTAGTTTAGCTTTAGCCAAGAAAAGCCCGGCGCAAAAAGTTAGCCACTGAAAGAACAAAAAAATAAAATAAAATCAGAGACGAAGTTTAAATAAATATTTACAATTAAAATAACAGATATAAAAACGCTAGCTGAAAAAAATTAAGCTAACAGCATTCTTTAGCCGTTGTTAAAAAAATACAGCAAATACCTTTGCGGTACATTAGCTATTCGTTAGCCCGAACATTTAGCTAATTAATGAAGATGATTATCAGTAATTAGCTCAATGTATTTTCTTCATTGCTGAAAAAAAAAACTTTGCCTGATGTTGACTGGTGTTAGCTGTTAGCTGTTAGCTTTTAGCTGTGGTGTAGCCGCTGCAGCTAAAGCCTTATCTCTGGACTGGAGGGCTGGAATGAGGAGCATGTGGGCTGCAGGTCTACCTGTTTACTCTCAGTGTTTCCTCCATTGTCCTCCCCCCCC
>NC_024309.1:13754112-13759671 GCF_000523025.1 Cynoglossus semilaevis | reverse complement strand
GGTCACGATCCCTCTGGTTCGGGGACATTTACTGAATTCTTTCCTATACGGCCCACGTCGGCCATAGCCTGTGGGACTTGTGCAGCTGTAACCCAAACACGGCCAGTGGCATCACTTTGGCAGAAACCCGAGAGCGTCGGTGCGATTCCCTCGCTCGCTCCAGGTGCCCCGGGGCTAACGGAGGAACGACCCACTCCGATGGTCCCTGCCCCCACTTTGGGCCACATCTGTTACACAAGCCGTGACACTGAAGACAAAGTTGACAGGCTAATGCCCCGGGTATTAGCGTCCAGGCTAATCTAGCCTGCTGAAGCTAACGCTATTTCTGGAACAAGGACTATTTTATTACCCGTGTATTTGTGTCGCGGCTAAAACGGTGTCTGTGTTTTTGTTACTACAGTATTACACACAATACTCACCTACAAAAATACACGCAACTCGCAGTGTGTGTTACACATGGGTATTTACTTTGTATTTATATTATTATCATTATTATTATTATTATTATCATTATTATTATTATTATTATCATTATCATTATCATTATTATTATCATTATTATTATTTACAATGATAAATTAAAAAAAATAAATTATTAAATTACATTGAAATTTATACATGGAGCAAAAGACTGAATATTTACATTAAAAATAACAATAATATTAACAATATTAATAATCTAAATAACAGACTTTCACTCTGCTTTTTCTACTCTGTGACCTTTAATAATCATGTTCTTCAATTGTAACATCAAATTTAATTTTTAGTTCATAGTTTTACTGCAGTATTACTGTAATACTGTACTGCAGTAGCCACAGAAGAGGGATTGAGTTTTATTTTTTTAATTTAATTTTGTCCCTGCATGTAAAAAGAAAAACCAAAGGGAATGAAATAAAACATAATAGTGTAAAATAAATCATGATTAAAATATATCATTATCAATAATAATAATTATTATTATTATTATTATTATTAATGTAGAAATACTGTTATACAGGACTAATAATCTGAATTTTCCTTTTTCTTGGACTAAGATGTTGAGGTTTGGTTCCTCCTCAGATTCAGAGTTAGATAAGGAGGTGAAAACACCTGGACCTGGACCTGGACCTGACCAACACCTTAATCCTTATAATCCAAAGACGGCCTGGGCCAGATTACAGCCCTGACTGTTACAAACACACGCCTCCTCCTGACCATCTGTTGGTCGGAGCTCGACTCCAGTCCACTTCAAACAAGGAAGGTTTTAGGAAGTGACAGAACACGGAAGGTACGCTGTAAATATATATATATATATTTCTTAGATTAAAATAATATGTTTTTATTAGAACAAAAAAAAAACTCTCAAAGACAGGATTTTAATTTCCTCTGGTTCTTTATAACTGTTGTTATTATTATTATTAATATTGTCCACGTTTTGGTCCAGCTCCAAGGTTGGACATACTTTTCCCAGCAGGATTTTCCCGGCTCTGCTTCACTCGTCCTGACAGATTAACTCTGAGCAAAGATTAAGCAAATTAAGCGCGATGGCGTCTCCAGAAATAAACTGTTGCTGCGCGGTGGCTGCGGCGGCGGCGGCGGCTGCTGCAGTCAGGATGGACAGCACGGAACAACCTTCCATGGAAGTTGTTCTCCCAACAGTCGGGAATGTGATGATGTCGATTTAGGTGAGTTCAATCCAAACCCAAACTGTGGAATAAATGTAACTTTTTATTTTATTTTTTTTTTTTCTACAGGGTTTTGTTTGGTTTATTGACTGGTTTTTGATGAATAGCTGTGTTGCATTCGAGGCCTTTGGACGTTTTAATTTCAACAAATCTGGATTTATTTCTTTACATTTTCAGCTTTTATTTCTTTAATCCTCCCTGAAAAGTATTAAAGGGTTAGTGTCAGAGTTTATTTATTTATCGTGGACAGAAATCTGCTTCACCGACCGAGACTAAAAGTGCAGTTTCATCTGTGACGTTCATTTTAAATTATTTATTTATAATATTAGATGTGTATTTGTGTTGTGTATTTGTGTTGTGTATTTGTGTTGTGTATTTGTGTTGTGTATTTGTGTTGTGTATTTGTGTTGTGTATTTGTGTTGTGTATTTGTGTTGTGTATTTGTGTTGTGTATTTGTGTTGTGTATTTGTGTATTTCACCAGGACACAATTCAAGGCTCAGATTGTTTTCCAGCAGCTGAAATTCAAGCACTTTTTTAAAATCAATCACTAATCAAATAATTTAAAAAATTTGTTCTGAAATTTAAGAAAAATTTTTTAAAAAAGAAAACAGAATCTAAATGTGTAAGAATTTTAATTATATTTTTGTATAATGATTTTTTTATTCTGATTTTCTTGAATTATTTTTGCTGTTGATTTAGAATATATGTCGTAATGACTAATTTAATATTAATAGTTTTGTTATAAAATTGATTTTTGGCACAATATAAGACAGAACAAGGTTCAGTCATAAGGTAAAAATTTTTTTAAAAAATTTAAATTTATTATTTTATTTTTTTCTACTTTTGTCAGACATCAGTGTGAATCATTTTATTTGTATGTTTTTAATAATTGTTATTAATATATGCCTTTATATATATATATAAAGGCATATATATATATATAAAAAAAATATATATATATTTATATATTTATATATAAATATATAAATATATTTCTATATTTCTATATTTATATATAAATTGTATTCGTTACATTTCATATAACGTTGTATGTGTTTAATTTGATAATATTCTAAATTATTTCATGTGAATTTCTGGATCTTTGTTGAACAGAAACAGCAGGCGGTTAAATCACGTGGCAGCTTTAGCAAAAACTCAATGAAGTTACCTGATGTTACCTGATGTCACCTGATGGTGGCGTACAGTCAACAACATATGTTCAAACTACGTCATTCAGCTGTTTTTAACATGATGGCGCTGTTGTGTCAGAAACTAAAGACAGTTGTTTTGGTTTTTGTTTTGTTTTTTTTTCTGCCAGATAAACGTGACAATGAACCCTCCAGGTCCGACCAATCAGAGGATCCTCCACGACCGAGAGCCGGGGGTCAAAGAGCACGTCCTGTCCAAGAGAGTGTGTTTTTATAAGAGTGGAGACGCTCAGTTCAACGGTCTGAGGATGGTCATCAACAACCGCACCTTCAAAACCTTCGACGCCCTCCTGGACAGCCTCTCCAAGAAGGTTCCTCTGCCCTTCGGGGTGAGGAACATCAGCACCCCCCGGGGGCTCCACGCCGTCTGCTCATTGGACCAACTGGAAGACGGGAAGTCCTACATCTGCTCTGACACCCGAAAAGTCAAGCCCATCAACCTGACCAAAGCCAGGAAGAAGTTGCCGCCGTGGTACCACGCCAGGCCCGTCAGCGCCCGCCGTCAGACCGTGCAGCAGATCCGACGGTTCCCCGACCGCGGCGTTCACAGACACCAGCAGGCGGTGCTGCGGACCCCGAAAAAGTTGGTGGTTTTCCGCAACGGAGAACCGGCGGTGAGACGCACGGTGGTTCTTCACAGGAGGAGCTGGCCGACGTTCAGCTCCATCCTGGACCACGTCTCAGAGCTGATGCAGTTCCATGTGGTCAAACTTCACACACCTGACGGCCGACGGGTGAGTGTGTCGTACGGACGCGGAAGTTGGTTAAAAATATACGAATGAACTATAAAACGACCTCTGGTAACCTTAGCATAATGCTAGTTTTTGGCTGTTAGCAAGCGAGCTGGACTGTCTCCAAATTATTGCTGGAACAAAAACAGCAGCGTAGAGCTAGCGTCGACAGATTTGTTCTTAATGCCTCTGTGCCTGCTCACTCGTTACAGCATTAGCTTAGCACAAAACCAAGAAAACGGCAACAGAGCGATGTATTATTTCACATCTTGAAATTCTGGTAACAACAACAACAACAGGAAGTAGATTTACCGACATCTCTGACTTTCTTCTCTTTCATATAAATATTTCACGTTTACGTTGTGTTAAAATCTCCGATCCTCCAGTTCAAAGCGACCAGTTATGCTTCATATTTGATCAACGTGGTCGACTTAAGCCCCGGCTGTAAATAACTGTCACACAAGCAGAGAAAAGAAAGTGTTAAGCTCCTTTGGCACCTGCACCTAATACCCTGAAAGGCATTCTGGGATACGATAGTGTAAGGCTGTGGGTCAGTTGGATCTCTGAGCTCACAGCGATGTCTTTAAACGCAGCACGGGTTTTTACAAACTAGATTTGACAATTATTCCTGACTTTAATGAACGATATCAGCACAAATGAATGTGTTTACATCCAAACACAACACAATATTAAAAAATAAACCAGCAGGAAAACTGAACGATAATTAGCTTTTACTCATTTTTCCTGAAACTCCGAAAACTGAACGATAATTAGCTTTTACTAATTTTTCCTGAAACTCCCTCTGAACATGTGACAGTTTTATATCGTTTTTTTTTGTTTTGTTTTCATTGCCGTTGCAGGTTGACGGTCTCCCAGGTTTGATCATGTGCTCTGGGACTGTAGTGGCTTCGGGCAGAGAACCCTTCAAGTCCGCTAACTACAGCGCAGAGAAATCGCCGGCTCCGACCAGAGTTTCTAACAAAAGGAAGAGTCTGAAGAAACTCAGGTCTTTAAACCGTAAGTTGAACCAAACGGTGCAGAGTTTGGGCTGTGGAGGTTCAACAGACGTTGGTTCAAACGGCACTCGCTCAGCGCCGTCGCTAATCTGCCTGCACTCATGGGATGAAGACTGGGAAAGTGCTTACGACAGATAATACCACACCTGACCCACATCCAGTGACATCATCACGTCAGCTGTTGAAGCTCTGTCTAACTCCTGTTTTTCCTTCTCCTTTTTTCTTAAAGGAACGAAGAAGACTCTTTCACTCAGTTCCCAGTCCAGGATTTTCTCTCCGTCGTCGGAGAGTTACATGGTCAACCGGATCCACAGCTCCATTGCGGAAAGCTCGTTGGACCGCCGTCTTCCCACGGACCCGGCAAACTCTGCGGACTTTGAGTCCAGCCACATGCCGGAGTCGTTGGCGGGGACGGAGGTCGACACCTGCGTCGTGGACGGAGCCGAGGGTCAGGACTGCACGCTGCCGTCAGAGGACGACATCGAGAAGTCCTTCAGGGTCAACCAGGACGGCAGCATGACGGTGGAGATGAGGGTCCGCCTGACCGTGAAGGAGGAAGAGACCGTCCACTGGACCACCACTCTGTCACGCTCGTGTGTGGCCAATCAGGTCAACGAGGGCAGTTTCCCGGAGGTCGAGGCGGAGCGGGACATCTGCTCAGATTTACCGACCCCTGAACCCTCGGACGACCCCCTCCTCCAGGACAGAACTGACCTCGACCGCGATGAGGATCCACCGTACCTGAACAACGAGGCGGTCTACGAGAACAACAATGAGTCGGAGCACGTGGTCGGGCCTCACCAGACCAGCACCACCTACAGGCAGATCAGAGAGCAGCAGGCCTCCATGGAGACCATTAAAACAATGACTCCTGAAGGGATTCAGGAGGACGTTCTTGGCTCCTATTCATACAAAGAACATATTGAAAACGGAGACGT
>NC_024309.1:13721317-13750061 GCF_000523025.1 Cynoglossus semilaevis | reverse complement strand
CCGCCGGGATGAGCGAGGTTCTGCAGGTGGAATCCAGTGGAGATGAGGTCACGGAGACCGTCTTACACATCTACGAACAGCAGAACTGTCACGATAATTTTCTTGCTAATATATGTGCAGACGACAGGTCAACGTTCAGGTCGAACTCTGCTCGACCTGCGTCAACAGAAACAGGGAGGGATGACGTCGCACCGGAACAGCGTGGACCTCTGAGGAAAACCGATCCCGTGCGGTCAGAAACGACCGTGTCACCGACGACTAGTAGAATACAAACAGGAAGTGTTCCAAAATCAGCCAAAGGCAAAGGCAGGAGGCCGACCCACAAACCCAAACAACGACTGTCGACGCCAGTGAGAAGGAAAAAAAATACTTCCGCAGAACAAACGCGTACAAAAGGGAAATCTTTCTCCAGCGCTAAGTTTATAAAAAGAATATATGGGAATAAAACCAAAACTACAAAAAAGCCTAAAAAGAATTTGACACAGAAAAGGGATGTTGGTGTATCCAGTGTCAGCACGCGGCCAACAGATGGCGTCAAAAGTCTTGAAAAACCAAATACACAGACAACAGTCACAGACAACGGCAACAGGACGTTACCTTCAGAGGTTGGTCAACGCAGAGGAATTCCAGTCCAACCAGCAGCACATCTGGAGAAGAAAAATGAAAAGAAGTCAGGTGATATTATCCAAACCACCCGACTTCCTGACTCTCCGTCTGTCACCGACGAATACGTACAAAACTGGCTGGAAAAAAACATGACCAATTGTAGCTCTTACCCCGACGTGATTCATCAGACACCAGAGGCAGCGAGGACAAAGGAAAGTTCCGGGGAGGCACGTGGGTTCAACGCTGCTGCGGAGGAGGAAGAGGAGGAGGAGGAGAAATCTGCAACAAAATCACAGCAGAGTCTTCAATCCGACCGTGAGACGTCGTCTGTCAAACTGAAAATCCAGCGCTTCGAAAACAAATCCCATTCCTCCAACATGAAGACAGCGGCGGAGCAGGAGGACGAAACCGATTCAAACCAAAGAACCATCACAAACACAGAACATCAGAACAACTTGGTTGTAGGAACTGCACCAGACGTGGACCAATCAAAGAGCGAACACTGCCGGGCGGATGGATCCTCAAAGGCCAGCAGCTCGTTTGACAGGCTTTCATCAATGAGCAGTAAAACGTCCAATCACCAGCCCTCATCTGTCACATCCACCTCTGACCAGGTCACATCAGCCAATCACCACTTGACAAACACCGTGTCCCAAAACGAAGCTTCGTTATCGAAACATCAACCCATTAAAAAGGTGCCGCTGATCAGCGACCAGTCGTTTGAAAGAAAGATGTCCCTCAGAAAGGCTTCTCTGCACAGGTTCACTCTGGGTTCTGATGCAGAGTCAGATGGAACCACGTCATCGGTACCGATCACCAGCGTCAGTGATCGCTCCGATGTTCCACCAAGTCCGAAAAAGACTCAGAATTCAAACAGCGTCTGTGATTTAAAAACCATCCCGTCACGTTGTCCCCCGGCATCACGGTCCAGTACGACGTCAGGACTGTCCTCCATCAGCATCTCATCAAGTGGACATTCAAATCTGGACGATGTCCCACCTGTAGAGACGGACACGTCAACGTCACCCGTGAAAAAAGAGCCAATAAAAAGCAGCCCGGACCCGAAGAGAAAACCCCAAAGTGAAGACTGGACGAGGTCATTTCGAGGTCACCGTCCAGATAAAGTCGTATCAACAAATGGAATACAACCAAATGCCACGCCCACCCGGCAGCAGCAGCAGCAGCAGCAGCGGAGGAGGAAACTTCATCAAGACAAACTGCAGCAGAGAGCATCTCCGTATTCTCAGTCTCTGGACTTGGCGTCACCACCGGTCAGACACAGGTCCATCAGGAAGACGTTGTCCAGAAGCCTGTCCTCTGACGTGTCCTCAGAGCCTGAAAAAAGGACAAGGAGGAAAACACTGAGCAGAAAACATCACCAAAAACCACAGACAGATGGCGTTATCGCCGCAAACCAGCTCCACACAAAAGCGGTGTTGGAAAAAATTTACTTCTCAATAAATAAAATCAATCAAATCACACAGTCCAGGCCGCCTGACTACCCCGCTCATGTGGCCGCTACATTCGGCTCTCCATCAAATACTCTCCTGGTTTTCTTGTCCATCATGAGCGTAAAAGAAGGTCTGACCAACTTCGATGCAGGAAAATGGAATGCAGCCCACGTCAGCTGCTCCGAGGCTCTGCAGGTGATCGATTCTCTCAGGGAAATTGCCGGCGTTGAGGATTCCCAAAAGATGAAAACTAGTTTGTCAAATCTCCACCGGTCTGCGTCCGAGCAGCTCCTCCAAAGTTGGACGGACTTTCAAAAAATCTGCGATAATTACGACTGCGGCAACAGTTTGTCTAGAGACGAAACCCTAACTAATTACGACTGCGGCAACAGTTTGTCTGGAGGCGAAAGAAGCGACGGTGGTCCAGATCAGGAGCGTTTCGTCAACCAGGTCATTGGTGACCTTGACCTCCCAGAAAAACTCAAGAAGGAGTTAGCATCTCTTTCAGGAGCTAACATGAACGTCAGATCCAACAGTCTCAGAGCTGACGTAAAACCAACGAACCAGGCAACTAATCACGATCAATCTGAGAAGGAAATACAGCATTACGTTGAGCTGAACATCACCAGGAAACGACCGTCTTTGACGAGAAAAGATCAACCAGTGGAACCATGTCGAGATTCAACAGATCCTGAAAATTCTGAGACCGGGCCAAAAAGTCATAAACCAATCAGAGGATTAGGTGATGGAGCTAATGGAGGCTCAGGTAACTCAGATGAAGATCAGCTGGAAGTTGAATGTGAGGAAGGAGAGGGCGGAGGAGAGGGACGTCTGTCCGAGACCAGGTCAGAGAAGGAGCGCGTCAGTTCATCAGATCAGGAGGACACGGAGGTGAAAAGTAAAAAACTAAAGGCTTTGATAGAAGAGATCGAGGAAGATGAGGAACCGTATGCTGATGAACTGAGAAGATCAGACACAGGTGGTCTTCAAACTGTTAATGGAGGTCTGGGCAGTGACCAGAATATTAGTTTGAAAAACGGCAACAGTTGCTCATCCAGCTCAGAGAGGGAAATGCTGAATAAACATAGACACAGGGTAGGGGGCGGTAAAGAACATCAGGAAGCCCCGGTATCAGAAACCCAGTTTGAAGTCACGATATGTGAAGATGATGCAATTAAAGCCAAAGAGGATTCCGTTAAAGGAATATCCCAGTCTGTCGCAGAAAGGATAAGCCTCCTGGAAAAGCACGTCGCCGAGTCGGAGAAAAGGAAAAATGTTCCAGAAACTCCTGCGACTCGACGTCTTTCGCAGAAATGCATCACGGACTCTGACGCTGAAAACCTTTCATCGGAATCCCCGTCATCTCAGTCGGGTCTCTGCACCAGATCAGCTCCCCAGTCATCACTGTCCTTCAGCTACGATTCCAGTGGCGTGATCACCACCGAGCCCGAAGGCCGAGTCCGATCCATTCGAGAAATGTTCCTCGCAAAGAGCGCGACGGATGTTCAGCACGGATCCAAAGGCTTCTCCAGTCCAAACTTAACTGAAACTTCAGGGAGTGATGACTATCAGAGCCAGACGTCGGCCAAGCTCTCTGGCAGTGAAGAAGATCCAGCACGAAACTTCATCACCAAAGGCTTTGTGAGGAGAACCATCGAGAGGCTCTACGGCAGGAAAGATCAGGACGAGGACGGCGAAAGGCCGTCGTCGGCACCGAAGCAGAAGCCGAGCTCCAGCATTTTCTCTTCCTTGAAAATGGCCCGATCCAGGAAAATGTCAGAACTGACTTATTTCTACTCCACTAACGCACTCGACACCTTAACAGAAGCAACACGATGCATTGCCTTCAATGCACAGGTGGAGCCCGAAGACGACATTGATAACGGACAGTGGCTTCTGAGAGAAAACACGCCGACGATCAGAAAATCTTTTTCAGATCCGGCTGGAATATACACGACCTTCTCCAACTCTCCTCAGATCGATGGAACTGATGACGGTACGAGTGCAAACCCAGGACCACATGACAAGGAAAACCCCATCTCCAAAAAGTGCACATACTTTTCCTTGCCGCACACGAGTGACTCAGATTTCGGTCAGGACGACACAAACGTAGTCGACAACGGCATCAGAGACGCAACGGAAAACTCACAGGAGTCCGAGGTGAAGGCGGAGAGGAACGGCATGTTGCCTGGAGGTGGCGTGACTGACTTTAAAATGAAGGACAACAAAGTTCATCCAATGGTGGAGGTTCCCCCCGATGGTGAGGTGGTAGTGGTGCAGCCTGGGAAAGGTCAGGGTGCAGTGAACAGGAGGCTTCAAGATCCCGACATGTTGGACGTCTTGTACAACTTTTGTGGCGAACATTGTCCCATCTTATGATCAACCTTTCAGAAGTCAAAGGTCGATCAAATGAATTCAGAGGACATGCTGGACCAAAGAGATAAGAGCTAGCTCCTCCAAAAAAGTTTCTCCTAGTACTTGTACGGTTTCTTAAGGACTAAGTTGTTGCTAATTGCCTTTTTTATGCTTAAAATTTAGAAACGATGTCAAGAAGCAGCGTAGAAACGGTGATCAACACATAACGCAGAAAATGGAACCTGAAATGTCATTTCTGTGAAGCTTTCTTGCTAACAGCAAAAACCCCAATTCTCCAGCAGTTGGAGACTTTAAAGGATCGACTCATACTATTTATTTTGTGATTAGAAAAACACAACAGTACTGCCATGTCATGTATTAAGAAGTACCACAAATATTTCCTGGTGTATAGTGAGTGTACGCTGTTAGGATTCTCTGTCTTTGATCGTATTTTCCGGTGCCTACAGTTTGACATGGCCATAACCATGACCATTTTCCGGTGCCTACAGTTTGACATGGTCATAATCATGGCATTACACACCGTCCTATCAAGTACCATGACCGTACATCTCACACACACACACACGCAGGAGCCTGTACTAGTATTTGTCCGTGTACAGTATGTTAGGAAGTACAACATGTGCTCTTAGCCCGGTCCGTTAATAGCAAACGTTTTCTTGACGGTGTACTGTACTTACCAGGTATCCTCCAGAGCAGCTCTGTCCTCCTAATAGGTCGCCTGTGAACAAAACAAGAAGAGAATTAGTGTAATCTCGTTTAAAACAGATCACGTCCCCGCAGATGTCAGGCAACCAGGCCAATCCTTACTGCACACACAGGAAAAACCCTCAGCGTGTGGTCGCGGCCCGGTCTCCACTGAGGGCTGTGGTCGATGATGATGTTGATGTTGAATTAATAGAAACTGCCTGTATATGTCGACGATATTATTCCGTGTATTGGTTGTGTAGCCAAAAGACGATGTTACCGATAACAAAAATAGCCCCGAACGTTTTATTGTTTACAATGTGGCAGCTGACAACTCGTCTCATCACGTCTGTGTGTAACAATGAATAAAAATGTGTTTTCAAAAGCTGAGTTTCGTCGTCGCCTCTGTGATGACCCCCCCCCAATAAGGCAAAAGGTCAAAAAGGCCAAGGTGACCGCCGTGTCACAGGCACCTAGCTCGGTTGTTTTCTGCAGCCGATCAGTTTATCAGATCTACGAAGACGAGCGGAGGAACGGCGTGTTTTCTCACTCTCCCTCGGAGGAAGTGTCCGTGTTGTTCTAAGGCTGTTTCTCTTCTCTGAAGTTGCCATCGAGCTGCTGCGCTGTTGTGACAGGAGCGCCGAGGAATGCACTGAGACCAGAGTGTTTACATCTGCACCTACAAAGAGAAAACAGCCGCAGACAATCACAGGATTCACACTTATCTCAAAAATGTAGCATTTGTCTCATCGGTATTTACGCTGTTTTCACCGACCTCCGCTCGTTTATGGTCCGCTCTGAAAATGACACGAAAGGTGAATTGTTCAAGTCAGAATATTTTTTCTAAGCATTGTCATTGTCAATGACATTTCTGGTCACCCGTGATGTCTGTTAGCGTCTGACAACTATTCTTACTAATCATTGTTTTGTACCACTAGCTGAAACGCAGCCCTAAACTCCAACAGAGCCTCCTTAATGATTTAAACAAGGTTGAAACATAATCCTTAGACTCTATTAAAAGTTTAATTTTCTTTAGACTGGATATTATTCCTTATTTTTCGATCGGGAAGAATCTGAAGTAGTACTAGAGTATTTCAAAATAATACTGTAAATACTTCAAAGTAGGTGAATGTGCTTAAATAAGTGTCTTAACAAACTGTCCGTCTACGGTGAAACATAACAACAAATGTGATTCATGCACATCAATAAAGAAACCTCACTGGTGCACAACGCAATCCCAACACCCACTAGATGGCGATGATCACCAGTGATATCACACGGTGTCAACTTACCTTTTTTCTTCTCCGAAGTAAACTGTGCTAAAATAAAATAAAAAATATATAAATATACAAACATTTTAAAGAGTTTATTATTTAAATAAATATTTACATAACAGCTCGGTATAAATCAAATGTCTTTTTTTTTTTCTTACAGGACACATTTGTCTAAAAGCAACGGCTTGTACACAGTAGAGGAAAATAAAGGTGGATTACAATGATCCGTGTGTGTGTGTATGTGTGTGTGTGTGTGTGTGTGGAGCGGCGGAGGTTCATCAGCTGAGCCAATACTCCCGTTAGTACTCACAACCTGGGTGACATGGATTACCGTTTTAAAAACTCCCATCATCATCATCATCTTCAGTTATAAAAATGTATTATAGTATGCATAAATCTACATGAAACACTGATATATACTTTAATTTGTTGTTACTAAGGAATAAGAGGATGAGAATCTACTCTAACGCAAGAAAAACACCAAAGGCAATTATGGATACAAAACAAAAAAACTAAACCAAAAAAAAAAACAAAAAACAAGTCAAAATAATCACACGTTATTCACCGAGGCACAAACAAATCAAGACGACGTCATCAGAGCGTGTGAGCAGAGTGGGCGGGGCCCAGACAGTGGGCGGGGCCCAGACAGAGCGCGGAGCGAGCGACAACTTTTCCTGTCCTTTTTTTTTATTTTTCAACCCCAGGTTTGAGTTTAACTGTAAAAGAGGCAGCGTGATTTTTTTAAAGGAAGGAGGAAAAAAAGGGGGACGTAATCCCATGATCTACGTCAGACAGTAGGTGAGTGCAGCGATCTTAGAGGAGCGACGAGCAGACCGGCTCACGCTCACAGGCTCTGGACGTCACTTCGTACAGTAAAGGCTACGATGCCCCACGTGATGTTGTACAGTATATGGCTCAGGTTTTAACAACTAAACAGGTCAGGCAACGTGATGTTTATAAAAA
Source organism: Cynoglossus semilaevis (assembly GCF_000523025.1). Lineage (NCBI taxonomy): Eukaryota > Metazoa > Chordata > Actinopteri > Pleuronectiformes > Cynoglossidae > Cynoglossus > Cynoglossus semilaevis. Next base: position 13,742,707 of record NC_024309.1, on the reverse strand, counting down.
AAAAGAAAAAGAAAAAAAAAAGAAAGAAAGAAGTGCACTCTGGGTAATGCCCGAGCTCCTGCTCTGAAACTCTCTTCTCTCAGTCGGCCAGAACGAGTCCCGTCGTTAGAAACAACAACAATAATAAAAGAAATCACCTGTTTGGACGAAATATTTGAAATGTTAGGAGGAGGGCGTTGGTAAAAGTACACGGTGCTGCTCCGACATCATCCCAAAAAACAAAAAAAAAAGAAAGAAAAATTCTAAAAATAACCATTAAATGAATCAATTGTGTTTTGTTTCTAATGTCGTCTGGTCATGGAAAATAAAGTGAAATGTTTTTCTTTGTGTTCTATCGTTCCTGCATCTGAACAAAAACCAATTGTTTGCTTAGAAACGTATAAAGAAAATACTTTTTCCTTTCTCTTCAAAATACTATGCAGGGATTAAAGGGTAAAATTACGTACATTATTATTATTATTTTCTCCAAACAACGCCTCGTTGTTTTCATCCTGAGATTTGAACCAATGTGGAGCTTCTCCAAGAATTCCTTTACAGTGTGGTGTATTTCCTTCTCTTTATTGAAGTTATAATGCACGTAAAGAAAAGTGTCAGTATGAGGAGTGAATCAGTCAGAGAGTGAGTTGGGAGCCACCGTTACCTCTCCTGGAGACTGTCATACTGAGCCAGTTTTAGGTCCGGGTGACGAGTGTCTGCCACTCACAAAGTTATAAACCAAAAACTGGGAAGTGCCAAAGTACTGCGTGGCAAAGAGTTTTCCATCGGGGGTCGGGTCGGAGAACGCGATTTCGTCTTTGCTCAGGTACGAACCGTATATGAAGTTGTTCCTTTGGAGTAAAAAAAAAACACAAAACAGAGTTAATGATCTTGGAACTAAATTAAAATCAGTTTTTTCTTTTCTTTTCTGCCAAACACACCTGAGGCAGTCCAGCATACGTGAAGCGATCCCCTGACGTCTCATCGTGTTCATCACCCAGATCCGGCTGATGCCGCAGATGGCCGGCTCCGGTGTGGTGGAGCAACACCAGGCTCTCTGCCGTTCAAACATCACCTTCTCTCCCTCCGTTCCCTCTGGTCCTGGCTCTTCGATCACTCTGAAACCCTGGAGCATCCACACAAACACCAGGCTCAGATTTTAAACTTTTTTTTCAACTCATATCTGAGCCGGTTTTCTAAGCGTCCTCACCTCCTGGATGTGTTCTGCTATCAGACATCCAGCCACTTTCTTATCATTTGTGATGAACAAGAAGGTCTTGGTCTGAGAGGGACACTTGGACTCCACCTGCTGGAAGCCAAGGTCATTGTCCACCATCTCTCTGATCTCCTCCACCTGAGACAAGACATTGTTACTTAATGACAAAGTGATGCCTGAACATCAGTCTTATTTCAGTTTTATTTCTGCTGCTTCGACCGTGGTTTTCTTGAAATCTTTCAGCTTAAACACAGTTAAATTCCACAGTTTCAACACTTTCAATGACTTCCATCAAGGGTTAGTGAAACAACTTTCTCAAGAGAGAAAATAAATAAAAACACAATTTAATTTAGCTTCTTAATTTTGACCCAAAGATCATGTATTTTTAAAACAGAGCACAAACAAGAACATGTGGACAAACTTCACAATAAACTTCCAGTGAAAAAATAACATCACAAAACACAATTTCTGGAGCACAAATAAGAACATGTGGAGAAACTACACAATAAACTTCCAGTGAAAACATAACATCACAAAACATTTCTGAAGCACAAATAAGAACATGTGGAGAAACTTCACAATAAACTTTTAGTGAAAAATTAACATAATTTCTGAAAGAATTCACTGTTAGTTTTAATAATGTCAGTCCAGCGTGGTGCTGAACTTGAACTGTACATCTGAGAGAGTTGTTTCCGTGAACCTTACCTTCTTCAGAGCGTATTTCGGGTCGTCGGGCAGCACCAGGATGATCTTGCCGTCAGGAAATTCACTAAGAATCCTTTCCTTTTTCCAGCCCTGCAGTAACAAAAAAAACAAAAAAAACGTTAAAAACAATGGCATGGAGTCCTGCAGTAACAGCGCAGAAAAAAAAAAAAACGTTAAAAACATTGGCATGGAGTCCCGAAAAGTCGGCGAGGCAGAGGCCGAGACGTTCGACTGCGGCAGAGTCGCTCTCACCACATATTTGATGGCGCTGATGAACTGGTTGTGGAAGAGCAAATGCTGAGATTCATCCTCGGGGTTGGCAGCGGAGTAGAGCATCCCACACACGCTGCAGGCCACCGCTCCGAAATGCTTCTGCCCGGCGTCCTGAAAAAAAAAAAAAAAAAAACACATCACAACTCAATACATGTTGAACCCAGTGCTTCAAGTTTCATCATAATTCTTATCAATTTCATCTTAATTCCACTCAGTCAACAACCTTCGTTTCTCCGACATAAACATAAACAAACTAAACATTAAGTTCTGTTGGGAACCAAATGACAATCAACACATTTATTGATGTGTTTTTTTAAGTGATAAAAAAACAATCTAGAATGGATGAAGTCTGCAAGAACCAATCAGAGCTGTGTATGTTGGACCGAGGGCAGGATACGTAAAGAGAGACTCAATCATCGTGAATGTTCGTACAGTTGAAGAATGAACAAAAGAAGTTAGAAAAGTTAGAAAAATGCAAAGATGACAGAAAAATAAAATCATAAATTGATGAGAGTAACTCACTATTATGGTCTGGGTGCCATCTTTGTCTGCCTCCTTCAGCTTCTTCACTTCTCTGTGTAAAGAGGCCTCGGACAGAGGAGTCCCCGTGTCCTGTGGTTTCACTGGTCTGCTGTAAAAAAACAAATAAAAATCACTTTATACTCCTGGTATTTCCATTTTCCTTTTTCTGGTACGAACACAAACCGATAAAATAAAGAGAAGTTTCTTACTCCTGACATGGCTTTTCCGAGGTCTTTGCGTCCGTCTCGGGGGTTTCGGACTTGTTCCCTGCAGATACACGAACATCGGCCGCTGTAAGAAAACCACAGAAAAAGACATGATGAAAAAGACTTGACGATATTAGTTAGATACACCAGCCTCGACAAACAGCAGGGAAAATAAAATCACTCCTGGTATTTATTCAGTGCAAACAAAGCTTGTTTTTTTTTAAATACCTCAGCACATAAATCCTAACGACTACATCAAGTACAAATACACTTGACAAAGTACAACTACACACTAACACACACTGTACCTTCAGGTTTACTCTCACACTGATCTTTGACATCTGACAGTTTCACGCTCTCTTCAGAGGTGGACGTTTTGGAGAGTTGATTCGCTGACTCCTACAAAAAAAAAAGAAAAAAAAAAGAAGAGATGACTATTATTATATTGTTATAATTTAAATGTGTGTTTTTTTTTGTTTTGTTTTTTTAACATATACTTCTACCTTGCAGTTGCTGTTGTCTCCTGAAGGCAGAGCTGAGGTTTTCTGCGACGCTGACTCCGGGTCAGTTTCCTGGACCTCAGGTTTCTTCTCTGGTGCGGTTGAATCAGCAGGTTGAGATGATGTCGCGGTAGAAGTCGTCTTTAACTGAGCAGAACCTTGAGCTGCAGTCGGTCCAGATGCAGCTGGAACTGAATTCGACTTGGCTGCCGTCTGGACGGTTGGTTTCGTGGCAGAAGGACCAGGTTTGGAGGACGCCGCTGTAGCTGTGGACTTTGACTGGACAGTGGTCGCAGCCGCAGCAGGTTTGGACTGAGGCGTGGTGGGAACTGCGGGCTTTGGCTGAGCTGCAGCACCGGGCTTCGACTGAGCGGGGACGGGTCGGGCTGAAGTGGGCGGAGCTCTGAGTTTGGCCTGAGTGGCAGGATGTGATGAAGCGGCAGGTTTTGTCTGGACTGTGGCTTTAGACTGACCAGCGGGGTGCGACTGAAGGCCGGGCCGTACGGGTGCCGCGGGCCGTGACTGTGGGTTGGGCCTTCTCGGAGGTAACATGTCATCGTCGTCCAGTTCGAAGTCATCGGCGGAGTACCTGGGCCGAGGTCTGTACGGCTTGTAGTCGATGGTGAGCTTGGGTTTTTGATTGTTTAGTCCGTTAGGCATCGGTGGAGGCACAGCCGGGAGACTCCGCTTGGCACCTGACCTGGTCACCTTCGGTGCCGGGGCTGGAGCAGGCGGAGCGGACTCGGGAGGCTTTCTCTGCCTCGTACTTCTACGTGTCTCGGTGACAGGAGTGTCGGGTTTAGGCGTCTCTGTTTTGGGCGGTTCTGGTTCAGTGGGTGCAGGTTCTGGAGGTGCTGCGTCGTTCGCTGTTGTCGTTTTAGGTTCCGACTTTGTAGGGACAGTTTTGGTGGATTCAACTTTTGGAGTCTCATCTTCGGGAACTTCAGTCTTGGGGGGTGTAGCGGGTTTGCTGGTTATGGCAGGACTCAGAGATGACTTGCTGGACGGGCTGGCTGGAGAGGAAGGCGTCGTCGTTGTCGTCGTCGTCGTCATCGTCGTCGTCATCGTTGAACTTGCTGGATATTGAGAGGAGAGGAAGGACGGTGGCTGCCAGTCCATCTCCGAGAACATCTGGTTTGTTTGATCCGACTTGAGTTTCTTCACACGTGCCCAGGACATCTTTTCCCGCTGCAGCTCGACCTGTCTCAGTCGCTGATACCTCGTTAGCTTCTTTTTCTCGTGGACTTTCAGCGGCACAGAAATCTGTGAGATAAAGAAGCGCCTCTTTGGAGCCTCTGCAGCCGGCGGAGCGTCGCTTGAATTTGAAGCTGTCACTGGCTGGCCTTCAGCCACTTCCTCCTGCACCTGTGGAGCAGGAGACTCTGAAGCAGAGGGTTCTTCTGGTCCAGCAGGGGGTGCAATAACAGCAGTTTCTGAAGCCTGCGTAGGGACCGGTGGACTCTCCTTCTTGCTGGCCTCAGCCTTAGCTGCTTCTGCCGCGGCCGCCGCTTGTTTTTCCTCCTCGATTCTCTTCAGAAGCATGCTGTCTGTGGCAATGTCCTCCGCAATTTCCTGACACAGAGCTAGGAGGTTCAACTGTTCCCTTTTTGGCGCTCTCTTGGCCTCGGCCGCCCTCTGCTCCGCCAAAGCAGCCAGTCGAGCTTTGGTCCGGGCCTGCGTGTTCATCTCCTGCTTCTTGGGTTTTTCTGGCTACACCGGCTGTTGGTTCTCCTCACTCTTCTGGTCAGCTGTGCTGTTCTGCTGCACTTTGGTCCCACTGTCGTCCTCCTTCGGCGTTTCATCTTTCTTCTCATCGGGCTCTTTAGAGGGCGCTTCCTGAGGGGTCTCCGGTTGTTTTTCTATTATGGTAACATCGCCGTCTTCCACGTTGTCTTCCTCGGCCACTACGACCTCACGTCCGATCTCTATGTCCTGCAGGATCTGCACATCTTCAACCAGAGGATCGCCGGCGTTCTCTACCTGGACGGTGTTACAATCCTCATAGGTGTGCTGAAGCTCAGCGTCGACCAGGTCCATCTGTGCGGTGTCAACACCGATGACATCACACATCTCCTCAGCCGCTTTCTCTTCCTGTGGAAGTGAAATGTTCAAGCCCGACTGTGCCACGGCTTGAGTGACGATATCAAAGGGGATTTCACTGTCTGGGACCGGTTCTAGGATCACGTACTCTTCAGACGTACCGTCCGCCATCTCCGCCTGGACTGTAGGCGGTGCCAAACCTCCAGCCTCTGGCGATGCTACGATTTCCTGTGTCCTGGGTTCTGAAAATTCCATGGAGCTGGGAGACTCTGTGGTGCCGTCTTTCACAGTTCCATCTTCTGAAAGGTTGAAATTATCACTGGAACTTGTCGTGGGAACTTGGTCCTCATGTGAATGTATTTTACTCTGCTCAGACTGCACCGGAGGAGAGTTCTCTGACTCCATGCTGCTCTGCACTTCCATCTCATCCGATGGCCCAAAAATTTGTTCCAGAACTTTTTCTTCTTCCGTTTCGACATGTTGGTTGTATATTTCTTGGTTTTGTTCATCGTTGGCTGCAGCTTCTTCTACCAGGTCAGTCTCCATGCTTTGTACTTCAGTGGGAGAAGTTTCCTCGACACTCGTTTTTTGCTCCTCCGACTCGACTGCTGCAGGTGTTTGTTGCTCAGTGTCGTCTTCATTTGGCATTTTCTCCTTTTGTTCATCAGTAGATCCGTCTCCTTGCAACTGCTCAGTCTCCACCGTGTTTGTGTCCTGTTTTGAACCGTGCTCCAACTGTGCAGAAAGAACAGTTTCTGACACAGCGACGTTCTCCACCTCCGTAGCGACGGCTGCGACCGTCACTCCACCGTCGTTTACACAAACCTGCGTCTCACGGTCCTGACCTTCTTCATCATCAGAGCACGTGTCTTGTATTATCTGCTGGATGCCTGTGGTGTCCAAACCGTGGTTTACATCCAGTGCATTATTCATGTGATTCTGCTCCACCTGTGCAGAGGGCGCTGTTTCTGACATAGTGGTGTTTTGTACTTCCATTTCAACTGCTGTCGCTGTTTCGCTGTCAGAGACACAAACTTGCTCCTGGAGACTTTCCTCAACTTCCACCTGGACGCTGCCGACGGTGTTGTCCTCATTAGTGGAGACTTTCCTCAACTTCCACCTGGATGTTTTCCTCATTGATAGGTGTGTTTTCTGTTACCTGTTGGGTCTCCGTCTCTTTCATTTCAAATATGTTGTTCAACTGTGCAGTAGAAGAGGTTTCCGACAAGCTGCTAACGTGTGATTCCAGTTCAACTCCTGTGGTCACTTGACTGTCCAAAATGCCAGCGTGCTCCTGAACTTCTTCTTCTAGAACTTCCTGTAGTGCGTCGATAATTTCACTGTTTTCTTCATTAGCAGAAACATCTTCTTTTGTTTTGATTTCTTCTAGCTGCGCAGTGGAACAGGTTTCTGACTCGATGCTGTTTTGAACTTCCCCATCGACTGGTGCTGCCGGAGACTGGCCTTCAGACGTACGACTTAGATCCTGGTTTTGTCCTTGTGTTTCACAAACGTCTGTAGATAAGTCTCCCGTCCTCTGTGTTTCTGTGCTCGCTGACATACTGATGCTCCCTCTGTGGTCGACAGACGGTGCTGCAGTTTGCAGTTCAGAATCATTATGTTCTTCCTGAACACTTTCTTCCATCGACACCGGTGTGTTGGTGATTTCTTCTTTCATCAGCTCGGGGTCTGAGGGCTGCAGTGTGTTACTCACGCTACACTGCACCAACGGTTCTGGCTCACAGATGTGTTGCACGTCCACGTTGACCGTCGTTGTTGGTGTTTGACTGTCAGTTTGTTCCTCAACAAGTTCTTCATTCTCCACTGGTGGATCAGGGAGTTCAATCTCATCATTTTCGGCTACTGTTTCTAATAACTCCTGGTCCTCTGTGGAATGGAGTTCTGGTACTTCACTGGTATTACTCTGCTCTAAGTTTGAAGAAGTACATGTTTCTGACACGGCAGTACTTTGTACTTCCATGTCAACTGACGCTGCAGACTGGCCAACAGACACAAGGGGGCCCTGAACGTCGTCTTCATCCTCTGCTCGTAGGTTGCAGATTTCTGTGTTCTCTTGATCGGTGGACGTCTCCTGACACGTCTCCTGGTCCTGTACCGTGTCCTGCTCTGACAGAACAGGTGGAGAACTTTCTGAAACACTGTTGCTTTGCACCTCCATCTCTTCAACTTCACCTGCTGCTGCTGCTGTTTGGCCGTCGGCCGCTCCACTTTCTTCATCTTCTACTCCTGTGTGAGAGACTTCGTTAGCAAATGTCCCTTTGATAAACTGCTGCGTCTCCGTGTCCTGTATGTCCAGAATGGACATACCGCTGTGCTTCTCCAGAACTGCAGGCAGGTCCCTGTCATCGTTACTTTCGGGGCTGCTAATTGGCTCGTACACTATGTCGTTCTCGTGATGCTGCATCTCGGCCCGATCGCTCATCTTCATCTGCTCACCTGAAGCCAGACTAACGCTGTTGCTGACATCTGATTGGCCGACCAAAACAATTACTTCGCCGCTGCCAGTTCCGTCCCCCGTACTCTCGGTGCTGCCGACACTTCCGTGGGCCTCGTCATCAGGAACCACTGCAGTCCCTTCTCTGGCCTCATAAATCATTTGCTCTCCCAATTCCTCTTCTGAGGCAGCATTAACAGCTTCTATTGATCCGCTCGTCGTGTCCACATCCTTCTGGAACTCTCCAGGTGTATTCACCATGTTGCCTAAATCAGAATGACTTTTCTGAAGCAAGTTTGCAGACAGCAGAGAGTGCTCAGGAACTATTTCACTCCTCAAGTCCTGCTGCTGATCCACTGCAGGTGCAGAAATAGAATTATCCCCAGGCACCGCAGCTGTTTCTGTATTTCCATGAATTTCTGGAGCCTCGAAAGACGCAGCAGCAAACACTTCCTCATTTTGTTCAGTCCCAAATATCTCAGTCTCTATATAAATGTTTGTATCGACTTTCTGACGTTCCACTAAAGGTGCTGAATCAGACGTTGCAGCTACACAGATCTCTCTTTGACTTTCCAGATCTCCGACTTTTTCAGAGAAAACCCCTTCTTTGTCGTCCTCCATATTGGAATCTATTTGACACTCGACACCTTCGTCGGGTCGACATTCGTCCTGATGTTTCTGCTCCTTCACAGTTGTATTGAAAATCTCCTCTATTGTGTCCGTTGTGTGCGTTTCTGTTTCTGTAACGACCTGGTTTTCACTTGTGTTACACTCGTCCACTTGAACTTCTTCTGACCTGCCTTGAGTAGATCCAGTATTTTCTTGATTTTTCTGACTCTGTAATTCCACCTCGTGCTCTGGACAAGAGAAATCCGATGTTGATGTGACCTGCATCTCCGTTTGGACTTGATTGTCTGGCACGGTCGCACGGTCTCTGGACACGTCAGTGAAATGTTCACTGTTCTCTGGATTCCTGAGGCCCGGTGCTTCTTCTGCAGCCGACGTGGTCTCCATGTCCACGTCACTTTCTTTTTGGCATTTCGGAGATTCTCCGCCCGCTGGAGAGGCAACGTTTGGGATGCCAGATGCTGACGTGGCCAGCATTTGTAGGTTTGTCACATTTTGGTAAGTGTCAGCTGTGGTTTGGTCCTGAGCTTCTGTAGATGAACTGGCCTCACGTTCACAGACGTCCTGGGCTTTCATTTCCACCGCAGCGCTTGTTTTCTGCAGTTCCACTAAATCATTAACGTTAGAATTCTCTGAAGTCGACACTTTATGCATTTCCACGTTGGGTTCCCTCTCAGATGTAGACACAGGCTCAGAGTTGATGTGGTTGTCATTTTCCTGGACTGTAAAGTCGTCAGCTTTTGGCTCCTCGTGTAAAACATCAAACATGTCCGTCGTGGGTTCCACCACATCCTGTGGCGGCGGATATTGTGGCCGTTCCACGTTGGAAAGTTCCTGTGATACGGTTACGGTCGTCGGATGCACGTCGGGTTGATTTTCTGAAGAGGTTCCACAGTCGGCATCGACAACAGCGTCCTGAAGTTCAGCGCTCTCACAGTTCACAAATGAGTGTGCGTGTGATTTGTCTGATAAGTTTGTGATTGGTTGACTCACCTCAGGGCACAGCTCAGCTTTCTCTTCGACTGTTGATGAAGGAGAGGCAACGTCTGAAGTTGTTATTGGAAGTTTTTCCATTTTTGTGTCACCCTCAGCTGAAGTTTCTGAATTCTCAGACATAATTTCTTGATGGAATTTTTCAGGAATTTGGGCAGTGTATTCACCTCTCCTTTGCTCCGACTGATTTTGTGTGTCTGCTTCACCTTGACTCTGTGTTTCCACTGCAGACGCTGGATTAGAAATATTTACATCCATTCTGCTCTGAACACTTTGTCCAGTGGAACAATCAAAGGCTGTTGTATTTTCCAGCCTTGTCGTCGTTTCAACCGTCACATTTTCCCCTCCTTCAGCGGGAGTGTCTGTGTCTCTGATGTCGTCACCTTTGTTGTCGTTCTGATTCTGAGCCGCCGCTCCAGGTGCCGGGTCTGAAATCCCCTCTGAGGTTGTTTCAGTCTGGACGTCGGTATCTATTTGACTTCCCGAGGCTGCAACAGAGTCCGCCAGCTGGTTTATTTGTCTCTGCTCCTGAAGCTCCTCACAGCCAGGTGTCAACATGTCAGTGCAGCTGTCAGTCTTCACATCTGTTTCATCAGGGCTGAGCTGTACACCAGCGATGGACCCAGAGTTGGTGAGAACCAGAGATGAGTGGAATTCAACTTCCTTCCTTTCACTTTCCTCAGACATTTGCAGTACGTTGCTGACAGAGTTGGTCGTTTTATCCGAAACTTGGTCGGACATTTGTGTGGGTTTAGATTTCTCTTTAAAAGTAAGCTGAATTTTGACGCTCAGATCCGTTTGACTCTCCGGGCTCAGATTTTCTGCAGGGATTTCATCAGGTGAAGTGTTTCCTTTGGTTGATGACATTTTCTCTTCTCCAGCAGCGTCTTTAACCTGTGCTGAGACACTGGCTGATTCACACGTCTCTTCCACTGATTCCCCTTCTCTTTTGGTTATCATATCTTCAGTGACCAACTCTGTTGTTTTAGTTCCACTGCCCACAGCTGTCTCATTTTCTGCCCTGCACCTGGAGCTGGTGATTTCGATGGTGTGGATTTCACCATCGCAGATTGGATTCACTGTACCAGAAAACTGTGTCTGTGCCGAGTGAAGACGAGGCCCGTCATCCTCGTCCTCATTTTTGAAAGAATCTGTCTCGTCATTTTTGCCATTTTCTCCAGATGTGATGCTGTATAAATGTTGCATTTCTGTATTTTTAAATTCCTCCAGTTTCTTGTCTTTGGCTCCACACTCAGCACTGACAGCAGCCTCACAGCTTCCTGATGCAGAGGCTGAAGTTTCCTCTGACCTGCATTCTGCTGCATCATCCCGGTCCCCCCGTCTCTGGGGATCAGCTGACACTGCAGATTCTTTCTCCACTTCCTGATGATTCTCACCCCTGTTTTCAACATTTGGTAAATCTGAATATATACCACAACTCAGGTCCGGATGGGCAAGTTCTCCTGATGCAGACGTCAATTTATGACTATTATCCTCTGTACAAGGAGGTAACTCTTCAGCCTTGTGTAGTGCTTTGACTTTGTTGGCATACTGTCTTATACAGTGAGCTTTATCTCCATCATCTCCCTCTCTGAAGAGATCAAGCTTACTACCGTCGCTGCTCGTCTCCTCGTCCGAGTCTGTGGAGGCTGAGCGCTTCAGAGGAGCTTTGGAGTTGGCTTTCTGTGAAGATGTTTGTTCGCAGGAGGCACTTGTGGTGTGTAGAAGCTTAGCTTTTTTGAAAGGTGGGTCTGACCAATTCTTGCTGGAATCATTTGTAGGTGACTGATCTCCTTCCTCCTCCACTGACAGTTTCTTCTTCGTCCGAGGGACGGCTGACTTTTCTTGTGCATTTCCTGTTTTGAGGGAATTGTTAATGTCAGCTGGTGCTGTTTTGGATGGTAGATCGTCCCCATCATCGTCCAACTTCCTGATCTTGGGTTGAGATTCTTGTGGAGATGGCGCTCTCTTTGGGGCCGGCATTCTGTCAAAAAAAAACAAACAAACATATCATGAACACAGGTTACATCAAATGTAATAGAGCAAGAAAAAACAGCAACACAGTAAGAGATGTATGTATTATCACATATGCTTTTTTAGAGAGAGGAAAATATTTTTGAAGAAGCTTATTGAATGATCTTATGAACAACAACATTATTTGTTTTGTCCAAAATTTACTATTAAAAAATAAATAGTATCAATGTCCCACATGAATTTCCCAGTATAAACGTTCCTATTTATTAAGCCACGACATAAACCATTGAGATGCTAATGAATGAAATATGCACATTATAACCAACAACCAAAACAAATGTCTATGACACAGCCAAAATAATCACAACTGATGCTAAGGATGATTAATATATAAGACACACACTCGACCTACATTAAAAAGTCTCTGCTGTGAATGAAAGCAATCAAGACTAAGTGATAAATGGCGAATGAAAGAAATTAATTTTAAATTCTAAACAACACATTCAACGTTTTCCCTGCACAGGACAGGTCAGGCATTCTTTTCCAACCTGATTTCACAACCTAAGAAAAGGCGACAACATAAAACCAAAACACAAACATTTCGAACACATTTACCCCCGAGAGGAAAAAAATAAAATAAAATAAATGCACATTATTTACCCTTATTTTATTTTTGCCTCAGCATTTGCTGTCACCTGTAAGTTTGGAGGCTGAGGCTAAACGTAAACATGGCACAAACACTGATCGCACTTAAACCCGACGGCTAACGAATCACACAATGTACCATTTGCATGTACTCAATCGTGCCGTCTCCATGTAAAGGTGGGTATTGTTTGTCTGGTCTGCAGACAGGCTGTTAAATAATGGAGTTGTGATTAGAGTCGAGAATGTTGAGGTAACTAGCTCAGAGTGGCTAGTTTTTAGCCCCGTAGTCCACAGTGAGGGCAGCTAATGCTAACAGCGGCAGCCAACTCGCAACAAATGAGCCAAACAGGACTCGCTGTTTAACTCATTTGAAATGAGAGCCCCGCACAACGAAGCTGCGGTTTATACAGCGTCGAGCAGCACATAAACACTCGGAGCGCGGTAAAAGCATAAAATGCGTCATTTAAAACTCACTTTTGATGTTTTCTTTCCCCAACAACAGCTGTTCTTTTCTTTTTTTCCTCCCTCTGAATAAAAATTAACTGTACTTCCGGAGGGAACGAGCGGATGTGACGCCACAGTTCCTCCGGTCAAACTTAAAACCAAGTTTGGCGTATTATTAAACATTCTTTGTCTTTCTTTTTTGTATGTAAAATTGATGGTAAAAATAAAATTTTATTCTGTTAAAGTAATATTGGACCGAATATTTACGTATATAAATATGCGGAGTATATATATATATACACACATACCAGTGTATACTACTCACACGTATATACAAATATATACTGTACTTATAATATAATAAAAATATTTTTTAAACTTTCTTTCAGTACAAAACTTTTCACAACCCAACACCTGAAATAATATTAATCTTCCAGTACAAACCCAAACCGAATTATGAAGGAGACAAACAGTCAACAGATACAAACTACACCGTTTTTATATGTTTTTATTTCTTTGATATTCACAATCTATTCTTCACCGAATTACATTATTTGCAAGTAGAACTAGTTCAGTGCTTTTAACAGTTGTCAGGCTTAAATATACAGAGAAAATCTGATCTGAACGCTTTGTGTTTTTTGTAAGAGTAACATCCAGTGACTGAGGAAAAGTGATATTTATTGATCGATACACAAAACGTAGCTGGAACAAAACGACAGAGGGACATGATTCAAATGCCGGTAACAGCATTCCAAGTGCATAAATCCTCATTACTTTTTCATCTCAAGTATTCCACTTCCTGGTCCCCGTCTCTTCGCACTGCAGATGTTACAAAACTGGACTCCAGGAATCTGTAATGGTATAAGGGAAAAGAAGGGTCTCAGTGTGGGAAAGTTGAAATTAACTTATATATATATATGTATAAATGAATGTAAAATTCAATTAATTCTGATTTTGTATACTCATTTTAAACATTTGTTGACACTTACTGCCCCTGAGGATGGTAAACATTCTTTGTGAAACATGTGTCTGCACTGGAACATCACCACACTGAAGGCTTTGGCCATGTCTGAAAAACAAAGATGTGAATTTATAATTAATTTATTATAAATCGTTTAAAAATAGACTGCTGCAGAAACAAACCTGAGGGCAGAATTGTAGCATGGCAGGATTCACAAATGTTCTCCTCTGGAATAAGAAAACAAACCAAGAAAAGTTTAAAGTCACTGAGTTCATGGTGATTCATCGTCTGTTGGCTCCGTGTGAAAACCTCCACCCACCGTCCACCCTGACTCCTCTCATCTGTGTTCGGTGCATCTTCTGCAGCAGGGACAGAGAGTCGGCCACCAGGATCTTCTTACATCCTTCTCTCAGCATGATCTTTGGGAAACCAGAGGAAACCGTCAGAAGATTTGGGCAAAGTTTGTGGATTTTATCTGTAGTGACTGTAAAACACCGGCTTCAAAACAAATATTTGACGTGAAAAACCTGGGATATTTATATTTGTGACTTGTCACAGCTCTTCTACTAATATTTACTTTAAATTATGTTTTTTTAATATTATATCTGTGTAAATTTCACTGCTTCTACACTAGTTGTGATATAATTTCTAACCAAACTGAAAATTAGAGTCCTGGTCTCGATTGTGTTGTTTTTGACATTTTACAAATATCTATAAACACTGTACTAACACTGATGACCACAGACAAACACGTCTGACCTGTAGGTTGTAGTCTTGGAGGATTTTCACCAGTGAATTTCTCAGGTTTGGAATCTCCATGCCCTCCTTGATGCGATGGATGAGCAGAATGGGGTCGACGTGAGTGCCGATGTTATTGAGGAGACCAGTGATGAAGGCTGGAGAGACGACAGAAGACACAACAACAACTTAATACAACACAAGAGACAAGAGACAGAGACACAACCCACGCACGGGTGAGACCCGCTGTGAGACACTTCTTCGTGTCTTCGTCATCATACGTGGTTTGTCGATGGAGTAGGAGATGAGATCCTCCCACAGCTCTGCATCGTCCTGCTCTTTAGCAAACTCTATGGCTTTGTCCACGTCCTCCAGTTCCTCCATGATCATCTGCAGGGCCCGTCTGCAGTTCCCCATCCTGCCTGTGAGCAGACATCTTAATGAGGTCATTTTGTAAAAACTTTGAAAACAGAAAACTCTAATGGAACGTACTGAGCAGGAAGACGGTCTCCTCAACAAAGTTCCTCTCCTGACAGATCTCTAGAGCCTGAAGGAAACAAACAAACAGGGAAACAAAACGATAACAGTGTCTCAGTTTAATGAATGTGGCGTGTTTAGTGCTGAGATGGTAGCATTAGTGTCAGCAGCAGTAACAGATCAGGTGAGAACTCCACCTTTTCCAGTGGACAGTGCGTGCTGTCTCTGAGGAACGGTAGGAGATTGGGTCGGTCGTACTCGGCGTACAGTCCGATCTGCCGCTCGTGGTACTTCTGTCCTCTGTGGTGGTCCCTCTTGAATAACTTGTGAAGATACTGTGGAGAAAACACGACATCCATCCGGTCTGAACAAACTCTGTTGGTCAACTTTGTTTGGGTGCTGCTCCAAGTCACTCACCACATGTAGGAGCTCCGGCCGGTGGGCTAGCTCCTCAACCACTCTGTCTATCTGTTAAGACAAGAGAAAGAGACCTCTAGTGGACACTGTATTTAGAACACATCTTTCTTAAAATATTGATCAGAGAAAATAACACCTACTGATATCTTGTCTTCATTGTCAAGGAGCATGTCAACGGCTTTCTGGTTAAAAAAACAAAACAACAACAATGTGATCCTGCACTAAGACCAGACCAGAACAGTGAGGACGACAAAGACGACAAATCTGTCTGATGTCTGAGCTGCACCTCTTTGTCAAAATCCATGAGAAGGACAATCTTGTCTTCGATGGAGGAGAACAGGTTGTGTTTGTGGATCAGCTGGTAAACGTCCTTGTGCCGAAGCCTCAGGTAGATCTCCAAGGCTCGGTCGTAACGCTGGTCATACGTGTACCTGTGGATGGTTAAAGACCCCGCGTTACTCAAACTCAAACAAACAAACTGACCCCCCCGTGTGGTCAGAAGGTGTTTGTGTTGAGGTGTCTCACAGCTCAGCCAGTGTGGTGAGCAGGATGCTGTTGTTGGGGTCTCTCTTCAGGTGATCCGTCACAGCCTGGACGATGGCCATGTTGTTGTACAGTTCTCCGGGCCATTCTCGGATCAGCGTGGCAAAACCCTGCAGTCACAGGAGCAGGAGGTCAAAACTGACACACTGCGAGATTTAATGCCGATTTTACCCATGATTCTCGGTTGCTTCCGGTCTGCTTTTCTGTCTGTTAATGAAGTACTGCATCCAGAGCTTCAGTCAACACAGGGAATGTCAGAGCGATGAAGAAGTACCTCGTAATCAGTTCCCAGGAACTCGTGCAGGATCATCTCGTAGATGGCCGGTCTCAGACGCAGATCTCCTCTGGGTAAATACTGACTGATGGCCTGGAGTCATTGTTGTACAGTATATAATCAGTAATAATTCAACAATTCAAATGCAGACGCGTTTGTCTGACAGAGAAACAGAAAATCACCTTCAACTGTCCGATGGTTTTGAACCTGTAGACCTCATTTTCCCAGAGTTCCATGTTCTTCCCCAGCACCTTCTGACACTTCCTGCAATGAGATAATCTACGTTAGGTAAAAAGTTGGGAAACTGCAATTGACTAAAGTGCAGGCATGTGCAAACTACGGCCTGGGGGCCAGATACGGCCCACTTGGTTTTTTAATATGGCCCGCTGAACTTGTCCAAATGATATGATCTAATTATATCATCATTAGACTTATGTCATTTTGCCTTTTTCCTGCAATACCCGCAATTCCCCAATAGGTGGCACACTCCAGTATTCATATCTTGCTGTGCTAAATGAAGAACTGTGATAGCTTTTCTCAGTTACATACAATTAAATGTGTATGGAAATCTAACTATGTAGACGAGGAGAAAAAAATGGACGCCCACCTGGCGGCGCTGTCGTACTCTCCGTTCTCCACCAGGTGATTGATGTAGGACATGCCGATTTTCTGAACGTCGTGTCTCTTTATGTTTTTGAAGCTGATCTCCGCAGCCATCAGCGCCTCCTGTCACCGTTCAAACGCCGTAATCAGACACAAAGTTTTCATCCCTGACATTATTTATTGTAACCTTTGGAAACATTCATAAAATGCACCAATGCAAACCTCATATTTCTTCTTCTCCAGCAGCCAATCGATATGGTCGTCCTGGCTGCGCTCCTTGGCCACCACGATGTCTTTGGGACTGATGATGTAGAAGAGTGACTCTCCCTCGGAATGCTCTGTTAATGAAAATACATTCATGCCTCCGTCTGCTGCACGTTCCGGCTGACATTTGGCAGTTGACGCATAATGAAATCAGATTGCAGTCAAAGGCTGCGTGACATTTCTCCCGGGGCGGTTTTTATAGTCTCACCCAGCCGATAGTCTCGGCACTCGTTGTCCTGAAAGTTGCGCACGGTCAGAGCGTCGGAGGAGATTTCCTCAGAGCCCTCGGGGAGAGGCTGGATGATGTCCAGGCGAGGGCGGGCGCGGAACTCCTCATCCTGGGGGGACAGACGAGGACAGACGGGGACAGACGGGGACAGACGAGGACAGACGGGGACAGATGAGGAAAAAGTAGCATTTTTTTTCTGTATCCCTCCACACACCTGCACCTAAACACAGCGACCACAGAAACATGGTGCACTACCATGTGATCAGAGTTCTCCTTGACAAAGAACAGAGTGACCAGCTGATCTGCCAGCGGTGCCAGGCCGCTGATGAAGAACTCCGTCTGGAAGTTAGACTCTGTTCAAAGAGAGAGAAAAAAAAATTAGATTCAAGACTCACTTCAATCAATCAGTTCAATGACCTTAAATAAATCTAAACAAACTTCCAGTTGTTTACAGTAAGAACTGTTTTATTTTCTGATTTCAGATTTCAGTTTGTTAGTGTTTCATACCTTTTAATTTTTTGATGAAACAGAGTCATCTCATTTACATCAACCTTATTAAATAAAGTTTAAATGGATCCTCTGTAGACCTCCAATAACTGAATTATTTTACATGTCGTAAATATATAGTTATGATTAAAGTCAGCATTAAAAAAAATATATATATTGATTTTATTATGGCATCAATATGTAAAAAAATGTACATATTGGCAGAGCAAATATACTGTAATTAATATTATTGTATAACATATACACTATTATAGTCATGTAGGGAGGTGTATATATTACATCTATTACATTAACCTCCTTTTAAAAAATATATATATACATATAAACATATATATGCATGCATACACATGCCCACACACACACACCTACATATATACACATATATAAGTATATATGTATAAAGATGCATATATACATAAACACCCATATACATATATATTTCATATATATTTATGTAGCTCTAATGTATACATTACATTTCCATAGTGCTGTATTGGTTAGTTATTGTGACTAGTTAGTTATTCATCTAATATAGTGTAATACTCTTTGGTGAAAGAGTCGTGTCAGTAGTGTTGAGGTCAGTGATTTTACTCAGAGTAAAGTCAGTCTGTACCTATTTCCACGTAGCGACTGGGCAGGTCTCTCATTTCTGTGGGGTTTCTTTCCTTCACGGTACAAATCTGTGAAGAAATAAAAAACAGAATTCCACCTTAAAAAAAAACAACAACCTCCACAACAACAAGGGGGATTCAAACCCAACAACGAAACCAACCTTAATGGAGGTGCCCCAGCCCACGATCAGCGTGGTGTTGTCCTTCCAGCACAGGCTGCAGGGGTACATGTCCGGCCTCAGACTCACGTTGTCTCTCAGCACGCTGGTGATGCGTTGTTTGGTGCTGAAGTCGTAGATTTTCACACACTGGAACATTTTTCGACAATGTTAGACACACACACACACACACGGACGTTAAATCGGAACATTTTTCGACAACGTTAGACACAAACACACGGACGTTAAATGTTTGTACTTTTTTCATGTTTCTTCAGACGCCGTGACTGAAGGCTCACCAGGTTGTTGGACCAGGCGATGAGATTGGCTCTCCACTTGATGTTGGTGATGGATCCCTCGCCTTCGTGAAGGACTGACATTTTCCAGCGGTTCGGCCAGTTTTTTTCATAGAGAAGGAGCTTGAAAAAAATAAAAATAAAAATAAAAAATCAGAACATCGTTAAGAAAAATACTTTCCATTTTTGGCTTTACCAGCATCTCAGGGCTGCTATTGCTCTGTATCGCCTACAGAGGGCAGTAGAAGAACAGCAAATAAGACAGAGGGCTGCAGCCCCGGGGCTGTTGAGTGAAAGTCAACCGCCCTGAAAGATTTGAATTAAAGTGTAGAGAATGTTCTGTAAAATTCAAACGTGTTTTTTTTTTATTATTATTTTTTTATATATCTGTTCCACAGCCGTTACAGATAATGTGCTCATTAGACTCCACCTGAGTGACGCAGCTTCACGGACCGTTGTACCTGCGGTGGTAAAGAACGTCGTTTAGGTTGGTGTCATGAATGACTTCCTACATCCTGTCCATTTGAATCATTAATGTCACAGTTTCTCCAGGAAACACGTCGTTCACTGGAGTTACTGCCAGATGTCAAATAAAGACATTTAAATTTTAAAAACCTTTTTTCATTTTTTTTCTACAAGCTGCATTATTTTGAATTTTTGTGCACAGAAATAAATGGATTAAATTTTAATTAAAATTGTCATTGAATTTTTGCAGTGTTTTATTTTGCCGTATTATTTCTATGACAAACTTCATTATATCTGCTAAACATATTCCAAAACCTTATATACATATGTATATATATACACACATATACACATATGTGTATATGTGTGTATATATGTATATATCTATGTGTATATATACATATATACACATATATATATATATACACACATATATGTATATATATGTGTATATATGTATATATCTATGTGTATATATACATATATACATACATATATACATATGTATGTATATATATACATACATATATACATATGTATGTATATATATATTAAAATATACACACATAAATATACATACATACACACCTACATATATATGAATATATATGTGCCTAGTCTTCTTGGTCTGTGTGTATTTTTTGTCACTGTATAATATATGTAACAGTTGACTGAATTATATTTGATTTAGTACAATACAAAATCTACTACTTACATATATATGTACATATATATTTCTTTCAGTTATATAAATATTTAAGTTGTATTACTTGCGAAATAAGTGTAAAGAGCTAAAAAGAAATCGACATGTTTTCATAGAGAACCCATCGAACCGACACGGTCTATAAGACCATAAAAGGTAACCAGAGTAAATCTGACCAAACAGCCCATAATATCACCAGATTGACTACACACACACACACACATATATATATATACACCCCGTATAGTATTTAATTTATCAGTGTGGGCTGGATTAATAAACAGTTTGCTCCACAAAGAGATGATATGACAAAAGAACTGTGGACAAAATTGAATTTCCTTTGACAGGATGTGGCTCCTGTTGAGGCGTATTGATTTTCATCACAGCCGCCCGGTGGAGGCCTTCACGACGTGGAACTAAGAGAAATCAGCGCCAATTGAAAGAAAATGGCAAAGTAACACTAACAACAGGGGTCCGATATAAAAAAAAAAGTTGTTTTCCCCGCTGCCCCTGTGGTATAAATGTCAGAATACTTTTATTTATGGACGTCTGCGCGCGACGACACCACGTTTATATAGTGTAATTGGCATGTGGCAGCAAAGGTTCAATTCCAGAGGGGGGAAGAGGACAAATCTAACGTCTGGATCTCTTCACCAATGTGACAGTGACACACACACTCACACTCACACAACTTTCTAACAGAGCCATGGCAGTGTGAGCTCAGGAAAGCCAAGGCGATGGAACCTCTGGATAACGACATCTATTCGCCGTGCTGCTGGAGCATCGCCGTCGAGTGAAACGGCACTTTATGAAAATAGGCCGCGCTCCTGAGAGCACTCCGGCAACGACGCCGAAAAGTGAGAGCCCTTTTTTTTTTTTTTTTACACCACACAAAGGCCTGCGTGACACCTGTGGCCAAACCCGGGGTGAGACGGGAGGTTCGCCCAATCCCGTCTCACCTGCTCAGAGTCAGGGATGAACAACGAAACGGGAGGAAACGGTGTGAAAAATGGGCAGCGTATTTGTACGCTGGAGCAGAAAGTGCCCCTCAGACCTACCTTATTGCCCCCGGTAACAAACTGCTTGTAGTTTGACCTGGTGAACTGAGGGTGTAACGCTACCACCTACAGGAGAGAGCAGATAATGACACTGAGATGAAAGAACTTTTTTTTTTCATGGCCGTGATGCTGCTGCTGCTGCTGCGGCTTCAAACTTCAGAAACGTACTTTGATGGGATAGTCGAAGTTCTCGTGGAAACCCTCTCTTGTGTAGAGGCCGAAGACCTGGACCTGAAACACAGAGAGGAGACGGAAACTGAAAAACAGGCGGAAGACCGACTCCAAATTTCTACCTTTAATTGCTGCCTCTGCAACTACCAGAGGCCAGCAGGGGGAACCGAGGGTCGCAGGAAGGAGGACTCTGATTGGCTCCGCGCTCCTCCACTGGGTCACCAATTAGTGGAGGAGATGATTCTTCAAAGCCCACAGGGTTTGGAGGCAGTGGTCCTAATCTTGGACTGGGCCATTAGAGAAGGAGACACACCCCCCGCCCCCCCCCCCCCGCGACAC
>NC_024309.1:13720368-13721175 GCF_000523025.1 Cynoglossus semilaevis | reverse complement strand
CCTCCTCTGTGTTGTTGTGTGAGAAGATCCTGTCATCTGAGTGTGTGTGTGTGTGTGTGTGTGTGTGTGTGAGTGTGTGTGTGTGTGTTTGTTTTAGAGGATGGGAGGCAGAATGGTATCAGGGAGCATATCTTGACTGTGAAATCCATGAAGGATGCTGGTAATGATGAGTGGAGACAAGATAACAGCAAGGTGGAGAACATGGAGAGAGAGGATCCACGGACGGCTGATGGCCGGATGACAGCTCAGCCCGTCTGAGTGCAGTCCTCCAACATTGCTACAAGCTTCTTATATTCTCCTGCATCGTGGAGAAAATATGGGTTTATGTGCAGATAAGATCATCTTAATGTTTGGACAGTGTGAGGAGACACGCCGTCTTTAACTGAATAAGTCCAGTTCCACATGATTAGCATAAAGTTCCACACTGATAAGGAGGAGCTGGGTTTTTTTTTTCATCTTTTAAATCTGAGGAAGAATTATGAAAAGATTGAAAACACTGATTGGCAATTTCCCCCCAGACGGCCCCAAGGATCAGTAACCGGGGGCGATGAGCAGAGCGGGGTCTCACCTTGCCGTCCTCGGAGCAGATGCCCACGTGCTCGCCACTCTCGTCCAGACTGATCTGGTTGATCTTCACTGAACTCTGCAGAGACAGGATATCATGGCATCAGTTTTTCATACAGACAGGCAAATATGTGTGTGTGGGCGCTGGAATGCTGGGGCCTGACATTTCTGTCCGCTAAGTGAAATACCGGCCCGTGGAAACGGACGCGTGTTTGTCAATGCAAAGATCGTGGTTTTAATACG
>NC_024309.1:13719444-13720277 GCF_000523025.1 Cynoglossus semilaevis | reverse complement strand
GTGTGAGGAGCTCTTCTGCCTGCTGATGCTTTTAAAAAATTCAGGCGCGCGGTTCAAATGAGACGGCGCCCTGGATCAGGGGTCGCCAAACTCAGAGTAGCTGAAGCGTTTTAAAATAGACAAAAGTGAAAATCTGCAACTTTTGAAAAAAGTGAAGAGTATTTGCAGTACTACATCTTTTCTCTGCGAGAGACGTGTACACGTTTTACTGCACAAAGTTGATTTTCACAAGCCTGTTGACAAGTTGCCACCAATACACCAAAGCTAATGCAACACAGGTTGCTGCAACGACGGCTAATGTTTGTAGTCAGACCTGAGAGACGAGAACTAGATTCTGAATTTTTTTTATTTCACATTAGAACAACTTTTCCTAAGTAGCCAGGATATAAAACGGAGTAAAACTACGATAAAAATAATAATAATGAGGATTTGGCGCCCCCTATTGATACATTGTGTTTTTACTAAAGGGTTCCAGGATTGCCCTCTCCAGCTGATGGCGCCATAAGTGACCGTCTATGTGACCTAGACTACGTTAGCAAAATGAGATGTGGGGTAAAGTCCGTCAGGTCTTTACCGTCGTTCAATTTCTAACATTTGCGTCACGTCCACCGTGTCATGTTACACTGGGCTTCATTATGGGCTCCAGGACTATGGTCTATGGTCTATGGACTATGGTCTATGGTCTATGGTCTATGGTCTATGGTCTATGGTCTATGGTCTATGGTCTATGGTCTATGGTCTATGGGCCGGGCCTCGACACTGATTCTTCTCTGTGTTGAATTTCCTCCGGTGTTGTTCATGCCATGACTGATAACAGACGTCACATTCTTTAG
>NC_024309.1:13718401-13719412 GCF_000523025.1 Cynoglossus semilaevis | reverse complement strand
TTACAGTCGGAGGCAGGAGTGTAGCTCCACTGACGTAAACCTGCTCCACTCTGGAGTCAAATCAGCCGTGGCAGCTGAAGAGGGTGTTTATTTATTTATTGACTCTTGTTCAGAACGCGGTCTCTACAGATCCAGTAATAAAGAATAATGGGTAAAGTCAAAGAAATGACGACACGTAATGTATAAAAAAACATTCATTTTTCTGCCATCAAGTCAAGACCGTTGTTGTACTCACAATCTCAAACTTCTGAGTCACATTTCCTTGGATGTCCAGCAGGAAGACCTTTCCAAAATGAGTACCTAGTGCAAGAAACTGGAGGAAAAAAAAAAAGAGTATAATTTTAATGCAAATGAAAGCAGAAAATACTTTTTAAAAACTCATTCAACATATTGGTTGAAAAATCTGGTGCTGATGACGGCTGTGGAAAAAGGATAAAATAAAATATTTGCCGGAGCTGGAGCGACGTGCGCGGCGCGGGGATTGGGAGAGCTTGGAGGCAAAACTGTGAAATTGCGAGGGGGTGAAAAGCCCTATTTATTAAAGCAGACAGTGTGAAATGGCATTTTTTTCCCCCCTTCGAATTAAAATGCTTAAACATAATAAATGCATTGTACATTTGACTTCCTTCAATGCAACCAAATCAGCTCTCTCTCTCTCTCTCTCTGTCTCTCTCTCTCGGCCCAGCACAGTGAGCAGCAACTGGTTCCTGCGATGTGTGCTGAAGCAAAAGTCACTGGTGTACACACGAGAGTCCCAGCATGCTTCAGTGCAGTCTATAATGAAATGCTTATATTTACAGGCACAGCTGAGCATGTCAGACAGAGCCACTGCAATCTCCCCCCCCCCCCCCGCCCCCCCCAAATAAAATAACCAAAAAAATAAATAAATAAAGGGTTCAACCTTCTGAGGCGGAGCAACTTTTAAAGGGATTTACCCGAATGGAATTGTTCAAATGAAATTCCGATTCAGACACTGAAAATATGAGGCAACATAAGGCAATCTGTGCCCGT
>NC_024309.1:13715008-13718374 GCF_000523025.1 Cynoglossus semilaevis | reverse complement strand
GACCACTCAGGTAGCAGCGGTGACAGAGGGCGACGGAAAATCCCATGAAGGAAGACGGTCGGATCAAATTTAGAATTTCAGCAAAGCAATGTCTCCGACTGTGGCCGTTCTGAGGTCATAAAAGCAGAATCCTCCAAGAAAAAAAAAGAAAAAAAGAAGTGAAAATCAATAGGAGTTAATAAAACATAAGGTGAGGGGGAGGTGAGTGTGCACGACTTCTGCTCGTCTTCTGGTGCCAAGACGATTAACCGTCCTGCTCTGAGTGACATTCTCATCAATGTCGATATTTAAAAGTAGAAAAAGAAAAAGAAAGAACCGAGGTTGTTGATGTGAGAGGGGAAAAAAACTGGACCAGGTGAGAAAAGAATCCGTCAGCTGTTAGTAGCCTAGCGTTAGCATTAAAGCATCACCAGAGAGGAGGACGACAAGGTTTGAAGACGACAATAATGAAGTGAATAGTTTAAAGACAACTTCAGTAGAAGGTTTATAATCGGACAAAATCTGGACATACGTCTAAAAACGACCGTTTTTATTTCACCCACCTTGTGATGTCACACAGTGATGCTAATGGCCACACCCCCTGCTTTGAATAGCCCCACCCATCCTACCACCACTGCTGTTTGATTGCATTCTTAGGACGTACCTCAGTGGAAGAGGTGGGCGGAGTCTGTGGCTCATTATTATTTAAAGGTACAGGCACAGAAACCAGCCAATCAGAACACTGCTTTTAAACAGGCGTTAAAATAATCCAGCCCCAGAAAAACTAGGGGGCGTGAGGTAACCAAAGCTTGTCATTTATTATTTAATTACTAATAGTTAAGCATATTAATTAGCATCAAAGAAGCAGAGCTTGTCCAGCAAGAAAGTGAAATGTCCTCTGGCGGTGGATGGATTTTAACCTCTACCTTGTCATGGACGGTCATACAGCTGGCTGCATCCTTCTGCAGGATTTCGGTGACCCCGTTGGAGAGCCTCTCGTACTTCAGCTTGGGCTCCTCCTGGCTGTCCTCCTCCTGGTTGAGAAAGCAGACTCCTAAGACGGGCTCTCACTATATCATTTTCCTAAAGGCATTCATTACAGCAACACGGCGTCCTCTGGCAAAGGTGAGAGCGTTTCTGAAATCCCCTGACAAAAGCTTTCACGCACTGAGCTGAGAGAGACAAAATGTCCACCTCGAGTCATTTAAATCCTCAGCGTGTGTCTGTGACAGAGGAGGTCACTTTATGTCTTCAGTATAACTTCTAAAAGGTCTGTAAGGAAACCTGTGGACGTCGCGTAACATTAAGGTTGTGGTGGTTTAGAAGACGATCCGGAGAGAAAATACACACTAAAATTTGCCAACATATAAATTAAAAATTTAAAGAAGTAAAATTTCAGGGTTTCAGGGGTGCGCATGCTGCCACTAGGGGGCCCACGAGATAAAAAATTGAGTGAAAAAATTCGGTTTGGAGTGTTTTTTAAGTGGGATTTTTTCCACACAAAAAAGTCATGTAAATAAGGCGTGTGATTTCCTTTCTAAAATTTAAAATCAAAAGCTGACATTTTAATTAAAAAATAACTACAGACTACATATATATGTATAAGATTACACATTAAATTGTCTAGAATAATAATAATAAAAAAAGAAAAACCAGGAGTTCTGCAGTTGATGAAAATTCAGAATTATTTTTGAAAAGACTGGAAACGTCACACATTTGTCAGACACATCAACACATTTTATCATACAGTCAGTTCATCACGGGCAAAGACACAAAAACATAAACAACAGGTCCCATTTATTTTCAGTTATGTGTTCAGAGTCCTCACCATTAGAATAACAATAACAGAAACCCAGACGGATCGGTTCCTACTGGACCTCACGTGCCGTGAAATTCACCATCAACTTGCATGGACTGCAGCATAAGATAATCCTCATCTTTCCATCCAGAGTCAATTCAGTAAAATACTGGAATTGTCTTTTTCCCATCCAAGAAACTTGAGGTTTTCCACCGTGCGACACTTTCCGGCGTGAGGCGACATTTGCGGCCACTAACAGCCTGAATGGGAGCCATAATTCACTTTATAACCAATGCTGCACAGTCTGTGGCTGCCCAGAAGGTGCATCAACTCAAAACATTGTCTGCCATTATGTGCAAGTGGGTTAGAGGCAGGGGGACAATAGCGTGGAAAAAATGTTATTTTCAAAAACAATCCTTTCCCACTCAACAACGCCGTGTCTGGGCTATTTCCTGTGTACTCTGCTCGTGAGATTTCTGATGCGAGGGCACTGTCACGGCTTTCAAAGGCGTATCAAACAACAAAGGCAAACTTCATCCCCATTTTAACTTTTGCCATCAATAGGCACTCAGTCTCCACCTCTGTTTTGTCAGGTACTTTGCTGGCCTTTGTGTGTGCAAACACGTTTATGCCATATTCTCCGACCTCAGGTGTTGGGAATTAAATCGGCTGCTGTTTATTAAAGTTGCCTTTCTGCTGTGGAAAAACACTCACATATAATGTCCGTGGACATTTAGAAAGAAAAAAAAAAGCATTATTCTGCCATTTTTTTAAATGTATGACATTGAAACATATATACTGAAATTTAAATGCCCCCACTTTGGGAACCACTGAATAAATACAAGTTTTAAGGGATCAAATATTTGTAGGGTAACTGATGCAACAGCCCCCCCATCACTGCCCCCTGATCGCAGTCAAAATTGGACTCATTCCAGTGGAATGACATTGAGGATTTTCTGAACAAAACACAATCAAAAAATGAATTGTTTTTTTTTTTTTTACCAGAACGCAGTATCTGCAGCGTAAGACAAAGACTACAGTATTCTGCAGTATTCCGCTGGAGTAATTCTTTGTCCCCCGACCTTAAGAAACAACACGTGATTGCCAAATCCCCTGTCTCTGAATCTTCCCTACAGAACAGAATACTCTCTAAACAAAACAAAAACTAAATGTACAAACTCATATTTACACACCTGGATGTTTCTCCTTACATCATATTTAACAGCAGATGTGGACACACGCTGCAGCCTCTCACTTACACTTTATTCTATTCTCTGCCTCCAAAAGAGAAAGACAAAACTCCTCTCCTTCTGCCATCCTGGAGCACAACGCCATGTTTTATTTAGCCTACTTGAGTGAATCTCTGAGGCTCCAGTGTACTGTAAGATTCCAAAGTCCAGTCGTAATATTGATGGATCCGTAGAGCTGTCTGAAATTTATGAGTGTTTGACACCTTTCAAACTCTTGACAAAGATCCTTTCGGGATCAAGCTGTGTTGATAAGAGCCAGGCTATGTATAACAGGCCCTTAGAGCAGCCAGTGTTCTTTACACTGAAGTTCAAACATCATCCGAGCCGGACAGAACTATT
>NC_024309.1:13709827-13714989 GCF_000523025.1 Cynoglossus semilaevis | reverse complement strand
GCTGATGCGTCTTTACATTGACATACTGGTAAAACACTATGGTGCGTCTTGATGTAACACTTCACTTCTGATGTTAATATCATCAATATCAGAACATTAAGCAGCAGACTGAGGGATATTAAAGGGATATTCTTACCTCAGATTCATCTGTGAATTCTTCACTGTGTTTTCCATCCTGGACGAGAAGAAATAATACTCTTATTTCAGCCATATAGAGTAAGAGACAAATAGATTGATGGATAAAACAACAGGGGAAAGGATAAGGATTCTACACATTTTATAGAGAAAACAGGCAAATTGCACATTTTTGTAAGTAACATAAGCTTCACATGCAACGTAAGCCATGTAAATTAAATTAAATTAGTCACAATAGGCAATAATATCGAACAATAATGACATTTTCATGCAGTGATGCAGGATAAAAACAACCGGATCATGCTGAAGCTAACGCTTACCTCCTCCACTTCCGCCATTGTTCCTCTGCGTAGCGTTATAAAACGAGTCAAATTGTGTTCTATTTCACTGCATAATTATAGAAAACAGGTTAAGAAACCCTAATATCTCAAAAAAGGTTTGTGTTATATCATAGGGAATCCAATAAGTTATGTTTTCAGTCGATTTCTTCGGCTTGTCACGGGGAGGGGGGAATCACATGACTGAGAAGGGAGCGCAATGTATTGTGGGTAATGCAGTATCCTCGCTGAAAACAGTTACTTTACGACACGGCGTAAATTAGGAGCAGGTGAAAACAGAGCAACTCTCTCCACGTTTATCAATTTTCGATTTAATTTGTCGTTCTTTACTAATTACTGACAACTTTTAGAACTTGCAGCCTGTTTACACTTTAAAGCTTCGAACTGGAGGTTTTAAAATAAAATTCGAGCGGTTTTTTATGTATTTACGTCTGTTAAATTAACTCGGTAATACGAAGCTAATTTGTAAATTAGCTTTGTAAATTTGTAAATCATTATCGTAGATTTTGACGTAGTTTCTGATAACTTAGTCATCCTAATATTAAAGGGAGGCTTCGAATTTGTTCTAACTCAGTTTCTACTACTAATACAATTAATGTTTACAATAATAATAGTCATATTTACTATTTAAAAAAATGAGTCCAGTAAAAATATGAGCCACATATTTTATTATTGATCACTAGTTGATAATGACAATACTAATAAAAAACAAAATTGAATTATTAGATTTTTCTTAATTGTTTACATTGATTATATTCATATATACTGTATATCATTAGCACATTTTGTACAGTATTTGTTTACAGTACTACGTAGGTATGAAGTAACACTAAACATTAGACTTTGCCACATGCACTTGACCGATGTTGGCTCGTACGTTGAGGTAAAAGACCGAAACCTTAACACCAAAATTGTACATTTATTTTTTTTTCTCTTATTTTTCTTCCCCTCCCCAGACATTCCTGAACATGATGACCGCATGAATCCTTCACACATTAGTCAGCTCTGCATCCTCCGTCACCACCGCGCTGACAGCTGCCTCTTGCCAGCGTCCAGATGAATGCCAAAGGTATGATTTGCCTCATCTTTATTGAGATTGTCTCTCACCCTCATCTGGGCTCATCCATCCTCAGGAGAGTCCTAATGCACTGATACCAAGGGGGAATAATTTTTCTCTACAATCTACTTAGCAATGATTTATTGATTGTGGCTTCCACCCTCACGGAGAATTACGGATCCTTTTTGGGAAATCAGATTTTCACACCTTTAGGAGTGTGTATGTGGCGCAGGTCTCCAGAGACGCTGTCAGGGGGAGACTGACTTTGAGGAGCAGCTCTGTGTGTGTGTGTGTGTCATGCCCAGTGAACGGCACTGTGATTTTCTGTTGCTCTCCCTATTTCTCTCAATAGTGCTGCATTATTTATCTATTGATAAATAGCCTCTGAACTCAATGGTAATGTTTTCAATCCTGTTCAAACCTCCCAGTCTCACCCCTCCTCCTCCCCCCCATCCACAACACGACCCCCCCTCGTCATCAACATGCAGGAGCCCCACTGAGTTATCATCATTTCATGGAGGAAAAAACAGGATTTTTTAAAAAAAAAAAAAAAAAAAAAAACAAGCGCTGCCCTCATAGGAGGAGTCAGATTAGTGCAGTGAAAGCTTTGATGCTCCAGAATGTCAGCTTTGTGGATCGATCTGGCTAAAAAAAAAAAAAAAGAAAAAAGAAAAACACACACACACACACACACCTGACCAATCAGACGCCTCTGTCTGTGGTGGACCTGCTGGGCACCGTGGTTTACAAGCTTCAAAGAGCTCTTTTTAATACACTGCTTTGATAGCACTCAGCCTCCACTGACCAGCACAACGTCCACCGGGGGAGCATTTTAGTTTTAGTGAGAGCACAGAGGGCTAACTGCTGATCATATTAATGAGTGCGGAGAAAGAGAATCACTTCAGATCCTCACACTTTTATACCAGTGGCCTCCGTCTCCCAGGTTGATGACTGTGGAGGAGGCGTAGATTTTCTAGTAATAATTTACATAAAACCACTGCAAACGAGATTGTTTACAGACAAATCCTTTTAACACAATAGATATATTTATATATGTGACCTGGATTCAGTGAAATTGCCCCTGAAGCACGGACGTCATACTGAGAGAGTACAGTTTTGTTAATAGCCCTCAGGGGGAGACAAATCATCACCAACCGTAACACACTAAACACGTCTCAGGATATTTACCCAGTGAACGCTGTAAAAAAAAAAACAACACACACACATTTTAAAATGTGTTTTAGTTAGTTTTGGCCTTAAAGTAATATTTAGAAAAAAATATTGTATTTTTTTAAGTAATATAGTCATAAAAAGTGCTCTTAAGAAATGTAAAAAAAAAAATCAATATAGTAGAAATTATATTTTTTAAAGCAGCGATCAAAAACACGTGTTTTCATAATCAATTATATTATATTATCAGATAATTGTGTAATTAGTTGTTTCATAAAATGCAAAAAAAAAATTGTCTCCTTACACTATTGAAGTTTATTGTGTGAATTATTGGATTATTGGTTGATGTTATATAATGTTTATAATTATATACATATATATATGTATACATTGTTTAAAAAGAAAAACATATTTCTTTTGTTTTTTTTGAAGAAATATGCAACATATCACTTTTTTCTGGGACAGATTTTTCCACCATCTTTGGTCTGTCACGGTAGATAACTGACTGAATGATGTGTCGCCATTATAAATAAATACAAATATAAATAAAAATGAATAGAATGAATGAGAATCAATAGAAGCAGTTGATTTGTCAATTTGTCAATTCCCTGTAAAAGATGATTAATCAGCTGTGGATTAATTATATTAAATCATGACTGTGGTTAATAACAATTATTCATAATTAATTATCATTAATTTAAATCAACATTCATATCAACTACTGCTCTTTTTTTCTGTGTATGACTAGAATGAATGTGTTTGAGTTTTTCTTAATTGTGACTGATTTAAACGATGGAATTATTGATATCGAAAAATGTCAAAATAAAAAAAAACACAAAAAATAACGAAAAATCTAGCTTCATAGAGGCCTTTAATTTTTAATTAAATTAATTTGAATAATTAATTACAACATTTTACTGAGTTAATGACGATTGTCCTTGCAATCGTGTCTATATGTATTTTAATGTGAGAAAATATTTCCTGTTTTTCCATTTCTAGGTCGTCTGACGTGGGGACGTGACGACCTTCCAAGAGTCTCGGCCAGAACTTCTCCTGAACTTCCGTAGCTCTGCTGAGCGAAGATGACAGGACGGAGCTGGAGGCGCTGTGGAGCGCTGCTGTGGAGAGTTGGCCTCTCGCTGGGACAGCGCTGGTGAGGCCAACGCAGCTATTAGCATTGAAATCTGATTACACCGGGGACCCGGCGCTCACCACTGATTCTCCAGCCACCGGGGAGGGTTTGGCAGACGAGGTGGTGGCAGCAGGGCGGGGAGTCAAGTGCTTTTTCTTGTTCCTGCAACCTGTTCCTGAGAGCAGCGGCCGCACAGAGTGAGTAGAGACGAAACAGGACAAATCCAGTCCCTCATGTCCCCTACCACATACATTTAAGAACACACACAGCCCCCTACACCCAAAGTGTATTATTTATTGAGATATTCTGCTAAAGTAATCATCCTTCAAGATGTCAAATTATTTAAAAAAAAACAATTTCCTGACCGTAGCTGTGGATTAATCGCGATTATTCATGAATAATTGAAATAAAAATCATCATTAGAGTCAGAGAACTTTGTGGGGGGGGTCACTTTGACCTCAGGTGTAAATATTCCCATCATCACATCACTGTAGTGTGTGAATCACAGGCTCTGAACTCACTGTAATCCAATCACTCTGATCTAATTCCTGATGGTAATTTTTGAAAATATCAATTTTTAAACCTAGATAACGACATGTCATCTTATTAGCACATTTGTTTTAATTAATAAACCCATCCCGTTTATGCAGAGCAGGAGAAGGGAGGGGGAGGGCGGGGGCTTCTCTTTTGAACGTGAAGTAATTAACAGTTAGCGTACCAGAGGCTGAGAGATGAGTTTCCTTCTTATCCCGCAGCCTCAGAGGCCGGAGGAAGATTAGAGCTCTGATCTCATTCCCAGCACTTGTTTGGAGTCTGTCAGGAAGAGGAATGCCAGCATTAGAGCGGCAGCGCCACACTCCTGATATGATGAAATAAGGAGAAAAGGGGAAGGGGAGAAGGATGGAGGGATGGACAGAAAGGACCCTGCCCCTTCTCTGAAGTGTCAGAAGCTTGTTTATTCTATTTTTCATCCGAGCTGCTGGGGCAAAGATTCCCATTTTTCCTGTGTTGTTTTTTTTTTTTTTTTCCCCCCCCCCCCCCCCCCCCCTTTCCCCCCCTTAAAAAAAAAAAAAAAAACACCTTTCTCATTTTTTATAGGTCTTGCAAACTCTCATGCCCCAGTGAAAATTGCATTGTGAAACGGCGGAAAATTTCAGGCCTCCCTCCTCACGCTGTCCCTCTGAGCTTTCAAACAGTCAACAGACTGTGAAGAATAAATAATAAAAAACTATTGATTATTTTGATGACTGCAAGATTCAATTAGGTATTAATTTTGCCCTCCAGTGGACCTATCAAGCAGCTCAAAAGAGAGGAGGTGGGGAAGGGGGGG
>NC_024309.1:13681140-13690099 GCF_000523025.1 Cynoglossus semilaevis | reverse complement strand
GGGGCGCAGGGGGGGGGGGGGGGAGGGGCGGGGGGGCGTGGGGGGGGGGGCGGGGGGGGGGTTTGCATCGATGCGTGTTGTCCCATATTTAAGTGCTCCACAAAATGAAGCCCCGGCGACGAGTGACATTGTTACCAGGGATATGAGTATTGACCAGTGGGCGCGTGATTTTAACGACAGTTTAAACTCTTTTTATTGATTAACATTTTCATAGATGATCACGTGTCGTATCAGAGCCGCCTGATTCCTGTGATGAACGCATTAAAGACGGGCCCCCGTGGGCCCCCTTCCATCAACGTGTGTGTGTGTCGGTGTGTGTGTGTCGGTGTGTATTGATGGGTGATGATAAGACTCACCCTCCTCCATTGTCTCCTCTCTCCCTCTGCTGGTCACCTGTCCTTCGCTGAGACATATCCAGGTTGGACCTGATTCATAAATAAGGCAGAGAGAGAGGACGCCGGTCCTGAGCGCCGTCTTTGGAGTCTCTCCAAGGCAGAAGACACCGAGGGAGGAGAGACAGGGGGAGTCAAGTTGGGAGGGAGGAAAGTGTGTGTGTGTGTGTGTGTGTGAGACGGTGAGAGGGAGGTGGTGACATTTTCACTACTCCACATCTCAGGAACCAACCTCAGGCTCCTGCCTGTGGCGGTCATTCAGATACATGAGGTGTGAGGAGGCTGCGTCTCTGCTCCGCGCTGGCATGTTGTCGTTGTTGTCGTCATTGTCGTTGTCGTCGTTGTTGTAGCTGCTGTTTAACTACACTTCAGTGTTTGGACTTTCTTTAAACCTCCGTTTTTTAAAAAAAAAAAAAAAAAACCCAGATCTTTTCTGCAGGAGCTTTTATTCAGGTAGGTGAAGATTTTACTGCAGAATATACAGCAGTAAAACTTTATTTTTAGTCGACTAATTGATCACAACAGCTGATTTTCTGACTAAACTTTATTTTTAGTCGACTAATTGATTTTCTGACTTTTTTTTTTAATATATATATTTTCACCTGTACGTCTGAACATGTTTTGCAGTATTTGCAGTATGTTTTCGGGTTTTTTGATGACCCTGAATTGACCTGACCTGAACAACTCTTCATCAAATTAGGATTTTTTTTAATTAGGACTATGTAATATATACTGTATATTATTCCTAGTCTGTAACTTTAGGGACTTTTTCCCGATGACTTTTCTTGGTGACAGTACGACCGTCGTTGGTGCGACGTGGACTAAAAAACACTGTAACAACTGTTGATTTATATTGAGATGGAGAATCTTTATTGACAGGTTATATTTATTTATTATCGTCAGTGATCACACCACTGGTCACTGATAAATCCTTCATCTGATCTGTCGACTCTCTGATACTGTACCAGTCGTATTCAGGAAGTTTTACTACAGTAATACTCTGTTGTAAATTGTTTTAAATCTTAATCTTAAAGCTGAATCTTTTCAGCGTTCTGTTTTCCTCCTTGACCAGGAACTAAATCTTAAAGTCATTTTTGAGCTTTGGAACAAAAAGATCAATCTGTTATTTTATTTATTTAAATGTATTTTTTCGTAGCTGCTTCTTTACTGTCGGGACAAAGTATATAAAAAATGTTCATTAAATTTTGCAGCAAATTTTCTTAGAGCAGTCAAACTCACCCAGGTCTGAAGTCGCTATTTGTCTCATTGTTTCTTCCTCCAGTTTGAAAAACAGATATTTAAAAATTCCTTCTTTTTTTTTTCTTTTTTTTCTTTTTTTTTTTTTTTTTTTTTTTTTGCTTCACAGCTTCTTTTTTCCGATGTAGAATCAGACTGATTTTTATCAGGTTTCCACTCACTTTTCTTTTTTTTTTTTTTTTTTTTCTCTCTCTTTTTTTTCTTTTTCTTTATGGCTGTCAGCTGAGTGTTGGCTGAAGATGAGGCGCTTGTCAGACAGTAATGAGCCCACAGAGATGTTTATATCACCAGGGTTAGGGCTACAGGGTGTAAAGGTAAAACCACACAATCTGTAACAGTCCAGCAGCAGCAGCAGCAGCAGCAGCAGCAGCAGCAGTATCAGCGGGGAAGCACCAGCCTGAGATAAAAGAGAGCGCTGGATCGAGAGAGACAGAGAGGGAGGGAGTGAGGAGCAGGAGAGAGAGAGAGAGAGAGAGAGAATGGGGGGAGCAGGAGAGTGATGAGTGAGCGATAGAAAGGAGAAGCTGGGCACACAGAGAGAGAGAGAGAGGGAGAGAGTGGAGACACAGAGAAGGAGTCAGGGTGAGACGCTGAAGCTCATCTAACCAGGAGTGTCTTTATCTCTTCTTTTCCCGCCTCCTCTCCCTCCTTTCCCACCTGGTCTCCCAGCTCCCCTCCTGGATCCGATGATTACAGGGCAGCTGAGTAAGCCGCTGCTCTCCCTGCGAGGCAACATGAGCGTGGCAGAACTCCGGGCGGACGACAAGGCGGCCACCCCAGACAGCGAGCTCAACGACGAACCTTTGCTCCTGAACTCCGATGGAACGGACAGAGAGGGAACTCCCAACAAGCTCTACGGTAAGTCCACTCACTCCCTTCTTCTTCTCCTCCTCCTCCTCCTCCTCCTGCTGCTCCTCAGAGCTCCTGCAGGAGGTTTGGTTTGAGGAGCAGAGAGGTGAGACCTGTGCTGGGACAGGTGTCAGGAAGTGGGAGACTGAAAAGTTAAAGTTGAGGGAAGTCAGAGCCGGGATGTTTCGGTGTTTGAAGTTGGTGTGGAAACTTGGAAATGTTTTCATGTTTTCAGTCCACACTGGTGCAGAAATCTGTCTCTGTGTTTTGTCTCAAATGTTGTCTCCTCTGGAGGACACGTCTTTATCACAGCTCCAGTGTTGGTTTAAAACGCTTTAAACGTTAACTTCTCCCTGGAAAAAAAACTTCCTCCAGTGTTGGTTTAAAACGCTTTAAATGTTGACTTCTCCCTGAAAACAAAAACAAAAAAAAACATATACTTTTTAAAATATAATTTTCCTAATATTAACATTATTTAAATGTAAAAACATATTTCAGTTTATTCATGATTTTAGATTTTCCTCTTGATACAAAAATCCTTTAAATTCCTGATGTGTTTGACTCTATTTACTGCAGATTCATCTAAATTAACTCATCATTTCTGGCATCATTACATATGCAGTGTTTACATCATCACTCTGATTACTCCTGAAATATTTTTTATTCTATTAATTTTTTTTTAGTGTAAGATTAAATCTTTAAAAAGTCTATTAATTTCCTCCTTACTTACACAGTGTGTAGATCAATAATCTCATTTAGTTAATTACCACCAGCTCCTTATCAAATCTAATTCAATATGATTTTTCATTATGTATTAGAGTGTGATAATGATAAGTGATCTATAAAAGAGAACTAAATGTTCATAATGTTTCAAATCATTCTAGCAGAAAGTCGTTCTGATCTCGTCAGTCTGAACTCGTTTACACTTTGGTTTCTGTCATTATCCTCCGAATTTCTTGAGAATTAAATTCAAATATTATTTAGAACATAATAATAATAATAATAATAATAATAATCAACTATTTTAAGCTGTTGAAATCAATATTTACGTTGATAATTTCACTTTTTTTAAATTTATTTTTTAGTATGACTTTGGAGTAAAAATAAGACATGACCTGATTTAAAACATCGGTGTCATGTGACCTTTCTGTCATTTCACTATTTGAAAAGATACACTCTGTGTGTGTGTGTGTGTTGCCTGTGATTTCGACTGCACTTAGTGTCATATTTGGGTTTTTTGTGTAGGAAAATTTGAGATTGAAGAGATAGAATTGGTCAAGTGTGGATTAGAATTAGTTTTAGGATTAGATTAAAGCATGTATTTGGAATTATAAAGTGGACACAGTGGTGTATGAATGGCTCAAAAAACACAAAAACCTCTGCGTGTGTGTGTGGTGCGTACGTGTGTGTGTGTGTGTGTGTGTGTGTGTCTCCAGAAAGTGTCAAACGCAGCAGTTGTGGCTAAACGTTTCTGTGAGAAAGATTAAAGAAAATAAGAAAGTCGGTGATGGAGTGAGTTCCAGTCACGTCTCCTGGTCAGATGTGATCATCCAGTGTTGGTCTCTCTTTTTAAATCCTCATTTGAAGAATCACCTGCGATCGGAAGCTTCCAAACATCCAGAGTGTTCCGCACGAGTGGTCTCCAACCCGCTGTAATTCCATTGAATCAGCATCAAGTTTTTTTTTTTTCTTTTTCTTTTTCTGTCCTTTCTCTCTGATCAGTCTCTCTGTCGACTTCTGCCTTTTTTAGGTTTATTTTTCTCCATTTTTGTTGTAAATATCTCTGCAGAGTTTTCATATATATATATATATATATATATATATATAGATATAGAATTGAATCAGTTTTTTCTGAGCCATCAGGTTTACATAACTACTGGATTTTAACTTAACATTTTTTGCTGATGTCGCCTGGATTCACTGCATATGACCAGTCAGAGTGAGGCGGGGGCCGTTGGCACAGCCCACAGCAGCAGGTTTGGTTTGGGAACCGTTGCCAAATGACCTGTCAGACGGAGAGGCAGGGACCCGTGAGGAGACGCTGTGTGTTCTACTGCTGGGGGAGATAGAGGGGGAGGGAGAGAGAGGGGAGAGAGGGGGAGAGAAAGAAGGACTCAGCATCTTTTCATTACCCTTACTCTGGAACTGTGACAGAGAAGAAGAAAAGCTGTGAAGACATTTATTTGGTGTCAATCCCATTTTGTTGTGAGGAGAAGCTGAAGGTGATTGGTTGATCCTCTGCTCTTTGATGACGTTCCTCTGAAACCAGAGCCAGCTTCAAACCAAGTGTGGCTGGTCATTTAATTTTCTGTAGTCTGAGCCTCAAAACAAAAGAAAAAAATATATAATCCTTCAGTTTGTCACTAAACCTGAACTTTGTCCATATACGTTTTATACATAAATAACATAAAAGTTCATAATAAACCTGTTCTGTTACGTCAGGATTTTGTTAAATTTGTCAGTTTTTCCTGACTGTCTGTTACGTCAGGATTTTGTTAAATTTGTTGTCAGTTTTTCCCGACCGTTCTGTGGAGGGAAAGATTTGACTCCTCGTGTTCTGAGAAGAAAAACTTTTACAGCAGAGTTTTAGTGAC
Organism: Cynoglossus semilaevis; assembly: GCF_000523025.1. Lineage (NCBI taxonomy): Eukaryota > Metazoa > Chordata > Actinopteri > Pleuronectiformes > Cynoglossidae > Cynoglossus > Cynoglossus semilaevis. The sequence goes on along the minus strand of NC_024309.1, from coordinate 13,685,007 downwards.
TGTAATTATAACAAACGACACCACAGACCAGCAGCATTAACACACAGTCAGAGTCAGAGTCCAGGTCTGAGTCTGAGTCTGAGTCTCTGCCTCCTCCATTTTAATGAACAGAGTGAGTTATTCCCATTGAATTTGAATTAAACGCCTGTTTAACAGGTTCAGAATCAGGCGACTGATGTTAAAGGGACACGTTGACGACCTGAGGTGTTTCTAAATAACGGGTTTAATAATTATTAAAATATAAAAATTGATTCTGTGACTGTAGCCTTCAACTTCAGCATGTTCCACCTGAAAAACAACAACAGAATAAGTCGATGACAAAGAGAGACTAAAGAAAATATTTAATAATGTGGATATTTTTGCCTTTTTGGACAAAATGTCACATAATAGTCTGCTTAAAAAAGAAAACCTTTTTAGAAAAACAGAGACTATTCCACAGTATAGAGAGAATTATAATGTTACTTTGACAGACATAAAATCAGTGATTACATAATTGACTTAACCCTTTGGTGGACGCTTGTTTCCATGGTAGTTACAGAAATACAATTTCAATTTCGAATATATATTTATATATTATTATAAAAAAAGAATATTTTCATTGCATATATATTTATATATTATTATAAAAAAGAATATTTTTATTTTTGTTTGTTTTAAGAAAAGATACTATAAAATACTGCATGACGTGATAGAACGAGAACATCTACTCTGACCAGCGTCTTCTTTCAGTCCCTCAGCGCTGCCTGATTTTTTTAGCTGCTTTACTTTGTCGGATTCGTGCGGTCGTGTGACTTCCAGCAGAAGTCGGTGGGAGGCGTTGACAGCAGCGGTCATGTTTGTCCACAGTATAAACTGCCCACCTGCTACACCCATCACACGCTCACCGCGGCGGTGAAAGGGTCGTTCTGCTCCTAAAAGCTCGTCTGTGCAAATAGTCTTCCACTTCAGCTAACAGGGGCTAGGAGGCGCCGCAAACATCCCGCCGCCTCGTGTTTATTCCAAGTACAAGTGGACATTAGGCGGGAAAGCTGTGGTTAGTAGGGCAAGCAATTTTTTCTCAATGGACGAGATGGTGTTGGAAGTGTACAGTTTCTGTCTTCTCTCCTCCAGCAAATCTCCCCCTTTCAGACCTCAACAGACAGGATAATAAGACACTCACGGCACAATTCCGTATTATATTCAGCAACCAAAGGCTCATCTCTTGTCAGTTTGCATTTACTCTTCCAAGGATGTGACGCTTCTATCATCATGCTGTCAAAGAGAGCCGGGCGAGAGAGACAGGAGCACTCATTTCATACACTTACTGTCTGAAATCAAATGGTCTGCACTTACACGGAATCCTGCCAAAATGGTGGAACGTTTTCACAGAGGTCACCCCCCCGAGACCGCGGCCCTCCCCAGACGACCAAAATATGATCGTTAATTGATTTTGGTTGTAGGTGGACGTTCACGGAGACCAATCCGGCGCATTCTGCTGTGATGCTGTGGCGTCTCTTTTTATTTCGTGATTCAATTTAGTGATTTGGACAAACTCGGACTTCTGCGTCTACGTACCCGGAATTCCTCCAGGTACAGAACGAAGACAGAACTCCAGAAACAGTGTAAACACGGAGAGGCTACAGTCTGATCATCAGTCCTGTTCATGTCTGTTCTGTGTGACATGCTATAGCTACCACGATGTTCAAAGATGGAGACCATAAAACACGCTCTGGCGTGTTAGCTCGAGGCTAAAGTGGTTCGTTGAAGTGAGCAAAGTATGAAATATTGAGGTCTTTTTGAGAAAAATATTCTTTGGTTCTCTTGACGTTGTAGTGTAGGTAGTCGATCGGTAGAGGTCAGTGTTTCTCACCTGTTTTTTCTAATCCAAATGATGGGATAATTAATATGGAAAAATATGTATTTCACTCATGGCTCTTCATCTTCATCTTCATCTTGATGCTGTTTTGTAGAACATGTGCCACCTATAGGTGAAAGAGGGACGTAACACATGGTTCTTTCTAAATTCAGTCCTCAACAATATTAAGGACAACCACAGCTGGGCTGCAGACCAGAGGTTGAACATTGTCTGTGGAAATATTGTGTTAAAATTGATGACTTTTTTGGGTCTTAATTGGATCAATTTCACTAATTAACGCGTTAATGTCTACCTAGAGCTAGGTTTAGTTTAGCTACGTATATTTAGCTCCATCATTTCTGATGTTTTAAAGGAAACGTGGCTTTTTTTTTTTCTTATTTAAACTCTGTTACGTTAACTTAATGGTCATTTAATGATGTCACTGCAGGCTGTAGATGTGGGGCAGAGCTGCGATCCTGGTGCAGGGGTTTTTGCTCCAGCACACCAACACAAAGGCTCACACTCACAAACACACATATCGCCGGAGGCATAAGTTCTTATTATTTTTGTGTAATCAGCTTAGTGAGCAGGATACATGGTGGGACAGGCTGTTTGCTGATGCAAAGAGCCTCATAATGTTGTGTGGCGAGGGTTAAGTAATAAAGTGGCGCAAACCCAGAGCAGAATTGGCCGGGCGGAGTAAATAAGAGTGGATGAAGGAGAGCGGGGGGATTCAGGGAGGTGGGGGCTGTTAGGTCTGTCTGCAGGAGGTGGATCTCATTATGGGGATTTCTGCCGTCTACAGACACTCCTAAACCAGCTTAATGCATGCCAATAAAGCAGGTGTAATACATTTGCAAATGTGCCCACGGTGGCCCCGGCGACGGCAACCGAATCAGCGCGTGACATGAAGGACGGGCGGAGAGGACGAGAACAAGGCAGGCCTGTGGTTCTCCACGCCGAGAGCAGCGAAGGGAGTCGAGTTCCACGCAGGAACGACTTTGAGAATGAAATAGGAATTCAACAGAGCAGACGCTGTAACAGCCACATATTTCTTTCAGAGCTGAAGCTTTTTATATATTGAATAATTAATGACAAAAATAACGTTTAAAAACATTTAAATCACACCTAAATTTCTATACTTCCAGTCCAGCTCTGTAGGTTATAGACTGATGGAAAACTGTCCGGGCAGCCATCCCTAAAATTCCGATACACAGTGCGTACTGGAGTTTTGTTTTTCAGTGTTGTACTTGCAGTTTTCTAATGTTAAACAACAATAATCAACGCCATGAATATTCGCTGCAGTGTTTTAAAATATCGATACATTGTTGCGAAACTAAATATATGTCGTATCGGTACTTTCTTACACCGCTAGTTCTACCACGTATGTTTCCGTTGTCCTGCTCCAATCAGACTGCGGCCCAGGGATCTTAATTACGTTTGTCATCACACACTGTACCGACTTTTCTGATTCGGTGTAAAAGCAGAAGAGTGACAGACGATCGACTGTGGCGCCCCCTGATGGGAACATACCAACTTCTCTGATACGTTTGAACATGTGTTGCTGCGGGGGGAGGAAAAATAATAATAATCTGGATTTGTATTTTTTATTTATGCAGTTTCTTCTTTAAGTTCAGAAATCATTTTCAGGAGGAAAACAAATAACGTGGACACGGCGTGCCGCGCGCTCCACCGCCAACATCAACAGGCCTTTCATGTGGGGCTAACAAAGAGGCGTCACATCCTCCTCGTCGTCGTCGTCGTTGTTTTTGTTGTTGAGATGTAATTGAAGCTGCCGGGGTCACATTTTGGGAATAGATATTACATTCTTCTCTTTGACTTGTGTGGCGTGAACCGCAGATGCATCCCAGCAGCCCCCGTGTCCTTCACAAGCCTTTATTATTTATAACACTCGCTCTTTGAGCAATGACCAGTACTAATGCATAACCTTCTGTCCTTCTGGCTGATTCGCTTCCTTTGAAACCAAAGATTGAGGCGGGAGAGGTGGGTGTACGGTGGATGAGACAGTGATG
>NC_024309.1:13679036-13680992 GCF_000523025.1 Cynoglossus semilaevis | reverse complement strand
CCGGTATAGGGCAGTGTAGATCTAGGCTATGGAGAAGTTATTATGTTTTTTTTTTCTCTCTCTTTATATCTGAGGATGTGGAATAACATCGTGATGCTTCTTCTTCTTCTTCTTCTTCTTTTCCACAACAGAGTTATGGGCTTCAAAGCAATACTATTTCCTCACGACCTTCCTTCCACTATTTGTCTGTTCCGCCAGAATAATGTGCCAGGAGAAAGGACGGTTAGGGTGGAGGGACGGGGGGGACGGGGACTTTTCTTTTTACTTGTGTGATTATTTTAGCTTTTTTTTTTTTTCCCTCTTCCTGTTCCCACTCTGATAATCTGTCAACATCACACAGGACTTTTCCCAGATAAACTCAGTAAATCAGGTAGTGTGTTCACCTCAGGTGCAGTGGACATATATATGTATATACATACACATATACATATATGTGTGTGGTATGCTAATATATGTATGCTAATATTGAGCCGATCAAATCGGTCGGCCGTGTTTGGAGAATATCGTCAATGAGTTAATATAAAGTAAAGTTAATATAAAGGGATGTTACCCCACAGTGATGGAGCTGGTGCTGCAGAGTCGCTGTGATCCAGTGTTATTATACCTCTATGACAGAAGGAGCTGGTGAGGAAGAGGAGGAGGAGGAAGAGGAGGAGGAGGAGGAGGTGGTGGTTTGGAAGGGCAAGGGGTAGAAAGTGGGCCATAGATGGCATTAGTGCTTGATAGCCTCGTCAGTCAGTTCAGTCTGAATGATGCTGGGACATAATAATAATAATAATAATAATAATAATAATAATAATAATAATAATAATAATAATAAAGATTTTTTTTATAACCTCTAAAAACTTAGAATCAAAATTTTGATTTGGCTTAAATTTAAAATGTTAAATTAAAAATGCCATTTCCAAATCTTAGTGGTTGTGTCTGACGTTTATTCTATTGGTCATTGGTCAATCGGTCCTTAATTTATTCCACATGAGAAAAGTTCAGAATCAGCAACACGTGAGATTAACTGGTTGTATTATTTTTATATTTTATTATTTAATATTCACTTCTGTTCCAGTCCAACAACTTATTTACTACAGTAATACTCCATGACAACAACGCAGCTGTGCACCAGTGTCAGTGTCTGTGATGTGTTCAGTGTCCCACTGTCCTGTAGTTTATTAAAGTAGGTCAACCATGTTGGTGGTTTGGTTTTACCCACGATATATCGCTGTCTTCCAGAGTGCGTATTTACTGAAACCCATCCTGAAAAAAGTAAGTTTGGAAATCTTGAAGTTATAGAAACAGACTTGTGTCCGATTGGATTACAGGTTCAAATCCACCACCAGCCAACAGGTGGCACTGAGGTGCACTGAGCAGCACACCCATTGAGTTTGATCACCAAGGTGGCGGGTTAAAGGTCAAAGACGAATGTCATTGTGTGCAGTGGTGATGATAATTCAGTTTTTGCAATATTCGAGTGAGCGTTTCTCAATAAGGAGAGAGTGAATTTACGATCTGTATTTTTCAGTATTCTGATTGATAAGAAGCTCAGATTTCTTAGATATAAAAGTTTCTGTTTTGTTGATGGAGAACCATGAACCAGAGGAGCAGGAAGAGCCCTCTGTCAACATCGCAGGCAGCAGAATCCCATTTACAGCAAATAACATTTAAGTCATTTAAGAGTCGGGGCAATAGTGAAGCGAGCTCCTCCTAAAAGGCTTACAGCACTTAGAGCCGCTCTTCATCTCAGCGTCCCTCCTCCTGTGATGCTCATAAAAGGATGAAAATAATTTGAATGGTTATTTTCCTTCCTTCATCCCTGAGCTAATCAGGTTGACATTGGCCTGAGATTAAGGAAGATGCTCGGCAGCAGACGGGCTCACGTGCAAAAGGTCCCAAGTCCCCTGTGAGGAGGCGACGCCGAAGCACACCCCCGCCCCCCCCCCCCCCCTCTCCCGCCTCCTCTCT
>NC_024309.1:13667244-13678184 GCF_000523025.1 Cynoglossus semilaevis | reverse complement strand
CCCCCCCTCCCCCCTCTCCTGGCTCCTCTCTCCTCCACCGTCCTCCCTTCATCACACCCTCTCTCCTTCTTGACCTTTGGAATGAGCGCTGCCTCTTCTCACCAATTTACCTCCTCCTCTGGTCCCTCTTGTGCTTCTACCTCTTCCATCTCCACTCCAGCATCAGGGGGAGAGACAGGTAAGAGCCGGTGCAGAGGACCCTCCTGTCAGAGACCCCTCCTGTGGCCACCACTGAGAGCATAATGGTTGGAGGAGAGCTGCAGCCCGGTGTCTTGGAGTGTTGTTTCCATGCAGATCCTCCGCCCAGTCATCAGTAAAACCTCTATTTTTGTGTTGTTTACATTGAAGACCTTTCTGATCAGACGTCTTATATTCCGTCTCGTCTCGTCTTTCTCCCTCCCTCCCTCCCTCCCTCTCTCGCCATCCTTCTCCCCTTTCTAACACCAACCACATGCAGCTTAACTCTTTTCTCCGCCATAGTTCGGAGGAAGAACTGCTGAGGTGTAAAATCCTTTCTGTCCCTCACTCTCCACGACCGCCACCTCCAATGTCATTCCTTAACTCCATAATTCCACTTTGTGCCGGAATAAGGGGTGACAGAGATCTCACCCTCCTCCCAGTCCTACAGGCCTACGCCCCTGAGCCGTCAGGAATCAGGCTTCAGTGTTGGAGAACCCGCAGAGACGTCTGTGCCCCCCCCCCCGCCACCGCCTGGCTCTTAATTAAGGAAATGAAATCCCTGCTCGCAGCAGCCGCGGCCGTAATGTAGCTAATAGTGTTACAGGCAGCCACTCAAAAGTCACTCTCTGTCAGGTCCTCTCCAACACTATTGACCAGTTGGTAGCAGCGCCTCCAGCCTCTAGACTCTAAACAGAATATTTCTGGCCCGTGGGTCCAGGGGGAGCCATCCAGCTAAGAGCACCTGCAGTTATTGGCAGCAGATTATGCCCCGTGTTATTGTTGAGGGCTTTAGAGGGAGTAATGAAATGCTGAGCTACATCACCCAGTGATTTACTCTACACTCTACACCGCGTTAAGTAAATCAGCATTAACCACACGCTGCATATGAGCCGCCTGCTCTCTGCACTGCCACCCTCTGGGCACCGGAGCACGTTGAAGAAAAAACAAAAAATCACTGTTGAGAATAATTGACTCCCTCTTTGTTCCTTTTAAAGTGATCAAACTCAGAGGCTCAACACGAACCATAGCTTGGTTATGTTTGGTCTTGATGTGATTTTTTTTTTCATTTATGTACTCGCTAGTGCCGAAAGAACAGTACCAGTACTTTTTTATTGGAGGGACAGAATTTTTCTGGACAGAAACCCCGGAGGCGTTACAAGAACAAACCACGCGATACTTTCTTTTTGATCCTCAATATTTTTGGATCCAGTCCTGGCCCACATTGGACAATTGGGCGGGCCAGATTTGGCCCGCAGGCCGCCAGTTGATGATCACTGCAGTAGATTGTCACTTACTGCTGTTTAATGCCTTTGAATGTGCAAACCAAAGTTAGCGGGCTAATTTTTTTAGTAAGGGAAATGTGGATAGCAACAGCGGAAATTCACGCCGGAAAAAACATTTTGGAAGTTTGGGACAACAAATTTAGGAGGCACCTGTTGTAGGTCAGTTTGTCTTGCGGCTGCTCCTGCTGCTGCTGCTGCTGCTGCTGCTGCTGCTGCCGCCTCATAACGTTGTCATTCTCTGACTTCAGTCCATTTGTCTGGAAGTCTAAACACAGTTAAAACTCCACACGTGCTTTCAACAAAATCAATCGTCAAACAATCAATGGCGCTTGTTTCATATCGATGGACTTTTAACCCAGGCCACAGTGTTGCGTGATGTTGATCCGGTCCCAACCGCTTCAGGCGTAGACCGGCTCTGACCAGCGGACCGTCACGGTCGCTGTGGTTTCCGCCACTTAACCCGCACTTGATGATTTAAAAAAAAAAAAAAACCAATCACCTCATCTTCAGGCGAGTGCTGTCATGGCGTCAGTGGGAATGACTGTGATTTATATGATCTCATTTACATCACTCTGTTAGAACCTGGATTTCTGACGGATTACATTCCTGCCGCCGATTGATTGACAGCATCTCAATCCCAAACACATGCACTCAGCCAGACGTTTTCAAAAGGACTATTATAAAAATGGGGGTCGGCTGTTCAGTCTGAATTGCCTGAATCGTTACCACCACCCACCACCCCTCCTCCGCTACCACGACCCTCTCCCTCTCCCTCCCTCCCTCCCTCTCTCTCTCTCTCTCTCTCGTACATTTGACGACTTACATAATGCATCTGCACTAAAATAGCTAAAGTGTTAAAGCCTCTTTTATGGGCAAAAATTGATTCATAAATGCATCCAGGCGAAAGCTAACAGGAGCACAAAGCTTTCAATAACGCCCATTTCACTCCGACTGTCAATGTAAGTAGCACTTGCATTAGACGAGGTGCCACGCTGATTGCTTCGTGAAATCCAGGCTAATTGTTTGCCGGCGCAGTCCTTGGGGCTCCCTCGCATCAAGACGGGTCCGATGAAGTCAAATAAATAAAGCTCTCCGCCGCCCGCCGCCTCCATAAACACACGTAGTCGCGGTACAGAGTGGCCCTGCGCCTTGTGCGGCATTGAAAGTGGCTCTCGGGTGGCCACTTTGGTGATCAATGAGAGGGACTTTATATGTTGGCTGGATATTGGCAATATTTCCCTTGACATACGTCACGTCAAATTGCACCCGGCGTCCTCGGACGAATATTATCACTTCATTTTTACATTCAGAGGTGTATCATATTCACTGGAATTAAGGCTTGTTTCTCTCTGGTAATTGGATTCCAGGGCCGTTAGAATTCAACAAAAGTGTCCGTCACAATGAGGGGTGAGGTTTGAGGACAATAAGGAGTGAGATTCAATTGCGCGGAAATTCAAAAGAGGACTAAAACGCCAGTGTCCTTGATGAGCGGCGAGCTAAGTTGAGCGTGCGCTGCCCGCGCTTTAATGCATTCTGCCAGTGCTTTCATCTCGGCTCACGTCGATACATACTTTCACTGGCTGTTATTCATCATTTGACCTGTGTATAATCACAGCATCAAAGAATGTTGTTTTTATCCCTAAAAGGTCCAGTCGTGGTGTTTTCTTTCTTAATATTGTGTACTCTGCTGCTCGTCATTATTTTCAATTCTCCTAAATATTCTTCCATATTAAATAAAAAGGGAAAATGCGACAAAAAAGTAAAAAAAAAAAAAAAAGGTTCAAGTAATAAAGAAGAATTAAAGATCCACTCCCAGGGTAATTCCCCTGTCAGCCATTTAATTTAGTTAAAAAAATTACACCCGTCCTTTGGGGGGAAAATGTGCATGTGTATTTATTTATTATTGATTTTCATCCCTGAGATAAACGTGTTAACCTTACAGATATTAGCAGAGGGCACGAGGCGTTATGAGTTATTGTGAAACGCTGCAGTGAAACGCATCAAGGAATCGTTACTCGCTAAGTTTATGAGATACAATACAATATACGCAGCCGCTATCTTAGCATAGGAGCGATCGCATTTAAATCGCATTTAAAACTCTGTGGTAATGTCTTACTGCAGTATAAAAACTTTTCTTGTTTTTATTTTTTTAGGGTTTGTGTTCTGAAATAATTTTTTAAAAAATTCAGTAATCTGTTATATTTAAGTCATTTATATCCTAAATATAAAGGTTTGTTTATGCAGAGCATGTGACTCCCCTGCAGGGGGTGCCCTATATACGATTTTGAGGTTGAGATTTACAAGTTTTCGACAACTTAATTTTTTTTTTCTTGGATGACTGACACTCTCCCAACTCACCTATTTTTGGGGAATTATTTTGGCATAATTTAAGTTGCATCACTGCCACCTATTGGCCCTGTTGGTAAAGGCAAGAAATTAATTTAACGACCACAGTGAGAATTAAGCGCTCAGAGACCGAAAAAAACATGTGATCTCATTATAAGAACTCTCTTTTTACATTATCACCGACTTTTACAACTTCAGATTGATCTTAACTCCAGCAATGAAAGTGTGTGTGTGTGTGTGTGTGGGGTGCTGTTGTGCACAGCCCGATCCCTAATGGCTGAGATAATTGGTGAAAAGAGAGCGGCCTGTCAAAATATTCATTGTGTGTCTGATAAGTAAGTGCGAGGAGCGCGGGCCTTCAGAGCAGAGCAGGGTCGGTCGGTCACGTCATCCATCACACGCTTCAGGTTCAATTGTCAGGTCACGCCATTCACCAGTTATTTGGATTTTATGTAAAGATGAAGTGATTTCAGTTGGCGTGCTTAAAAGGTAATGTGTAAATAAAGTTGACAGACGATGAGCTCCTGCAGCCAAGGCTGTGCTTTCATGACAAAAAAAAAGACTTTTCACACATGATAAAAGGAAAAACACTTACTATTATTATTATTATTTTTCCTGTAAACACCATAACAGAAATGTGATAACGTGTCTTTTCAAACCGCTGCCTTGAATGAAACCTAATAAAGGTTTCAAACGTATTTTTTCACAAACTTGGCTTTTCTTCAGCTCAAGGTAAAAAGACGCAGCGCATTAAAATAACTCTTTATTCCCACTTCGTATAAAAGCCTGGTTGTTCTTACGATGTGGAAATGTGACCTAACCTTTGGAGAAAAGATCGGATTCACGTTTTTCTCTTTTTCTTTTATTCTTCTTATTATTATTTACCGGTGAATCATCTACCTGGATTAAAGGCTGGAAGTTGTTTTTTTTTTTTACAGACACAAGTTTCACATGTTTTTACACGAGGTGTCGACGTCGCTGCTTCACATCGGAAACTGTTGATAGTGTTAAAATGTAAACATCGTGATGCTGCGTTGTCTGTATCACTGGCCTGACCTTAGTCCGTCATTGTCTTTTTTATATACAAATATAATAATGTCTTCTTCCTTAAAAAGAATCCAACTTTAGAAATATGTGAAATCTTTTAAAAACTTAAAAGAATTAGAAAATGAGTGAATATTTGTCCTTTGTTTTCTCCTCTCTTTACATTAATACAATATACAAATATATTAAACTGTATATTTAGATCAGCCAGTTGAACAGAAAGTGATTTTTAGCCCCAATAAAACCATGTTCCACAGTGAACAAAATGTCACTAGAACCAGAACCAGAACTAGAACTGGACAAAATGTCACTAGAACCAGAACCAGAATTAGAACTAGAACTAGAACTGGACCCAGAACTAGTCCGTGGTGAAGTATCCGGTGGCAGATACTGCAGTATCTCGGTCTGTATCTGTTGGCGCCCCCTGCCTTGGAGAATGATATTAGTGACATTCAAGACTTTGTCGTCACGGCGCGGTGTCATGTGGACCTGATATCATGAGGGTCGGAGGGTCAGGGTGCCCCCCCCACAGACTGCTCAGATACTGATCAGAGACTGAGACTCCTCTCATCTCCAGCTGATACCTGTCCTTTATTCTGCCCCGCGGGCATCATTCGACTTATTACCCCGTCCTCTGCCCCGCTCTGCCCTCACAGCAAACAGGTCTAATTGTGTCTCTTTGCTGCAGGCTCAGAGAGAGGAGGGGGGTGGAGGGGGGGTTTAGATGACACTCAGTGATGTAAATGGCTGAATAATAACACGGCCCCAGCCTCGGTGTCAGGGAGCAGCGGTCTAGGCCTACAGAGACCCACCTGTGTTTATCATATTCCTCTCTCCGCTCCCTGGTAATTTGTTGACTTCTACAGCTGTTATTGATCAAACCATACTGTATGTACTGTATTATTCTAATATCCTTGATTGAAGAGTGTGTTTTGTTGTGTTTATTTTCACTGATCTTTTTCCTTCTCTCCTCCCCCGTCCTCTTCCGTCCTCCTCCGTCCTCCCTGCGATGTCCTCAGGGGGTCGGGACGGTTCGGTCCAGTCTGACGCCAGCAGCAGTCCTTCAGAGCAGAGTCAGCTGGGCCAGTCTCACCCAGGATACCACATGGGACCACAGGTGAGTGAGGTCACGTCAAACTACAGTTTTATTATTTTTATTTGTAAAAAAGTTCTACAAAAAAAAAAAAAAAACCTATAGTTGTAAAAAAGTTCTACAAAAAAAAAAACAATACTGTTGTAAGAAGTTTGAAAACTTCAGTATTTGGAGAAAAAAATATTTTCATTTTTTCTTCCAGTATTTAACTCACAATAAAATGTCATTTTTAATTTTAGGATTAAAGTCAAAATATTTTTTTCCAGATTTGTTGATAGGAACAAAAATATTCCTTCAGCTGGGGTGTTTTTCTTTTATCTGATCATATTTTATATATTTACAGGTTTATATTTTTTCTTTTGATAAACTAATGATTTCCTGGGTGAATAATTCGACCTCTCACCGCGTCAAGTTAACGATCCTTTTTAATGAGCGTGTGCTGAGAGTCGGACTCACACAGAGCGGGAGATTACAACTTTGTCACATCACATTATCTTTAAAGCCTAATTAATTGGCGGCACTAATGAGGCGGCAGTAACGACATTATTGTAACAAGCGGACGAGCAGAGCGCCTCGGTCGGCAGCTCCGTTAACACCCTGTTAACGACTCACTCAGCCGACGGACGCTCTGATTGGATTTATTAGCCCGGTGGCTGTGGGTTGTTTAATGAACATCCATCTCATTAGTGCTGCTCACTGCCAGCTCTGAACACACACACACACACACACACACATTTGTGTTAGTAAGCACTTCTTTGTACAGATATTTTATTCCCTAATCCTAATCCTAATCCTAACTATTCCAAATAAATCAATAATCTTCACCTGTAAAATGTCCCAAACGGACAAATCGTCCCCAGAACTGTAGTACTGCCACGTGAACACCAGGACCTTAGCCCTTAATCTGAGCGTAATGCTAACGCTAAAAACAACTCCAGAATGTCCCCTCAGGACAATTTTTTTTTTTTTTTTTAAAGAAATCTCCTCAGACGTAGAACCACACACACGTACACTGTTTTTTTTGTGTGTGTTTTGTCACACAAATTGAAAAAAAAACAAATTTTTTTTTTATTTTTTTTTGTTGTTTTTTTTTTTTTTTTTGCTCATCCAGTCACGGGCCGGTATGGATGGTTTGGACGGACAGCTTTGGCCCACGGGCCACCAGTTGATAATTGCTGCCCTAGCAACTTAACCTTATCTTAACCTTTTCTATTATATATATATATAAATAAACCCAAACTTAACCCAAACTTTGCGTAACTCTGATCTGACACTTATTCAAATTCAAACTCCTTGATAAAAAATAAATAATTCTTGAACCTGAGAATAACCACATAAAGACTGACCACAAAAATAAAAAAAAGTGTCCCCCTCAATTGTAGCTATACCATGAACACACACACACACACACATTCACACATATCCTCTCTAAGGGGCCGCTCTCTGTGACTCAGTGACAGTCGACTCATCAGGTTAAAAACCAAAGAGACAGAAACAGCCGAGCACAGAGAGAGAGAACGCTCCACCTCAGTCCACCTCAGTCTGGACACCAACTTCAGCTTCGTTAGGAGCACTTCTCCCATTACATCAGCATTTTTTTTGACCAGAAATAAAACCCAAAAGCCACAGAAGCCCGACGGGGCCTCAGCGGGCGTCTCTCCGCGGTCGGCGTCTAATATATTAATGCTGTCAGTACAGTCGCGGCGAGGCTAACACTTTTCAGAAACAAAGGCGCTCCGCATGCCACGGCCAATTCTCCTGTTCCAGGATCAATATGTTTTGATAGATTCTCGCTGCAGAGCCAGATATTGTTGGAACAACCATTACCCAACGGTAGTTTACCCAACATGAATCCACCTTCCTTCTGTTTCCCACTTGCAGTTAGGATGACAAAAGTCTGCTATCTGGGTGATTATGGGCAATTTCTCAGTGCCAGAGCTGCCAAGCAGACGGAATATCCTATTCTCCCCTGATGGGCAGAGAGGCAGGGTACCACATTTGAGTCCTGAACGGGGGGCCCCTCCACCCCCCCTCCATCCATCCAGAGCCAAACACACACACACACCCAGTTGTGCTGGTCCGTGTGGCCCCTAGGAGACCACTTCTCAACACTCAGCTGTCAGGCCTGTCCAGGCTGTGGAGAGCGGCGTTCCACCATCACCTGTGGAGGCTTAGAGGAGGAGGGAGAACGTCAGGCCGGGAAAGGCAACTGGAGCTGGAGTGATGTGGAGGCTTGTCGCGTCGTTGGGTTGATTATGTTAAGGCTGAATTTTTCATAATCTCAGATTTGGTTATGCACATGTTCGTCGTCTCCCCTCAGATTAAGATCATAAAAAAACAGGCTCAACAAACAGCCTGAAGATGAAGCGCTGTCAAAGAGAGGAGAGAAAAAAAAAAAAATCTCTTAAGTGCCGTCTCTTGGCAGCTGCTTACGCCCGTAACAGCTGCGTTGGGCTGCAGCGCTGCCTGTAATGATGAATAAATCAGGGCTACATCTGATAATTGTACAATTGTCTTTTAATGTTATTCTCTTGCCGCGTGAGACATGTGAGCTGTCAAGCTCCGCCATCTCATTTTGTTTAAGGCCGAGACGGAGCGTTCAAAGGCTGCCTTTGATTAAAAGCCGCTTGGAGTCGAGATTAAACACGCTTTAAAACGCGGAGATTTCACTTTTGTCGCTCGCGTCGCGCCAACGTGTGGCGTCTGTTATTGTCCTCTGAGAATCCTTTGAGCTGCCAAAATTATTAATTCATTTTTCTAAAGTTAATGGCAAATGTCAGGGAGGACGCTCTCTGAAGCATCAGACGCTGCCATCGGTTACCGGCTGTTTGTAGTTTGCAGATCAAAGCGAACGTTGAAAGAGACGAATCTAACGCATCGTGACGACGACAGTCACCTCCGTGTGCTCATCTGACTCCCTCACCTGGTTAAAAACACAACCAGATATATTTACTCTCCTTTCTTTTCTTTTTCTTCTTTTCTTCTTCCATCGTGCTTGCGTGGCTCCAGCCTTTGTGGCCTTGTACCTCATAAACGGTGATCACATGTCGGGGCGGGGGCGGGGGCGGGGGCAGGCGCTCTGCAGCGTGCAGGGTTTTATCGCAGTGACACATCTGTCACCCACCAGCTCCAGTACGGTGGGCTCTGTCCGCTCAGCAGCTAACGCACGCTGCAGACGTAACGGCGTTATGAAGGCTGGAGAAGCCGAAGGAGAGAGCCGGCCTCGTTAGCTGTTCATGAATTATTTTTTTTATTAATCAGACAAAATCAGAGAGAGAAGAAAAAATGGACTGAGATTAACTGAGATTAATTCACTTCTTACTCTGCTCAAAATATCACTCCAAAGGCCATGCAACATGAGACAAAACTGGTGACTGTGAAAAAAAACAGTACAAACCTTGGTCTTTTAACAAAGGTTCTGATAGAACAGCGCCCTCTTTTTGAACTCTCGGTCGGTGCGGTGGCTTCGACGGACAGCTGCTCTTTTCCGTACTTTTCCATACTTGATGATTTGAACCCTGTCTAGACGGGATTTTTACCAGTCCTTGAAAAAACAGACACATCACAGTCTTACATAGAATCAGTTCATGTTGCGTAGCCTTTGCTATGTTGTTTTGAGCAGGTTAAGATCCCGTCCAGTTTCTACCAAAAGGAACGAAAGTGTTGGATAATCATTTGAACTAGTAACTAATTTCAGTTACTTTTGTCACATGACATCACAGGAAGACAATGTTGGGGTTTGTTTTTGTTTTTATTTTAATTCCAAACCACCTAAATTCTGTATTTGTAGGATCAATTTGTGGATTTTATTTTTAGCAGCAGTTAAGAACAAAATGTTTGAGATGTCAATAATCATAATTTAAGACATCTTTTCTTTTTTTATTCGTTGGCTCTTCTGCCGCTGTACAAACCTGACTTTTTCCGACCTCAGAATTTCCACTAAAACGTGTTTTTTTTTTTTTTTTGCTGTATTTTCCTAAACACTTTCTCTCGCTCTCTCTCTCTCTCTCTCTCAGAAGGCAATAAAACAGATGATATTCTGTGCAGAATACCTCACAGCCACGCCTGTGATAACATATCGTCTCCTCTATGGGTGACTGCACCGATTCCACTTTAACTAATATGAATAAATGGGAACATGAAGAGTGGAATGTTACATCCCTCATCCGAACAGGAGCGCCTCCATTTTCTTTACTGTATTTAAGACACAATTCTGTGGAAACATAAATCGCTCTGTGGCTCCGTGACTGAAAACGTCTCAGTTCACTCACAAAAAAAAAAAAAAGAAAAAATACTAAGATTTGAACTGCATTACAACCAACGACTGTGATGATTTGTGACACAGAAAACTGCAAAATGTCGGTGCGCTGCAAAGATTAGTCACTCTTTTGGAGCCTTCATGTCTGCCTTATCGATTTACTACCTACACTGAACATCCAGGAATTTAAATACAACTCCAAAACAGTGGGTTTTTTTGTTTTTTTTTAGCAGAAAATGTTAAGCTAACACCAATCTATTCTGTTTCTGTGCTTCCGTTCGACCAGTCTCTCCTGGTGGCGCAGCAGCTGGCCAATGCAGTAGGTGGCGTAATGTCTGGAGCAGCGCCCGGCATGAACCAGCCCATCCTCATCCCCTTCAACGCAGGCGGGCACCTGGGCGGGCAGCAGGGCCTGGTCCTCTCGCTGCCCACCACCAACATCCAGAGTCTGGTGGCGGCCGCCGCTGCAGGGGGCATCATGACGCTGCCCCTCCAGAACCTGCAAGGTAAGACACGACGACCAAGCGCACACCTGGGGTGGACCATGTGACCTACCACTGGTACTACTACTAGTACTACTACTACTACTAGTAGTACTACTAGTACTACTACCACTACTGCTAGCAGCAGTAGTAGTAGTACTAGTAGTACTACTAGTAATAGTAGCAGCAGTAGTAGTAGTACTAGTAGTAGTACTAGTAGTACTACTAGCAGTAGTAGCAGCAGTAGTACTAGT
>NC_024309.1:13665716-13667208 GCF_000523025.1 Cynoglossus semilaevis | reverse complement strand
TACTACTACTACTACTAGTACTACTACTGCTGCTATTACTACTACTACTGCTACTACTACTGCTACTACTACTACTACTACTAGTACTACTACTACTACTACTACTAGTACTACTACTAGTACTACTACTACTGCAACTACCACTAGTAGTACTACTAGTACTACTACTTCTGCTACTACCACTAGTAGTACTACTAGTACTACTACTTCTGCTACTACCACTAGTAGTACTACTAGTACTACTACTACTGCTACTACTACTAGTAGTACTACAGTCAGTGAAGGAAATCCTTGTTATTTACACACATATGGGAATTCTGGGAAAGATTTATTTACTATCGTCAACTCCAGGTTTGTTGAGGCTCAACCTCAGGTCAATAATCACGATTAATGATTCGTGATTAATTGTTAATAAACTGTGTGACTAATCAGATCAAAATCATTAGATTTCCCGTTATCGTGTTAACCGTGCTAGCATGGACGTAGGAGGCGTTTTTCAAACCCACTGCTGCGTGTTTGTTTGTTTGTTTGTTTGTTTGTGTGTGTGAATAAATGATGACGCTCCAGGTCCAGACACTACACTGTACTGTATGTTCAGGCGCCGCCGTCGATAAATACTACAAATATTGCTCCCATTAAAAGTTTGTTACATCGGTACTTTGTGACGCGAAACGTATTTTTGTTTTCTCAAGCACAAAATGCTGCACGCGGCTCCTCCGCAGCTGGCAGTCCTTCAGGGGTTTGTGTTCCAATAAGCTGCCATCCTCAACTAACCCAGAGGAACAAGCATATTAATTACAGGTCAATGTTCTGCAGTGCAGCGCCAAAGCACTTTCTGCCTCTCTTCTGTGCATAAGAGCGCGGCGTTCTATCCTCTTTTTTTTTACCTCTTTTCCACCTCATCTGTCCGTCCACATGGCAGCGCTTTTTAAACTTTAATGGCCAAGTGTTCTCGTTTGATCATACTTGTAAATGGTTTTCATTTTAATGTTTAAAACATTGTCTCTCTTATACCATTAGACTGAGGGATGGATGGATGGGAGGAAACAGTCGGGCATAAATCTTGGATGAGGGATCTGCACTAATGTAAGACGATGCCAGGCTACATGTAAAGCAGTGTGTTTTCTGGGCACGCCGATTACAATAATGACAGCGCGGCGCAAAGTGCACGGGGAAAAGGCTCCCTTCATGTGTGGAAATAGACGGACAGATGCCTCGAGTGAGGAAACCTGGAGGTAGAAGCCTAATGGACACAAACATGCATAAATAACAGCAGCCAGCGCTGTGGGCAGAGCTTTTAATAAACCCGGCGTGTGTCTGTCTGCCCGGCCCTTCAACGTGTCCATCAGTGCTGGACCATAATGGGCCCAGCAGGCCCGTCTCACTCGCACTTCACCACATCTTCCTCCCGGTGCATGAGGAACAACCTGGAGGCTTGGTGCGATCTGATGAACTGACGGACAAACACACTGTCAGGGAGTCAGGGAGTCAG
>NC_024309.1:13664581-13665643 GCF_000523025.1 Cynoglossus semilaevis | reverse complement strand
TCTCCGTGGAGAGGAAGTGACACGAGTCACGGGTGAAGCTAAATGTCTTGACTGTGTCCATGCCCCCTCTGGCCACACGTGGCTCCCACTCTCCCCCTGTCAGAGTTCATCTCTGCTCCTCTGAATTCCGCAGCTCGCAGTCCTTCAGGGGTTTGTGTTCCAATAAGCTGCCATCCTCAACTAACCCAGAGGAACAAGCATATTAATTACAGGTCAATGTTCTGCAGTGCAGCGCCAAAGCACTTTCTGCCTCTCTTCTGTGCATAAGAGCGCGGCGTTCTATCCTCTTTTTTTTTTACCTCTTTTCCACCTCATCTGTCCGTCCACATGGCAGCGCTTTTTAAACTTTAATGGCCAAGTGTTCTCGTTTGATCATACTTGTAAATGGTTTTCATTTTAATGTTTAAAACATTGTCTCTCTTATACCATTAGACTGAGGGATGGATGGATGGGAGGAAACAGTCGGGCATAAATCTTGGATGAGGGATCTGCACTAATGTAAGACGATGCCAGGCTACATGTAAAGCAGTGTGTTTTCTGGGCACGCCGATTACAATAATGACAGCGCGGCGCAAAGTGCACGGGGAAAAGGCTCCCTTCATGTGTGGAAATAGACGGACAGATGCCTCGAGTGAGGAAACCTGGAGGTAGAAGCCTAATGGACACAAACATGCATAAATAACAGCAGCCAGCGCTGTGGGCAGAGCTTTTAATAAACCCGGCGTGTGTCTGTCTGCCCGGCCCTTCAACGTGTCCATCAGTGCTGGACCATAATGGGCCCAGCAGGCCCGTCTCACTCGCACTTCACCACATCTTCCTCCCGGTGCATGAGGAACAACCTGGAGGCTTGGTGCGATCTGATGAACTGACGGACAAACACACTGTCAGGGAGTCAGGGAGTCAGGGAGTCAGGGAGTCCACACTGACAAACAAACCCACCAGTTCTCAGGCCCAGTCTGCAGAGGAAACTGTGAAAAAGTGTAGAAAAAAAACCCCCAAAAAAACACTGCCACCGTGGCAGATTTTTTTTTTTAAATGTAAGGACTGACAGACTGCCTGTTC
>NC_024309.1:13659745-13663014 GCF_000523025.1 Cynoglossus semilaevis | reverse complement strand
GCCCCCTCTGGCCACACGTGGCTCCCACTCTCCCCCTGTCAGAGTTCATCTCTGCTCCTCTGAATGAGGCCTGCTGGCACAGCACCTCTGTCAGACAACTGTACCCCCCCACCCACCCAACCTCCCTCCACTGCTCCTCTGGGTGTCCAGCCTGGATTAATCACAGACACACGAGGCTGTCGCCGCGGAGCAGTCGGCTCATTTCACGACCTCGGGATCAAACACTCAAGCTGCGATCTAATTAGCGTCGGATCAGACACCAGACGACCTGAAGGCCCCGTAACGAGACTCCGGGAGGAGCCTAGCTAATGGGCTGTATTTAAATGTAATGAAGCGGCTAATGGCCGACTAATAAGGCTGTTTGTCTTCTGAAGCGCTCAGTCAAGGCTGAAAGAACTGTGTATTTAACCCAAGAGGTGGCGCCGTGGTCGGCCCACAGACCCCGGACTTACGTGTACTACGAGGTTACCGGTTAAGTACTTCAAGTAGTCCATTTGTCCTTTGCTAAGAAGGTATTTAGTTGGAGATAAAGTACGTGGGATGAAGAAGTAAACGAAGTACCAGAGGTTAGCTTGTCTTCGTCTTGGTTTGCAGCGCGAAAAGCTTCTGTCTTTCCACATGACGGTTCGCAAAATCCTGGCGGTTTTTTACAGTGTGACGTAGGCTGCCACAGGAGGCGCCATTACGGATGTGTGGTTCCTCTAGGAATTGAACCCAACACTCTCTGCTCTCTGCTCTCTGCCTGCAAGGCACGCGTGCTAACTCCTACGATATGAAACCTAGAAAGATTGCCAGATATTCGTGATGTCAAAATGGGGTCACGAGCCAAAAAAAGGGTTGTGAACCAGTGCTTTACAGTATCTGTCGTCTCCGTCAGAAAGTTCTAAAGACGCCTTTAAAGACAGGGACCATTGGCTCCTGGATCTATATTTGTCAATAACTAGTGTATCACACTCTCCCTGCCTTAGGGAAACACGTACAGATAATAATAACTGTTAGCTCGGCCGCTAACGTGCCGTTGCATTTTTAATAGGCTTTCAATTGAACATGGCTTTTACAAGCAACACAGCATGATTACCACAGCGCTATCAAAGCGGTGTACATGGAAAACTCAAGTCCCCTCCGTCTGCTCCTCTTCTCCGTGACTCGCGGCTAATGCAGGAACCTAGTTTACTGGAGCTCTTTCATATTAATAAGCATCTCCCTTCTTATCTGCTCTCAGCAGAAGAAGTCAGGCGGCGCCGCACATCAGAGCGCCGAGTTCTAATGCCGAGGTGAGAGCATTGTTCCCTCTGTACTCGTCCGCGAGACGGGGAAACACAAAACAGCACTCAGGCTTCCCAACGAGGGTCGGCTTCCCACTCACCTGCGCTAATGAGCGCGTGTGTCAGCGCTAATCAAAGCCACGTCTGGCGGTTTGATGAAGATGCGCGCCGGCGTCGTTAGCAGGTTGCGCTCGTTGCCACAGTACAAATTAGGGGGGGAATCACTCTGCTCATTACACCGCCAAAGGGTGGCCTCTAGGGGCGCCGCAGCCCAGTGTTTCCACACTAGTTAGACACTGCATCAGTTCTGCCCGGGCTAACGGCTGCTGCTTTAAAGACGTGACGTCGCAGGGCCGAGCCGCCGACCTAACCGCGACGCACCGCGCTGCCGCGTCTGCGTCCCTTCACTCATTACATTATCCAGGCTGGAGAACTTCAAACATCCTGGTCGGGCTTGTTACAGTCACACTAGTTGCTCACTGTGGGATTCTTCTCTTTGTTTATTTCTGTCAAATTATTCCTGAGCAAGAAAAGAGACGTCGTTGAGCGCATTAAAGGAGGAGTCTGGCTGTTTTCAACACATGACGCTGTTGTTCCAGGTCATCAAGTGCTGTCAGCAGGGACAAACAACTCCTGCAAAGTTAAACCTCCACAGGGCTGCGTGACTAGAATGGAATAGTGATGGATGAAAAGTTATGAAGTTGGACTCTGCTTCGTTACAGAGTAGAAATCTTGGCTTGTGTCGATGTCGATCTGCCTGTTATTTACACGTGTTTTTGTTGAAGGAAAAATGGATCGAAATTGTTTATTTGTGGCCAAAACCAGGCAGTTTAAGAGCTTATGGTTTTTTGCTTCTTGCTCAAAATATCATTACAAGTGCAATGCAACATGAACCTGTTCCTAATGGGACCATTTTGTTTAGTTCTTCCATTGCTGTAAACTTTGTGTTTCTCTGTTCTTGAAGGTGTGAATAAAACTGGAGGAATTTTAACTTAGTTGAAATTGTAAACTTGCAAAAAATGAGTTGACTATCAAAGGTGGACCAGGTGAGGACTCTGGAGGGGACGGGGGGGCGGGGTGAGGGGGAGGCTGTCCCTGCATCTTGTCTGCAGTGTGGTCCAGGTGGTGCTGATGGACAGCTCCTCTGTCGCCGTCTACTGTACATTCTCTCAGTGCAGAGGTTGGATCTGATGTGATGTTTGCACGACTTCTTGTCAAAGGAACTCACTGCAATGATCATGTTGCGCTGCACTTGTGATATTCTTTTGAGACATTTTACATTTATATCACAGTTGTTTTTTTTGAACCAAGATATTTGTTGATGTCCTGGACTGGTACTAATATCTAAATCTGTCTTTTCACATGATAACATCCTCTGGATTGATGACACAGTAGTCACCCCCCCTCCCCCCCCCCCCCCCCCCCCCCCCCCCCCCCCTCCCGACACATGAGTCACCCCCCCCCCCCCCCCCCCCCCAGTCTCTTTTCACTCAAAGTTGTTTAATTTGAACCCCTCTCAGGCCGCGTGTATTCACCATCGTCTTTTAATGATTCAACTTTGCTGTGGTTGTAAAGATGACTCGCTGTGAAGAGACAGAGAGACACAGAGAGGCAGAGAGAGAGAGAGAGAGACAGAGGGGGAGACATTAAATAAATAACAGTGATAAAATGTGGACCTCATACATTTCAAAGCTAATGCAACTTAGCGCTGCAACAGGAGCAGCTGCACACAGTCCTGCAGCGGTAATTTGATTGATTTGTTGTGACAGCAGCCAAATAATTGAGAGTGAGAGGTGCTGCTGGAGATGAAGAGCAGACGGAGAGACAGTCCCAGCAGACACGGCACCAGGGTTCTCATCTCCACCACTGATATCTGCCAACGCTTTATTGTTTGGCTCCAATAAGTGGCTCCGAAAACTTGGGCTGGAAGGGGTGAGAGGGTGAGGGGGTGAGGGGGTGAGGAGGTGAGGGACGAAGGGTGGGAGTGTGCGTTACTACCTTAGT
>NC_024309.1:13657577-13659295 GCF_000523025.1 Cynoglossus semilaevis | reverse complement strand
TGTTTTGTTTTGTTTTTTGTTTTTTTTATATAAATGCACAAACATAACAAGGATAATTCAACAATAACGTGCGAGGCTCGAGGTTTTTGTCTTTAGCCGCCGCCTCTTTTGTTGTGTTTTGCTCCTACGTCTCTCTCTCTCTCTCTCTCTCTCTCCTTGACTTAGTTTCACCAAAGGAAACGACGCACGACCTGAAATAGAAGGGAATAAAAGGGAGGAGGAGGAGGAGGAGGAGGAGGAGGTGGGGAGTTTTTATGACAGTGAGCAGAAAGAGGGGAGGAGGAAGAGGAGGAAGAGGAGGAGGAGGAGGAGGAGGTGGAGGAGAATGATATTGTTAATCAGATGTGGCTGTGTCTGCTCCTTCACAGAGAAACCCTGACATCTGCCCCCGCTGGTAAACACCCAGGGAGGCTTTTTGCAAACCTGCCATAAATACACAGTCTACGAGATCGTCTGTCCACGTGACACACACATACACACACTCTGTGTGTGTGTGTTGTTCATTCAGTGTGTGTTATTATCTTGTGTAAATAGATGCTCATGTAACCAATCAGGATTTCATTCTTTCGACATCCACGGTTTAAATTCCGACAGGAAAGGCCCCGAGTCACGTGATCAACTCCAAACACGTTAAATGACTCCGTTAGAATAATGTTGTTGTTGTTGTTGTTGTCTGGATCTCTGGTCACTGCAGTAGTGAACGTCATCATGTCCATTTGATGGGATGATTTTAAGGAAGTCAAGTGACTGAAAGTTGATTTTAGTCGAAAGTCGAAACGAATGTAACATTGACTCAAAAATATGTGAAAACAGCTGCAAATCAAAGGTTGAATTAATGATTTAAAAAAAAAGTTGATTGAGTCGTAAACAATGCTGAAAAGCATGAAGGAAAGTGTTTGAAAGAGACCTGGATAAAGTCAGTGTGTTGTCTAAACACTGAGGTCATTTCAAGCCCCGTTTTTTTTAAATTAAATCACATATATTTACTGATGACTCCTCAGCTTTGAACTGCAGTGACTTGGACGTTTACTTCAGACTCAACGTACTGTCTTCTCCTTGAAAACCCCTGTGACTGGTGAGGGATTTGGAAAAACATGTACAGTAGGACGAGGGTAACAAAAAGACAAAGGGAACTTTTGTCTTGACCAGGACTCAGGTCTATGTTTCCATGGCGATTTGTAAAAGGACATCATTTTGATTTGTCTTCAATGTCCTTTTCTTTGACAAAACTCTTGAAAAATGTACGACCCCAGTTGAAACAGACCCATTTTTCCTTAGTTTAGTTTAGTTTTTTTTTTTCTCCACAGTATCCAGGTTTGGAGCCTGGATACTGGAGACGACCTGTTCTTGACCTGACTTCAACTTCCTTTTCTTTTTTTTTTTTACTTCTTTGACTCGGATTTGATTTCCAAAAAATTGAGACCCAACTTGAAAAAAGACTTGACATTTGTGGTGACATGAGCTCAGGTCTATTTGCTCCACCATAACCATGTTGATCCTTGACTATTCTTCAACTTCTATTATTCTGAAAAACTGAAAAAATAATTGAATTTTTTTTTTTTGATGATTTTTGACACTTGAGAAATCAGTTACATCATTTCTTTTATTATAGTTTTTCCCTGTTGTTTTACCAGGTAAACTACATCTAATAAGTCTTGACCACTGGACCAACCATCACCCCTACCTCCCCCTGACTCCTCCCCCTCACCCCCCCACCC
>NC_024309.1:13655581-13657445 GCF_000523025.1 Cynoglossus semilaevis | reverse complement strand
TTGGCCGTTCACGATCCTGAAGCCTTCAGCAACAACCTGAAGTCAAGCGTTTGAAATGAGAATTGATTTGTGATTTACATGGTCAGTGAGGGGAAAATGAACTTATGAAATGTTGTAAATGAAATACTAGACAAGGTGCAGCGGGAGCGAGCGGACAGAGATGCTAATCTCGCGGAACGGGAATTCCCGCCTGGCAGGGCCGGGTGACATTTTACATTTATCTGTGTTCTGCATGAGTTGTAATGTTAATGGTAATTTCATGAGACTGAACTGGAATGAAAACGCTGTTATCACCGATGGCTTCAAATGTGGAATTGTGCAAAGCAGCGCGGCCGCATCCTTTATTCACCCGCTCCCCATGTGGTGGGAGTTATTGCGCGGCCCGTCCTCAGGTTGCATGTGTGTGCGCATTCAGCCTGTTTTTACTATCAGTGCATTTCAGACAGAGCCACATATCACGCACCTACTAGTACTGTGTGAAATACACGCAGTACTGTGTTCGAATATATCAGGGTTTCATTAACAAGAAAATGTTGGAAAAAACACATGGATTTTGATTAGTGTAAATATTGTTGTGAGTTAGCAGCTAGTTAGCTTACGCTAAAGTTAGCTTGAACACATCTGGAGTTTTGATTTATTTTTTGTTCGTGCTGAGATAAACAAATGTCTGGCCAATGTTCTTATGGATAGTAAATGAACTTCTAGATCCATTACCGCCACCTACAGGGCTGGAGTGTCTGCACCAGTATTGCCAGTTTTGTCTGCGATTTATTCATCCAAATCTACACATTAACTCAGCAGTCCTGTTTTTTTTTAAAACGCAAAATCAAAACGGCAGTTTAGTTTATGTTTTTCTTTTCATTTTGTTTCATGACTTTTTGTTTGCTCTTCGTTTCCACCAAACGTACAATTGTTCCAGAAGGACAGAGGAGATAATAAGAATTTACTGATGCTCATGTGCAGCCGTTTGTTTAATAATCTGTACTTATGTCGTGCTTTTTCGGCCCCAACGACGACGTAAAGAGCTGTAAATTATAGGTCTACGAGTTTAGCCAGCCGTAGCATTACTGTGAAAAAGAGTTATTATTTTCATCAGAAAGGTCTGTGGACAACGCCGGTCCAATCGGAAGTCAATGGGTTTTGGCTCTAAAATGAAATAGTAGCCAGATGTACAGAAAATAAAAATCCTCTAGTTTTGGCTCTAAAATGAAGTAAAAGAGAGAAAATTCAAAAATCAAATGTTATATTTACAATAATAAAATATGAAGTAAATGTGCTGCATTATGCTGATGATCTCCAGATTTACTACAGACATTTATACACACACACACACATGATCAAAGTGTCTCCATCAATGACTTAATAATACAAACTAATCAATGCAGCGTCACCCCCCCCCCGCCCCGTCAATACTCCTAACACTGAACCCAGACGTTTCTAATTTTGATCAATAACTCGCTGCAGTGAACGTTTCCTGTTTCGCGTCCGCGCCGCGTATGGATTTTCGTACGGCCGACTCTTTGGTGTTTGAAAGAGGGGTGAGAAAGAAAAAATAAAAAAAATAGAAGCCGAGAAGAGAAGAAGAAACAAAAGTGATGGTGCAGCTTCAGCAGAGGTCACTTTTCAACACAGCTCTCCGGTTCCCCGGGCGTGAAACCAAAGAGCCTGTGGTGACATTTGTCAGCAGATGGTGTGGAACCAAAGCCCTCGCCGCGGCGGACGTCTCAGCCGCCGCTAAGAGCTATCTGTGGTTACTAATTGCCGGCCAGGGCCTCATTACCTTAATTAATGGCATGAGTATCTGGGGGCCGGGTTTGTGGGGGCTTTTATCAGTATCAGTGCAGCTTAAAAGGTCCCACAGGAG
>NC_024309.1:13653093-13655539 GCF_000523025.1 Cynoglossus semilaevis | reverse complement strand
GGCAGGGGCTCTGTTTCAGGACTAATTGCAGACACATCACACTGTGGCATCAGTACAGAGAGGCTTGTTTTGAAAGAGCAACATGTCACTTAAAAACACCAAAAAAAAAATCCATTAAAAAAAAAAAAAATCAGAACGTCCTCCGCCGCGACACTGCCCCCTGTCTGTGTTTTACCTTTTGCAAAAGGATAAAAAAAAAGTACTCCAAAGAGTCGATCGTCTTAGTTCTGCTGCTGTCATTTCATTCATTTCATTGCAGCACTAGGGGTGTATGGTGGTGTTTCTATGTTTACTAGTCAATACTGTAGTATTACTGCTTTAACTGTGTACTTACAGCAGTACTTTTAGGTGGAAACTCTCATATTCTACCATTTAGAAAAACCTTTTCTCTACAGTTTTCCTCTCCTGCCTCAGACCCAGCTCCATCTCCAGACACTAATGCAGTTCACAAAAAGGAGATTTTTTTTTTTTTTTTTTTTTTTTCTTCACCTCCTCCTTCCCTTGTTCAGCTCTCACTGTGAAATTAGCCGTGCTGCCTTCAGGTTCCTGCTGCGGTGAAAGGGGTTAAAGACACAGATCAGTATGAAAATAGAACTGATTCAACAAAAATCTGCTGCTTCCTCAAACATCCTGCAAAAAAAAAAAAAAAATCTCCACTCCTGAGCCCCTCCCCCTCCTCCTCCTCCTCCCCCTCGTCCTCACCCTCCCCACCGCCCCCTCCCGTCAGGCACCTTGTCCGCATCCGAGGGAGGCTTGTAAGTTTTCGGGGGTGCATACATTTCTTTTGATGATATATTGTCCCAGCGTGGAATTTCATTTACTGCCGCTGCCCTTTGCTGAACCTGTTGCTAGTCAGTGAGCACGATAAGCGTATAAGTAGCATGCTACTTCATTCATCATACATCGTTCTGGCCTCTCAAATATCTCATATGCGATGCAGGGAGAAACTACTAAAGCGGCACAAAAGATCCGAGCGGAATCAGCTGAGGTACCATTAAAGGCTGTGGAGACACCAACACAAACACCAACACCAACACAAACACAAACACAAACACCAACACAAACACAAACACCAACACAAACACAAACACCAACACAAACACAAACACCAACACAAACACAAACACCAACACAAACACAAACACCAACACAAACACAAACACCAACACAAACACAAACACCAACACAAACACAAACACCAACACAAACACAAACACCAACACAAACACAAACACCAACACAAACACAAACACAAACACAAACACACTTGGAGCTTCTTATTTATATATATATATATATATAAAACACACTTTTCTCTATTGAATCTACAACAAATTATCCCTCTTTTTTTCTGTGTTTTCCCTCTGTTTACATAGTCTGTCGGACGTAATTCCACTCACCCTCACAGTTGAAACGCATATATTTTGAAATCCAGCGCCCCCTCTCTCTCTCTCTCTCTCTCTCTCTCTCCTCTGCAGCTGCTCGGTGTTGTATTAAACAGCATTAATAATCACAAGAGGCCGAGTGTCACTCAGAAGTCTCCTCATGACTGAAGCAGACAGTGTTGTGCTGCCGGGCATGTTGTGCTGGTGTGAGAGTGCTTACAGTACACGCTCGCTCAGACGACCAAAGGGAATAATTAAAGACAGAGACGGAGGCAGAAGAATGGAAAGCAAATCCCATTGTTTGGGGTTATTTCATCCCGCTGAATTTCTTCTTCTTCTTCTTCTTCTTCTTCTTCTTCTCACTTTCTCCCCCTCCCCAAATGCACTCTGGGTATATGTGGCGCGCTATCAAAGAGCCTGTGTAAAGCCGAGCGGCGCGGAGCAGAAGCCCTGTGATGTCCTCCTCGTAGCCACGTTGTCTTTTGATTATTCTACAATCATTTCATATCTGAGTAGTTTGGAAGAGCTTAATAACCTAATAATAACACAACACTGTGGCTGCGCCGGGAGGAGGGGAGGCGGGGAGGGGGTGAGGGGGGTGTTTGAGCACCGAGCTCCTCAGGTTCTCACTTCTTTGTGCCGTTGCGGTAATTTTCTCCAAGCTCTGGATTTCCAATTTGCTACCAAAATAATCCACAATGAAATTCAAATTTAGGGTGAACCAGAGTGTGGGGGGGTTAAGGGGGGGCCCCGACTCTACCGCACTCCATTTCTACAGCAGCAGTAAGTGTAGCCCCTCGATCTGCCCCAGCTTTTACTGTCATTCTGAGAGCACTCCGTCATCTCGGGGCATCAGGCCCCGCGCTATTGATTTTTCCGCCCACTGAAACGAGCGCATGAACATAAATTTTGCATCAGGCTTTTACTCCCGGCCTCTGCTTTTGGTCTGATGACACATGATGGGACCGTGAACACGCTGTAATGACCCGGACCGTCCTGTAGGAGAGAGAGAGGGGGACGGGTTTTTTTGTTTTTTTTTTTTTTAAAAAAAAAAAACAGAA
>NC_024309.1:13652573-13652825 GCF_000523025.1 Cynoglossus semilaevis | reverse complement strand
ATATATATATATATGACTATATATTTACTATATATTTTATATTTTTTATTATGAAATAATGTTTCCAAGTCTTTTTTTACCGTCCTGTCCCAGTGCGGTGGGTCTGGTGATAAACTCCTGGTCAGCTGTCGGACGGTGGACGGTGGACGGTGAAGACAGGAAGTAGAGTGGATTGTTTTATTCACTTTCAGTCATTTCTCCTTTCTTGATGTCCTGGAAACCTAAATTCGTGCAACAGAAAGATGATCACCT
>NC_024309.1:13651827-13652316 GCF_000523025.1 Cynoglossus semilaevis | reverse complement strand
ACTCCATTTCTACAGCAGCAGTAAGTGTAGCCCCTCGATCTGCCCCAGCTTTTACTGTCATTCTGAGAGCACTCCGTCATCTCGGGGCATCAGGCCCCGCGCTATTGATTTTTCCGCCCACTGAAACGACCGCATGAACATAAATTTTGCATCAGGCTTTTACTCCCGGCCTCTGCTTTTGGTCTGATGACACATGATGGGACTGTGAACACGCTGTAATGACCCAGGCCGTCCTGTAGGAGAGAGAGAGGGGGACGGGTTTTTTTTAAAAAAAACAGAAAAATTAAGGAAGGGGGTGAGAAAAAAAAAGTGAGAAAAAAAACTCCTCACGGACGACATCCATGTGGCAGCGTTACACCTGCTGTAAAATAGGTTGAGGGTTCCATTCCACCTAGTTCCCCATACCAGGTGGGGCTGCAACAGGAAGAACTTCCACCTTCTCTCACAGTATTAGGAAAAAAAAAATATTTTTGTACTTAATATATATTT
>NC_024309.1:13640857-13651449 GCF_000523025.1 Cynoglossus semilaevis | reverse complement strand
GGACTTGATAAATGGACAGACGGTCAAAGTCCTGTTGTGGAGGCCTGATTACTGCTGTACTGGAGTCAAACTTCACGTCGGCCTTGAAAAGACTTCTTCTAAGGACTTGGAAATGATGTGCACCTATTTATATCTGGATCAAAGGCATCAATCTCTGAAAGAAACAGCCAGGATTTATCAAGAGCGGGTCTTACATAACGGGCAAGAAAAAAACAAAAGAAAGCGAGGCCTAAGCACTGCTTGTTTTTCGATGGTTTCCAGACAAACTCCATGCAGACGAGGATGAAAACCACATGGAGGGAAACTGACAGGGAACAGTTGGGAACGTATATGTGAGCTGTGCATCCAGAAGAAAAAAGAAAGAAGAAGAAAAAAAAAACAAAAAAAAAACATGGAGTCAAGCTCAAATCAGGCCCGGAGAGAAAAGTGCTGTAATAGGAGGGTTGGCAGGGACCACTGAGATAGAGCTGGTAATGAGAGAGAGAGAGAGAGAGAGAGAGCAGACTTCCCACCTCCTCCTCCGCCCCCCCCCAGCCCTCTCACTGCTCAACCGCACAGGAAACAAAAATAGCATTTTGTCTGACGAATGTGCCAGCTTTGACCTAGCCTTTCGACCTCTGACAATCAGTCTCGCGCCGTCCTCCACTTCTCCACGGAGCGACGCCGGGACAGGCGAAAGATAACAGTTGATTTCTTCTGCGGCGCTGCAGCAACAACAAGAGAGAAAAGGCTCCAGAGGTGGCACGGCAGACGGTTTGTCACCGAGTGTGAGGTTGGAGGCCGCGGACGTTTCATCAGGGACGAGAAGATGAACTGACGAATGGATGCAGCTTCAGATTAGACTGACTGGACATTGGCAGCGGTGAGAGACGACGGACGGGATGTTTCAATTACACATTGACTTCACTACTGAAAACCTCATTAACATTGATTAATCTTGGATCCAACTAATGTGTTAAAATCAACAAATCCATTCACTGGACTGAAAAGAAACAAATTTCCCGGGACAATTTGATTTGATTTGATTCAAAGTGAGATCATAAAAATCTGCATAAATGTCAAAGACAAACAACACTAAAAAAAAAACAAAGTCTATTGATCACTGGAATTAACAATTAAAAAAATAATAATAGTTGATCAAAAAATGGTGTCAATGCCAGTTCAGTACTGAAGTCAGTTGCTTCCTCCCTGTACAGCCCCAAATGCTCTGACCAATCAGAAGAGCTCGTCCCTCGATGATTGATTTTTGTGGTGCATTCATTATGGAAAATAGTGACGAGAACTTTATTTTCCTGTAAAAAAAAAAAAAAGGATCACGGTCCCCTAAAAGTTCCAGACCTGGGGTCAGTTCTCCTCCTCCGCTGCGGTGAACATGAGGCAAACAACAAAGAAGACTCCAGGAGGTTTAATGAGCAGAGGAGGATGGCGCCGCCCTTTTGGCCTCTCTCCATCATAAGCGAAGCTACGACTCTCTCTCTCTCTCTCTCTCGTCCTGGGTTGGGGGGGGGTTCTACGGGAGGAAGGAACGCAAACAATTAGCCGAGACGAGCTGTTTGGATTATGTGCTCAACCGGACCAATCAGACGGCTGCGCTAAAAAGAACCAAATGCCAGTCGTCCAGAGGGTCAGCGGTCGTGACGGCCTTAACAAGATGACAGCGTTTATAAAGCACTGCTGTTAAAGAGCACCGTTACCTGCGGTGTAGCCCTGATAATAAGGCCACATGGGGCTGCTTCCATATTCCCTCTGTATTTGTTTTCTCCGGCCTCGTGTTCTTTTGTTGTTCTCCTCGCTCCTCGCCGCCCGGCCCACGGCGCCGGAGGAAACCCTTCCAGTCGTCTTTGATCTTCTTCCTGTTTGGGATAATTTTCTGACTAGAAATCTCATTGTTGCTCTGCTCCTTTTTTTTTTTTTTTTTTCACCTTTGGGCTCCATCTTTTAAAATGGGGGGCGCCGACGTTTTGTCTGGTTCTGTCGCCACAACTCCCCCCAACATTTGAAGTGAGGATTGGACTCTGGCCGTCTGCACAGCTGATATATTATTCATGATGGGGGGGTGAAGGGTGAAGGGGGGGGAGGAGGGGGGGGAGGGGGAGGAGGAGGAGAGAGGTGTCAATGTGTCAGGAGGTGGAAGAAATGTAAAAGTCTGCTGTTTACTGGTCGAGGAGGAGGAGGAGGATGAAGAGGAGGAGGAGGAGGAGGAGACCAGGGTCTGATCTTCATCAAATGTTCATCTGTTCTGGACATGAAGTGACCCGACCAATCACTGACTTGTCTCCACCGATGTTTTATCCATATTTTATGAGACAACCGTTCTTCAATTATTCAGCTGCAATTATTCTGTACACACACACACACACACACACACACACACACACACACCTGCTGGGCTGCGTTACTGATAAATGTTGGTCATTTGAAGTTTTTGACGATGGAATCGTTTGATAAAAAAATGAAAATACAGTTGATTATATTTTAGAAAAGTCACATTTACTGAATGGGTTTCAGTTCATACAGATTTACTACTTTTTTTTTTTTTCATTCAATAGTAGTTTTTTAGGTCATGGTATAGAAACACGACGTTGACCGAGTGTTTCTTGGACCTTGGCCTGAAATTCTAATAATAAACCGTTGAAAAAACAACATCATTTCAAAGCGTATAGACGCTCAATGTCTCTCAAAGTCACAGGATATTTACTTCAAAGTTCATATTCACCTGCGGCTGCAGGAGCTTCAGTTTCAAACATCGTTCTTTTCTACATTTCAGAGCATTAACATGTTTGAACGGAACCCCATGAACTCTTCTTTCATTCTCGTGAGGTTTTATTTTCAACCGTTAAAACCAAAGATTCTGACATTCTCCCAGTCGCGACCGAGACTTTTGGCTCCGCGGAGAGCAATTATGTCAGTCTGTCTGTCTGGGAGCGACGTCTTCCAACTGGTGAAGTTAAATTCACAGACTCCCGACACTCAGCCGTCTGAGACACCCAGGAGGACGTTGTTTTGTCTCCACACAATTCACGTCCAGCTCTCAGTGTTTACCTGTGAAACCGACACCTGCGCGCGTGTTTGACTATGTGTTGATCAGAGCTGTCATAATGAGCGCCTCCTGTTGGTAGAGTTCAGGTCTCGTGCTAACACCACTCTCCTTCCATCAACAGCTACCTCGTCGCTCAACTCCCAGCTCCAGCACCTGCAGCAGCTCCAACAGATGCAGCAGCATCACCAGCAGCAGCAGCAGCAGCAGCAGCATCATCACCAACAGACCCACGTCCACGCCCAGCACCACATGACCCCGCCAGGCCAGCAGCAGACCTCCGTTCCGTCCCCGGGCTCCGCCTGCTCCTCCGCCTCTGGGCAGCCGCAGCTTTCTCCACCGCACCGACCGAACCAGTCGCCAGCCCGCAGCCTCCCCTCCCCCGTCACCCCGCCCATGCCTTTGCCGGTAAGATTCTGAAACCCTCAACAACTGACTGATTCATTTCACCTTCATCCTTCCATGGTTGAAGTCCAACACGTTGTTTAGGTTCGATTAGCTTAGCTATGCTAACTGATACTCGCTAGGTTTAAAAAAAAAAGCTTGTCTTTCCATCTCGGCTCTGTTGCTGTGGTTACCAGGTACATTTTATTCTTTCAACTGCTACAACATGTCACGTCACGTCACTTAGCATTAGCCGCATAGCGCCACTTACCGTGACCATGAAAGGGTCGTAGATTCACGGCGCTGTAAGTAAACAGTTACACAGGTTTACATAAGTAGACCGCGGTCGGTTTACGGTGAGTTCAAAGGCAAAACAGAGAGGAGGAAAAATCAATACCTCCGTTGTATATTCTTTTTTTAAAAATGCCGTGCTGTCAGGCTGAACGCAGTATTTCCTTCTGTTGCATGAACTCAACACCGTACAGTCTGGGTGTCATGGAGCTGTTTGGTTCACGCCGTCTGATAAAATATTAACCACTCAAAATATTAAGAAACGCTGCAACAGTATATTTAGCATGGTGTGTTCCTCTGCGGCGATGCTAACGTATGCTAGCTCCTGTAGGTGGCGGTGATGCTGCTAAAACAAAACTGAGAAAATCCAAGAAGAAGCAGGAAGTGATTGGAGGAGGGCGGGATCAGTTGGGTTTTTTTTTTTCCTATGTTGTTGAAGGTGTACAGCACCAGAAGTCCCATGGTGCTCAGCAGTACCTGTCCTGCTGTAATTAGCCACCGGCTAAGGCTGTATCAGTGGACAGTAGCTAGTAGCTTCTTGCCAGAGCGACTGTGAAAAAAAATTCAGGATTCGATTTTATACGAGCGCTCGTGTCGTACTGATCAAGCTGCAGCCTAGCGCCCCCGGAGGGAAAAAAAGGGATAGCTCTTTGGTTACAATTACTCACACAATATTCTAGCATATAATTCTAGTGACAGTGTCTAGTAGAGCAGAGTGTGGAGTGTCTGTAATCATTCCAGTCAGAGATAAAACCTTTTTTTTTTTTTTTTTCTTTATATAATTTTTCCAGGACCTTGAATGAAGTCGATGAAAAGAACACATTAGTGAACCACCAGTGTTCAACTAAAGAGCACAGATTAACCACTGAAACAACCACGCTCCACTCCAGGAAGTGGAGTGTGCGTGCGAACGCTGTCATTGACTGGTATTTGATTTTTGGCAGGTCAACCTTCAGCAAACGCTGCGCTTGATTTTCCTGACAGTTCTTGATCTTTATCAAGTAGCTGCACATGAACGGATGGAGCTCGACTGAAGAGCCGCGCGGCCCAATAGAATCTGCATCTTGTTGTTGAAGCCTCGACTCACTGAAGGCTCCGTCCCCCTGCAGGTCTAACGGGGTCTGCGGGGGTGGTTTATCCTGGGGCCGTGCTGCCATAATCAGCTCTTTAATCTTCGCTGCTCTTCCTACTCGGCCTCCTTTTTGGTCACTCCGTCTGTCCATCCATCTCTGCCCTTCTGTCCTTCTGGCTGTCACCGTGTGACGATAATAACCTATTTTATATCCCTGTGGTTTCATTTCTGGTCCAGTCTGGCCCGGGTCGCCTTTCCGTCCCTGGCCACATTCATCAGCGTCAGACCCTTATTGGGTTGTGGTGCAACCTTCTTTATGGCCAGGATGAGTTGGGCTATTTGTTTCCCCCTCTTGCAGCTCTCTGCGGCCCTGTCACGGCCTGCTGAGACTCAGAAGAACAGTCTCTGGATTTAATGGGCTCCAAAGGCTGGCCGCTACGATGAGCCGCCGCGCGGTGTCCGCTCGGACCGTGGAGGCACGGCTTACTGACCAACATACAGATTCACACGTCAAAGATTACATTTGCCGGCAGAGGGAGATTTAAGGCGACGGTCAAGACTTAGGAGGAAGTCGGAGACACAGAGACTGTCAAGTAGGACAGAAAATAACAGTTATTTAACAGGAACTGAACTCTGAGAATAGCTGAGAGTGTAATGTTCAAATTGTAAAGAAAAAAAACCAAAATAATTAAAAACAACAATTTACTTTAATCTCTGGAAAACAGATTAAATCAGAAATAAAATTACATTTTTTAAGATACAATTGAAAAAATACATAATACAGTATAAAAATAAAAGAAGAAAGGTTATGTTGATGTTAGCATAGAGGCTAATCTGTCCAAGACAAGCATGACGCTATCTGAATAGTAGCATGCTAGTTTATCTTTTTTTTTTTAAAAAACAACCAATTTATAGTTGTTTTTTTTTTAAATTACAGAACAGAAACTGACACTTTACTGAGGAAACATTTCGTGTTCCGGTAAAGTGTAGCATCAAGCTAACAGCAGCAGGCTAGCAGAAAAGATCTACAGGTCGTGAAAGGTTTCCAATTTCAAATTTAATTTCTTCAAACTTGATTTTTAAAAAATAGATCATTAACTTTTTAAACATTTAAAAGGAGGTTCCATCTGTTTATGTTGACAGGACACACCTCATCCAACAGGTGGCAGCAAAGAGGGCCACCTTAGGTATCATTAAGATATTGCCTCATCAAATAGGATTATGAAAGTGTCTTGGTACGATATCCAGTCAGAATCTCTGTAAAA
Organism: Cynoglossus semilaevis; assembly: GCF_000523025.1. NCBI lineage: Eukaryota > Metazoa > Chordata > Actinopteri > Pleuronectiformes > Cynoglossidae > Cynoglossus > Cynoglossus semilaevis. The sequence goes on along the minus strand of NC_024309.1, from coordinate 13,645,400 downwards.
GGTTTTAGTTTCTCCAGGTCGGTGCTGGGTTTTTTTACTGCGTCACCCAGTGGAGACCATCCCCAAGGACAGGTCATGACCTCACCAACCACTCTAAGCTACAATGGGATTTGCGACTACAGCTGCCTGGAACCGTGATTGGATTTTCACTGCCGTGGTCCCTGAACGCCTCATTGGTTAATTCACACAGGCTTTAATGTTGAGTAAAAAAAAGGGGCTTCGAGCCGAGGGTGGACTGAATCTGGGTTTGTTTTTTACTCCTGCCCACCATTCAGGTCAGGGTCAGTCAAAAAGATCCCAGACAGATGTTATCAAAGGTTCCAAGGGACAAATTATTTTATTTATTCGTTCGTCTTGGAACTTTTTGACTGACCCTGCTCGTGATTGGTCCACTGGCACTTCAGAGACAAATGACTTGTAAATGTCCTGTGATAATGAGGAGCTCAGTCGTTAACACGTGTCCACTCTCATTTTAACCAGGTTATAATTAAAGGGACATTCCGTCTCTCTCTCTCTCTCTCTCTCTGTGTGTCATAAAGTCCAGTCATAATCACAGCTCAGTGTCTCGTCCTCATGTCACCTGGACACCTGGACCCACTCAGCCGCTCAGTCCACCATTATCCTCCAATTAACCTGTGGTCGTGTTCCCCCCGGGATTTGACCTGCGCTCCTTTTTGTAATTTGTGAATTAAAATTAATGAATGATCCAATCAGAGCAGAGATCAAAGCCGTGTTGTGAAGTTGAATGAAAGTGCAGTTAATTTGGTTGAATTAGCCGTCGCCGCTCTGCTCCTCAGTACCAGGAACACGCTCACAGCGCCCCCTAACCCCCCCCCCCCAACCGTCTACCCTCCCTCGCCACGGTGGTGACAAATAGACGGGCGGAGGAGATTATGAAATTTGCTTAAGTGTGTTAATGGGCTGATTGCGAGAGCCGGCAGTATTTTTTTTTTTTTTTCAAGCTGGAAGTTGATTGATTAGAGCTGCAGGTTTTCTCCACGCCCCGAGAGCTCGGGGATTTGACGTGGGCAAAAGGCGCTCGCCAAGTCTGTTACACCGGAATTGATCTTAATTAGATCTGAAAGACCTGCCACAGCAGAATGGTTGCAGCGATTAAAATGAAAAACAGGAGAAATTACTGATCAAATTAATCATAATGTCGGGCTACAGCTGTAGCTCTGCTGTAATTTGCCACTCCACTGAGTTACATCAGCCCAGGCAGGAGAGGAGAGGAGAGGCTTAGGCCAGCCTATCAACTCCCTCACTCTGCTGTGTGTGTGCCCAGACCCTGCTGACCCTGCTGCGCCATCCAGTGGCGCGCCTTCATCCCTCCTCCTCCTCCTCCTCCTCCTCGTCTGTTTCTCTGTAGCTCTGATCTAATTATTTACTTTTTATCACTGAGTTTTTTTTTTCCCTCCACATCTCCATCCAGGAATCACATCTTCTCTTATCACCACTGTCATGTCACCAGCGTGTGGTGTTTTCACTAACAGCCCCTGACCTTGGTCCACCGTCCTGCCCCCCCTCCCCCGCTCTGTCAGACCCCTGCCGCCCGTCCTTACGTCTGTCCCCACTTCCCCTTCTCACAGTTGTCTCCTTGATCGCTGTCGGAGCCCCACGCTGGGCCCCGTCCTCTCTCCAGCCGCACACTCATAGGGGTAATTACAGCCTGGGGGCGCTGCCTCCTCCTCCTCCTCCTCCTCAATCCCTCTGCTCCACAATTTACCACCAAAGCGTCCACAGACATCTCTCTTCTTTCCCCGGCTGCACCCCGACATCACAGGACCGCAGGGCCTCAGACCCACAAGTGCTGCAATTACCTGAGCCTCTCCTGCATCACCCCACCTCCCCCCCCTTCTCTCCCTCTCTCTCTCTCTCTCTCTCCCTCTCACCCTCTCTCCCTGGCAATCAGCCTTCATTAGGAGGCTGTGGTGAAAGCCCATCGTCACCAAGGTCAGCAGCTGCCAACCAGCGCCACCTTTCAGTCTGCACTCACCGTCACTTCTCACCTCCTTCGCCGCTCGCCCCCCTGCCCCTCCCCCCCCCCCCTGTTCTCCTCTGCACAATCTTCCTCCAGCCTCTTGCCCCATCTCTGCTGCTGCTCTTGTCTCCAGCTGAGCCCCCCCTGCCCCCCCGCCCCCCCACCCTCCTCAACCTACTGTTTTCCACTGCACTGCACTTTTTACTCATGTTAAAATCACCGGCCGTCCAATTTGCTCCTAATGTCTCTCTCTCTCTCTCTCTCTCGTTGATTTTCCAGATCGGTTCTGCGTCCGTTCAGTTTAGTGAAACATTAAATCAAAATTAAAATAACTGAAGCTCAAACCGTGGCTGCAGCAGCAGCAGCAGCAGCAGCAGCAGCTCACACTGTGGCTACGACAGAGGGTTACCTCTTTAAAGTGATTTTCTTTTGGAACTACGCCCCCTACTGGGGGGGTGTAGGAAAATATCAATTCGCTGAAAGAATCGCAATATAGCTTACATATTGAGGTGTAGCATCTCCTCGGGATCGGACTCACGTCGTCAGTTCGGGGTCAGTGTTGTTTAAAAACACTATTTTATTTACCTCGGGATCGGACTCACGTCGTCAGTTTGGGGTCAGTGTTGTTTAAAAACACTTTTTTTTTTTGCCTTAATTCATTGTAAAAGTAAAATTTATTAAGTCAATATTATAAAATTAGAAGTCGTTCTTACCAAATAAATTTTAAAAAATTCTGTAGTTTCAAGCAATAATTACTCATGATCTTTATATTATTTGATGAGAAAAGTATGCATTTGCTGCAGTACTTCTTTAACTGGAAATACTGCGAGTACTTTAATCCAGTGTTTCCCAAACTTTTTTTTTCTGGAAACCCATATTTTAAAAGTCACAAACCTTCGTGACCCAAGTCAATAGACTTTATTCGTAAACTCCAGGGAAACATGATGTGAGACGACCCCCAAAAAAACTTCTTGCGACCCACCTGACGGTCGCGACCCAGTCTTTGGGAAACAGTACTTTAATCCTACATTGGCGTTAGAGATTTGAAACTTTTTTTTCTCTTAAAAAAATATTTTAAAAACTACAAAACGACATGGTGCCACCGTGTTTAAACAACTGCTGCTGCTGCTGCTGCCTGCTGCTGCTGCTGCTGCTGAGGCCGTCTGTGGTGGTGGTGGTGGTGATGTTGGATTTTACGGTTCAGAGTAAGAGCAGTGCTCCTCAGCTCCCCTGCAGCTCAGCCCTGCCTCTTATTAATGCACAGGAGATCCGGCTCTTAAGAAGGCAGAAAATTGCCTTACATAACAAGAACCTGGCTCCACAATTTAGAAAATACAAATGTGCACTGTTGACTGAAGCAGAAAATAAGACTGTTGCCCATCAACAGCAGCACATTTCATATGAATAATTATAAAGCACGCGGGGCCTAGATGAGGGGAAACAACCTGACCATGACAGCTCTACTACTTTTATTTACTTCAAATGAGGGATTAAGCAGAGAGAAAATGGACGGACTTAAGGAGCACGGACGAGGCCTGCGTTTCCAAATGAGGAGGAAAAAAGTTACACTGACTCTATTTCACAGGAACAATTTAAAAATATATATATAAAAAAAACGACTTTAACTCTTAGAATTCCACCTACACGGCACTTTGCATTTACTTTCTGGAGATCTGTGTGATTTGTAAAAAAAAAAAAAATCCCTGCTGGTGGACAGAGGGCTTACACCTCAGACACCCCAGCAGAAAGGCTCAGCGCACCCATCAGCCCACGTGCACACTCGGGGGGCGCATCTCGCACCAGACGCCCACAGGAGAGCCTTCAACCGGAGCGGTGAGACCGGGGGGCCTCACCTGACGACGGCGGAGGAATGAGGTTTCTTTAATTACGAGGCGAGGCCGTGACATTGACTTCCCTCCGACTGCAGCGCCGCCCTGACTCTGTCTAAGTGCTGCGCTCCTCTGAGGAGGCCAGGCCCCCCGCGGGGCAGCGATTCCACCGCCTGTAATTTCTGATGCCCATTAGTGACCGCAAACAGAGCACCGGGAACGCGGGCGCTGCCAGGCTGTAGAAAAGGCCTCCTGTTAATGCAGTCTGATTGCATTACGGCCTCAGGTCGAACCAGGACCTCTCCTCCACGCTGTCGTCTGCTTCGTATTTAACAACAAATTGTGTTCATTCAAATCCCTCTTACCCAGAGTGCCCTCTGCTTTTTTTTTTTTTACATTTTGGTGCATGTTTGGACGCCCCTCCGTCATTAGCGGCGTGGATGTTCATGTTGATGTTGATTCTCTGAAATCCACTCCTCAACAGGCCCTGACTCCTCGCCACGGAGCCAGTCGATACAAATAAGACGACAAATGGCATCAATTCATCTTTTCACTTAATGCTAATTAAACCTGCGTCGAGGACTCGGCTACACAAATATATATATATTTATTTTTTTTGGTTGAAAAGAAGAGACGCTGAAGTGGAGACACACACAGAGAGAAGGAAGGGAGGCGGATTTTATCGATCAGTGTGACCACGTCTCAGCCACAGACCCCCCCTCCCTCCACTCCC
>NC_024309.1:13634591-13639202 GCF_000523025.1 Cynoglossus semilaevis | reverse complement strand
TAAATTGAGGAGCTCCAAAGATCACTGGACATTGATTAGGCTGATATTAAAGTCATTCAAATGCTACGTTTATATGTCAGAGTGAAATGAGACGCCTTTTTTTTTTTCAGCATAAACCAGAACAAATGAGCGTCGCGGGAACGCACGATCGTACGAACGTACGGTTATATTTCAAATCTCTGTCATCAGCGAGCCGGGACGTTTTTAATAATCCCCTCAGACCTTAGTGACTTTGCGTATGCACGAGCGCGGCTGATGTGGACTCACCGATGCAGCAGTTTGGCGACAGTTGGAGTCTGTAATAAAGTCACGTGATGAGCCGCAGCGGTCGGCGGCTTCGAACCTCATACTTAATCTGCGGTTGGTTTTGAATTGAATACATCTTGTAGGAGCTTCATGTTATAGATAGATAGTGAAGTAAAAAGTTGTATTTTTTTTTTATTATTATTTCACTCCTCTAACAGGAGGAAATAAAGTGTCTGTGTGGTGATTGATGAGCCGCAGCGCCGCGCGGTTATCAACAAATGGGCCGCAGCAGATCTTATGTCACGATTAAAGCTGCTGTTAATTCCACGCCAAGGTAATGAGTGAGGAGATTGACGGCCACTGTCCGACACTCCATCACAGCTTTATAGGTAGTTCCAACGTTTTCACGACTCTTCTCCTCCTTCATTTGCATTTCGCCTCATTAGAAAAGGCCATTTCTGAGGCGCTCGGCCATATCCATTTCCTGCAGCTAATGTCTTTTATTTGATCAGACAAACCTGGACTGTTAACTAGCTGTCACTCTGGACGGCTTCCTTCGTGGATGACATCACTCCACCTCCGCCTCCGTGTCCAAACCAACACCCTTCCACTGCCTTTAGCAATTAGGACGCGCGGGCGTCAGCGGATGTAGCTTTATTGCCTTCTCTGGTAGGTTGACACGAGGTTGCCCCAGTTGTTCTATCCGTCTTTGACTTCCCAATATTGTTCCTCCTGCAGAAGGAGGCTTTTTGAGGGTTTATTTTTCACAAGAGCTGGGAGCAGAGGCCCAGTGGTCGGCACTCAGAGGGCTGGGAGTGCACGGCCCCGCCGACGGAGGAGGGAACAGAGGTGTTTCTGGAGGCCTAATGGCATTTTGATGTTCATGAGCACAGAAAATGAGACCAAGGGGAGATGGGGAGGAGAGGAGGAGAGAGTGAGGCGGAGAGTGGAGAACTGTCAGCAGAAGACCAGAGGAGGTGGTGGTTCATGTCACAACTGATGACGTTTGCTTTGGGAAGGAGAAAGGAACTCAGGAGAGGTGAAGGGATGAAAATTAATTTTTTTTAAAAAAAAGCATGTGATTCCTCTGGGAATCAAACCCAAGAATCTCCATTCTTTGGGACCAGACATGCTACCACAGTGACCTCCTTATTTTAAATACCAGGAGTGGGGATCGAACCCACGAGGACATGTGTCCATTGGATCTTAAGTCCAACGCCTTAACCTCTCGGCCATCCTGGTTGACCTGTTGTCAGAATAATCTACCTTCTTTTCAAATGCTGCTTCCATTTATTGTTTTTTTCAAGTTTTTCCAATTGCATCTTCTTTTAAATTTTATTTTGAAATACGCGCTCTTATTTTGAAATGAGTAAAAAAAAACCGGAAGTAGCGCCTGTTTGCTCCGTGAGCTACAGACGGAGGAGCACCTGTAGCGGTGATGTTATCTGCGAGATTCGTTTGTTTTTAATTATTATTATCGCTCCAGTTTTCGTGCTGTTTTTTTTTTTTTTTCAGTTTTTTTGTAGCTCTAACTTTGAACGTCAACAGTTTAAACTGCGATAAATGACAAAAACACGTGAAAATCTTCGAGGTTTTCGCTTTCAGAAAATTGTCAAACGGCTCAAAATTGAATTGAACTCAGACCAAAAACTAAATAAATATATAATGATAGTGGCCTCAGATAATTTATAAAAGTATTAATAGTGACTTTGATGTTTTTATTTAATTCAAGGAATATAATTTCCTTGAATTAACTAAACTACATCCTCGAGACTGAGGCTCAGTTTTTGTTTGTTTTTTTTTTCTTCTATTCTTTTTTCTATTTTCTCTGATTCATAAGATGAATATTTGATCCTGCTGTTAAATCATACATGAGAGGAAAAATAAGTTTTACAGGCCACTGGAGACCAATCATCCCACCTCTGGTGTCGGAGCCACTTTGTCCATTTATCTTTTGTTTTTGTCTGTCATGGCGTGCACGACCAAAGGAGAGAAGAAGAAGAAGAAAGAGAAAAAAAAAAAAAGCAATTAAGTTTAAACCAGCCACATGAAAAGAGCAAAACAAAGAGTAAACTCAAGTTAGCTGGTGTCAGACAATTTTAGCTTCTCGAGGGCGCTGCCTCCACGCCTCGCAGGGACACGCGTTTTTTCCTTCTATTCCTCAGATTACACGGGTTACTGCACCAGGTGACCCTGGTGGTCAAACGGCCGACACGCAGCCTGAAGTTTGAATTCGTTTCCCTTTTAGCACAGCAGCAGAGAGGTTCATTCTGAACTGTTTTCACAGATGTGTTTTTTTTTTTTTTTTTTGTGCAGACCCTGAAATACAAAATACGACCGAAACTAATATTTTGACCCCTTTTAAATGTGAGCCTGTGTGGTTGATTCTCCAAGAAAATACCCCCCCACCATCTAATGGCCTTTTTCATAACCAATGAAGAACCTTAAGAAAGCAGCAGGGCTAACGTGCAGCCTCTGACTGTTTATCTCCTCCAGCTCCAGGCCATCAGTAACAATTCCAGACCAGGCCTGTCATTTTTTTTTTTTTTTGCGCCTCCTGCTGAGCTGTTGAGATGAGTCACCCCTGGCGGAAAATCACCTGTTTAGGTGTCCTCCTCATTCTGAGCTCTGGTTCCAACGGCTGTCCGTATTACCCAGTACCAGGAGCAGCTCTCTCTCTCTCTCCCTCTCTCCCTCTGTCTCTCTCTCTCGTCTTTTCCCCGTCTGAGGTTTAGCAGAATAACACGGCCGGTGAACAGGGCTGTCATTGAATGAAACTCAAATGATAATGTTTTCAAAATCAATCTGAAACTGTTTCAAACGCCTATCACACCTCAAAACAACCTAAACGTGTTTTTTTTTTTTTTTTTGGCGGGTGGGCTTTGGCGGGGCGGGGGGCACAACATGATCTGTGACCGTGCACTATTTTCACTTTGCGTTCAGTACTCAAAGGTGAGCTGGTCGTGACTGATCTTCTCTCTGTTTTTGAGGTGATTATTTTGATGATTATACAGCAGTGATTATCAACTGGTGGTTCGAGGGCCGTATCCAGCTCGCCAAACTGTCCAATTCCGGCCCGCGGCTGGATTCAAAAATAAATATCAAATGATATTATTAGACAAAAATGTGATTTTTTTAATTTTTTTTATTTCAATATATTTGAGTTTCTGTCCACAAAAAAAAATCTGGCCCTCCGACAAAACCAACGATCCGAATCCCATGTTTATTTTTTATTATTATTATTTATTATTATTATTCGTGTTATTTAGACGTGTTATTTAGTGAGGGTTACTTTATAGCAACAAAAAAAAACAAAAAAACTTCGATTAGAACTCAGATTCCCAGCTGCATCTTTACATACAGTCAGATTTGAACTGTTTTTTTTTTTCCGAAGCCTTTGACGTGGGTGGATTTTTCCAGAGGACAAGCTGTGGACACGTAGAAGACAATCCCGCGATTATGGGGGAAAAGCTGGATGACTTTCAGACGAGGTGGAGGCAATATCCATCACGGCCAATTTGAGGCCACCAACATGAAATATGATTTCATAAGACAAATGCAGTGTCATTCTTAATGTGCTTAACCTTTACTGTCAATGAAAAAGTATTGATTGCTGGGTGGCATTTTTTCATCATTTGATTTCAGAAAGTGTAATAATATATGGTGGCGGCGACGGCGGCGATGGCGGCGTTGAGATAAAAGATGAAGCATCTCAGATGAACAGAGCCCAATTCCCCGCAGAGCACGGAAAGTTTCTGTTCCTGCAGATGAATCTCCGTCGCTGTAAACACATTCTTGTTTTTTTTTACATAATGCGTCTTTTATGAAAACATCTTTTATATATTAAACTGGGCAGCGGCCGAGCAGCTCCATCAGCAGACTGCTCCTAAGCAGCTTTTTTGGCTATTATTTCTCTATTTTCTCTTGAGTAATTGGGAGGTCTCTTATCTCCTCCCGGTCTTTGATCTACTCACTCAACCTAATAAGACTTTGCTCTGCTGCGCTGCAACCAAATCAGGAGTGCATTTTCAGGCGCCCTAATAAGTGGTTAGCTTGATTTATATGGGTAATCTGGGCGACGTGGCAGGGCTCTCTCTCCCAGACGCGGGGAGCTTGAGCCAGACCTGATGAGTCCATTACAGCCGGGGGTAAAGATGGTCATTTAACCCTCGGCGTCGTCACAAAGAAACGCTGCGCCGGTGCCTTACGACCAAGAGGGATTCCTCAGTCGAAGCGTTATTGAAGCGGTTGACGATACGGTGATGCATGGCCCACACCGGCGAGAAGCTGTTGGACGACCGCTGCGGGTGGAGGGACTGGGCCCGGTCCGCGGGGAGCCCCCTGTGGGCCAGACGGAACACTTAG
>NC_024309.1:13629390-13634513 GCF_000523025.1 Cynoglossus semilaevis | reverse complement strand
CCTGAGGGAACTGTATGATGGACGGTGCAGCTGTTCCTACAGTAATACACAGCGTTTGACCTTTTCTGACCTCGACAACAACAGAGAGAACACACCCAATTCACCTGGAACCGTTGTTTTATGAAATTAGCCAAGAAAAAAAAAACAAACGCTGTCACAAACAGAGGTGGGTTTTGATGAAGTGACTTCCTGTTTCCTCTCTTTCCTCTGCAGCTGAATCCTCTGGCCAGTCCGGCGGCGGTGGCAGCCGCGGCCGCCATGGGTTCGATCGCTGGGTCTCAGGTGTTTGGGAACGCTCTGTCAAACCTGCAAGGAGCCACTGGGCAGCTGGTCACCAACGCACAAGGACAGGTGAGTCCTTCACACCCGAACCTTTGATCCTGAGTGTTAGGGAGTTGACCATGGGTTTGTCAAATATCAACATTTGAGGTTGTTGAACTGCACGGTATGTTTCAGATTTATTCAATTGAAAATGTAAATGTGAAATTATGAATCTTCCCCACGTACCACTAGAGAGCGCTCATGTACCACTGGTGATACGCGTACCACAGTTTGAGAACCACTGATCTAAACTAACGTCATGTCAAATCCATTTATCCTGACTTACACCTGGGTTTTATTGTCAAACGAATGCAGATCTAAAAAATTATAAAATATAAAATATTAAAAATCTAAATAATTCTGCCAGTACTGCAGCTACGTCACTGTCTTCAGTATAAAACTTTTTTTTTTTTTTTTTACTCCAAAGTAAAACGGCACAAGTGCCGGATTTGAAGAAGGAAGAAAAGTTTAAAAATTCGTTGATTCAAATTTCAGTTCAACCAGAGCTGAAACTCCTTAAACAAGTCAAACTCTCTCAAGTCTAAGACCGGTTTAAACCTGTTTGAATGAGACTCCACACTAACTAATTGAATATAGACCCGGGGAGGAAGGCTGGCTGTGATGAATGTTCTGATAAATGTGTTCCTGCGACATTTATCTTCTGTGATGTTGCTGCTCCAAATTAAAACATTTGTATAGTATTCCTGATCTTTCCTCATGGATTTCCACTGCGGGCCTGACCTCCAGCTCTGCGTCTGCGGTCCCGGCCGCCACCTCCGTACCGTATATTACACTTTCTTTTTTTTTTTGGGGGGGGGAATAAGCAAAGCTCCTTCTTGCTGTTATCTGACAGAGTCTAAACCGCTGACCTTGTCATATTCACGGGGTGGCTGCAGGATTGTTCCATCAGTAGCCAAAGGTTTGAACGATGACGCTTGTCGTCGTGAGGCTCGATCTAATGAATCATCTTATCGCAGGTGCACACAGCACATATTAAAGGAAGATTGTATGGACACTACGCCCTTTTATGCCCTCTGTGTTATTTACTTCAACCCCCCCGTGTTCGTCTTCACTCGCCCAGGCTGCAGGCAGCGAGGTGAACTGCACCGGGTTTTTTTTTTTTTTATCCTCCCCTTTAAAAACCAGACTGGGAGTTGGTGCGGCCGGAGTTCCACCGCAGCACCAGGTCTTATCGCTTACACTGAAAGTGTTTTACCGCGGGTGAACACTTGATGTTAAATGTCACTAATGAGACGGCGTGGACTTCCCCCGAGTGCCGCGGCGCCTGCAGCAGCGCTGGGGACAGATCGCCGTGGATACGGACTTGACGGGAAGCTCTGTGCTTTTGTAGTGTCTCGGCGGCTGACGCCGGCTGACATAATCAGGTCACAGACGCGGTCAGAGCCCTGGGCTACAGCCTTTGCTCCCCGCCTCATTATTCCGCAGCATTATTCAGACGCAGGGCTGGGAGACGTGCCCTCCGTCCTATCAGAGGGTCCCGCCCCTCCTTATTCCTGACACACACACACAAAAAAAGAAAAAAAGATAACACAGGCTACTAGAGGCACTAAACAAGGCCGGGGGTCCAGCAAACAAGCTCTGGAAACTTTTCAGACAAAGGAGAAATCTGCAGAAATATGGAGCAGACGCAGCTTTTATCTGGGCTGCCATTATAGTTAATTGTGAGCTGCTTTCATCCATTCAGGCCAGTGTTCAGTTAGAATTTGTCAAACCATCTTTATAATCACTCTGCTCTCCGAGCAAAAGGTTATCCGTCCTTAAATAAAAAAAGAACAGAAAAAGAGAAAATGTCTTTTGACCTCCATCTTTGCTCTGAAATGACCTTTTTTATTAGAACGAGACGCAGCTTTGATGGACGTTTGCAGCTCAATGTGTTTTTAAACCTTAATTATTTTGGCCCCAGATTTCTCTCTTTTTTTTTTTTTTTTCTCTAATCTCCACGGAGAATCAATGAGTCTTTTTTATCCTGCCCGTCTCCACTACAGTGACTGTCGATAAAAAAGCCTGAATGTTTTTTTCCTCCCGTCCACTCTCGCTTTTTTCCATAAATGCATTTATTTTTGTTGTTTATTTCCATTCAGAGAAATTATTCTAATTATTTTTTTTCCCTGCAGTCTTTTCTTTAAGTTCAACCAACGCTGTGTCTGTCTGCTATAAATGTTCAGTTGTTGATTTATCACAATTAATCACAATTAATTTTGAATAATTCACACTTACTTAGTGATTTATTTCATTGAAAACAATATTTAAAATTATTAAAAATTAAAATAAAATATTCAGTTTCTCTTTTATTTATATAATTGAATAATAATTATATTATTTTATATTAATTTCCATTGGTGCTGCCATCACTTTGACCAAACTTCACTCAGAATCGTCAACTTCTAGTGCCGTTCAAATGCAGTTTCCTCAAATGGAGGTCAGTCGTTTGACTCCTCCCGTCTCTGTCGGTCCATCCCCGTCATTTCCCACCGTTTCTCTTGACCCTCATTCCCACTGAGACGTTCCTGGTCTTGTGGTACAGAGATCCCCACGGCCGACTCTGAGAACAAGTGAACCTCGGTGTAAACAGCTGTAAATCTGCTGACATCGATTATTGTCCGTTATCAATTAAACTGTTGACGCCCTTTAACCTGCCTCGCCGCTGCCCCTACAGACGAAGTGTGTTCCCTTCGTCGTAAATAAAACGGCAGCATCGATCATTGAACTGGTTGTTGCTACAAATTTGATTTAAAAAAAAAGAAACAGCAGGTGATTTTAATCAGACTTTAGTGTCTGTGCTGCGCTCGCTCCGTTCTGCTCCATCACGTGTTCATCAGTGTGTGAGCTCTGAACACGACACGAGTCACGACTTCCCAAACACATTTCCCACTTTTTTCAATTCACTGCACGAAGAGCGGGAAAAATAGGGGCCAGAAATGGCAGCGATATTGTCTGGACACCATGGCTAAAGACCCAGATTGGTCCGACTGAGAGGTGGAATCACAGAGATGAGTTTCTTCCTCCTGGAAAAAAGTTCCACCTGACGCATGTAACTGGTTAAATTACGCGCTTTAACAAAGGTGAAAAACGAGGAACAACGTTATTAACATAGTTGATTAGTCTTCATCAGATCAGCCATGCTTTATATTATTGAGAAAAAAAAAAATCAAAAATTTTTTTTTTTAATTCAGGAATGCTTAGTACTCCATTAAGCATTCTTGAATTTTTTAAAAATAATTTTGATTTTTTTTTTCTGTTTTTTTTAAAAGGTTTCCAAAATGGGGGGCGCCCCTCCCCAGATGGTCCAGAGCTGTTCATTGTTGAATTTTTATTTAAAAATGTCTTCAGGAACTGAACCCTCCGCCCTCCCCCCCCAGAGGGAGACTTCAGCGAGTGTGACGTGAAAACATCTGGGAGGCGGTCAGCTGGAGCGGCGCCGCTCGACGAGCGCTGAGCTGTCAGTCGCCTGCTCTTCTATTATGCTTATAGAACAACCACTTAGTCCAATGATGATGAATAATTGAGCGGAACAAGCTCCCCGCGTCTGTGCCATGCAAAGCGGGATCAGTCGGGACCCGGGAGACACCAGGGAGACGTCAGGCGGGGGCAATAAAATATGCTAAGTGGCAGCAGAGAGCATTACGGGGGAATTTGTAGAGCCGTCTCGGAGAGAGAGATAAATTATCTCTGCTGTGATGTGAAGTAACATAAGCAAATGAGCCGTGGAGAGGATGAATTACAGACGCTCGCCGCACCTTTCTCTCACTGATCCTTCACTATTATGTCAGCAGAGACGGGGGGGGGGGAGGGGAGGGTTAACCATGCACTGAGAGACATTAGTGCTGAAGACGGAGACCGCAGAGGAGGGAAAAGCCAAGTTAAAGGACGGTTCTGGACAAATTCTACCTCATGGATTTGTAGTCGGGTTGGACCTCAGGTCCTGCATGTGTTAGCCAACTTTGCTAACCTTTGCTAAAACAGAACCAAATGAGAAACGCAATTGGAAAGTTGTTTTTTTTTCTCTCTTTACGCTAGATATTCACAAAATATTATTGCTAAACTAATGCAACATTAGTTTGAACATTAGCCACTTCCTAACCAGAACCAATAAGATGGTTGAACCTGCTTTCTAACATATTCAGGTCTTATTCAGAGCATTGTGAAGTTCACATACAGTAGGTCAAAATCATGGCCTGCGGGTCAAACGTGGCCCACCGCCTTATTTTATGTGGCCCAGTTGTCTTAAAATAAATAAAAGAGTCTGAAACTATGACGAGGTTTTAAAATTTTCGGCTGAGTTTTACACAGTTTTACTGGAGGTATTTCCTTTTTTTTACATAATAACTGCGTTGTAGTTGTAATGATATTTTGAGGTTTGGGTTTTTTTTTCAGAGGATTTCAATAACGCGGTCTGACCATCTGATCTGCTGGTCTGTAATGGTACGGAGCTGGACGTCTCCATCTGTGTGGGTTCTTATTTCCTGCTCTTCATTCATGATGACAGACCACACCCACCCACCTCCCTCAGCCCCCCCGACCCCCCCCGCACCTCCCTCATCAGAACCGTATGCTAAAACAGAAAGTTCTACGGCTTTTGTACTATTGTAATAATATACAAAACAAAAACAACAACAACAACGACAGCGACGACTTGAACACAGTTACTCCTCGTTGGCAGCGTGGGTCATATGAGAGAATCTGAAATGATAGGAGTTCTCTGGAGTAACGAGGCCCGCTGTCGCCACCGCTGTCGCCACCGCTGCTTCTGCTGGAGCGCCATCAGCAGGGGGGCTGGAGTC
>NC_024309.1:13628766-13629083 GCF_000523025.1 Cynoglossus semilaevis | reverse complement strand
CCTCCACTCTCACCACCTTTCTTGTCTGTCCCTCCGATCTCTCTGTGAGAGAGTGGGTGAGATGTGGAGGAGTCTGTGTCTCTGCAGCAACAGTCCTTCAGAGACAGACAAAGACACACACACACACACACACACACACACACACACTCCTCCTGGCCTGGGCCTGCTGATGGATAACACAGTCAGTGGTGTGCACCATCACACACACACACACACACACAGGTATTCAGCTCTGACCTTTGCGGCGGGCTCCCAGCAGCCTTCTTCTTAAGCTGCTGCGGCTCCCTCCCGCAAGAGCGCTCACGGGGCCGACGTCC
>NC_024309.1:13626445-13628737 GCF_000523025.1 Cynoglossus semilaevis | reverse complement strand
CCCCCCCCCCCAGCCACAAAGACACAGAGAGAGGGAGAAAAAAAAAAGAAAAAGAAAATAATGCTGGAATTACAGAGAGAAAATGGAGAAAAGTTGGCGTAGGTTTTTTTTACTAATTTTTGAAGAAATAAATTCAAAACACTTTCGAATTAAAAATGTAGTTTTTGGTTAAGACGTGTTTCCTGATTGGCTAATAAAACAATTTCATTTAAAATCACAGGTTGGCTGTGAACAATCAGAATTAATCCTGATTAATCGTTATCGTGATGAAGATTCAGTGAAACTGAAACCTGGAAGATGAAATTGTTGTATCAGAAATATCACCTGATTCATTCATTTCATGATTAATTCTATATTAACATAATTAATGATGACCACAAATTGTCTTTGATGCAGGAAAAAAATCTCTGTGTATGAGCAGCTATTATTTCCAGGTTGACTTTAATCATTTGATAGACTGTGATGTGGAGTATTTGAACTCTTCCTTTATCTGTTTGGAGTAATCTGCAGCGTTCCATTTTCTAAATGTCCGCCGCCTTATTCCGCTGACTTACAGCCAAATGGCCGACACGTGCTTTGTTTCCGATCACGCGTCAGTGAGTCCTTCACAAAGACCCGCCGCGGCGGAGGAAGCTCCAGTGGCGCGGCGGCGGCCTCTCTGCTCGCTCTTCCCTTTCAAGGCTCACAGCTGATTTCCTCTCCTCTTTTTGCCCCCGTTGTAGATAATTGGAACAATCCCACTGATGCCCAACTCTGCAGGGCCCTCCAGCCAATCAGGGGGTGGCAACCCAGCACTGCAGGTACAGCCAATTACACCTCAGCTTCTGACCAACGCTCAAGGCCAGATCATCGCCACGGTGATCGGGAGTCAGATCCTGCCTGTCATCAACACCCAGGGAATCACACTGTCGCCAATCAAACCTGGACAGCAGGTAACGTGTACACTGACGCACGGACGCAACAACACACTCAGGCCATGGGAGGTCGCCACTGCACCAGTACTGGTCTTTACACCGGTGTACAGTACCAGGGGTAGACTTTATTTATGGTAATGGGTCGGTCAGGTTCAGACGTGCTCTCATGAGATTGACGTTGTTATTCAGCAATATGTCCACTAGGCTGCAGTGCTGAGCTCAGAGTTAATCTCCAGGATCAGACAATAACAAACATGGTGACGACGGAGGAGGAGCAGGAGACACTGGTGGCCCATGTGGGCATCAAAGACACTGGTGGCCCACACTTCGTAGTTCTGCGGCTCCACTACCCATAATGCAGCATTCTACCGGTATTTGTGTGCATTTGTCAGGAAACAAACTCCTACCTTTTTTTCTCA
Source organism: Cynoglossus semilaevis (assembly GCF_000523025.1). NCBI lineage: Eukaryota > Metazoa > Chordata > Actinopteri > Pleuronectiformes > Cynoglossidae > Cynoglossus > Cynoglossus semilaevis. The sequence goes on along the minus strand of NC_024309.1, from coordinate 13,627,404 downwards.
GACTCTCCTGCTTTTCTTCTCCCCCCCACCCCCCCCCTCTCCTCCCCCCCCTCCTCCTCCTCCTCCTCCTCCTCCTCCTCAATCAAACTCTTCAGCCCCGTGATTTGTCCTCAGTGACCTGGACTCCAAGTATTTTGTTTTGATCCAAAGGATCAAGAAACGCCGCGTTTTTTTTTTTTGTTTTTTTTTTTTTTTTTAAAGTGAGTGTAGAAACTCAACCGGCCTCAAATATGGCCCCCCGCCCCTCAGGTTGAAGATCCATACAGTGTGGAACAACCTACACAATGATGAAATCGTTATTGACTCGATAATGACGATGTCAGCGCAGAATTACAGGGTAAAAAGTTCACAATGTGGACGTTTACAGTCGGCGGAGAGACGCCGCGCTCTCTCTCTCTCTCTCTCTCTCTCGTTCACTCGCTCTCTGCAGATGGCGGTTTAATTGTGTGAAATCTCCAGATCACACTCCTGAATGAATTAATGCCTTTGTAATAATGTTTATGCTTTTGTCTCCACTTCAAAGGCCGCGTGTACACGGCGCTCGGCGGCGATAATTCACGGTTGTCATAGCCCGCGGTGGGGAATATTTCCAGTGAAGCTGGATAATTCTGCGAGGCTGTCAACAGCCCTGACAGTGTGTGCATCGTTGTTGACACCCCCCCCCACCACCATCACCACCATCCAAACAAACACATGTCACTGAGAAAATAATTAATAGCAAAAAGAAAAAGAGGAGAGAAGAGGGAGGAGAGGGAGAATCCAGTCAGGGCTTTGTGGCAGAGACGGCTTTAAAAGGTGGAGACGACACCGTCTTCATCTTGTAAGAGCGACTCACCTGTGCATAAAACATGAAAATACGTTGTTTTGTCTCCATCACAGCACACGCGGCCCCTGGATCATGAATTATGTTTGATATAGAAGCTGCTGTGTCCACATGTTTTCATTTCACTCTCTAATTG
>NC_024309.1:13624386-13626417 GCF_000523025.1 Cynoglossus semilaevis | reverse complement strand
TTTTTTTTTTTTTTTTTTTTTTTTCTGGAGCTGAGCCAGCAGCCTCTTCCCTTTGACGCTGCCTCTCTCTCGGTGTCGGCTGCTGTAAACCGTAAACCAACCTGCTCGTTTAGTGAGAAAAACTATTGACACTGTATTCCACTCCGTCAGTCTGAATACTGTCAGCAGTAATTTTTAGTAATCAACAAACAGTGCAACTCGCACATTTTCTTTAAAGTGGAGTCAGGATTCAGATCCAGAAAAGTTTCTGAATCCTGTCAGACAGTGGAGAGGGCAAAGAGTGTCCCCGAGAACAGGAAGCTGAGGGAGAAGAACAGGAACAGGAACAGGAGCAGAAGGTAATGAATGATGGAGATCATTACAGATGACGTATTGTCTCCACCGGCATCAGTTCCAGTTCGTGAGATACTGTAGTTCCTCTTCCGTTACTGTAAACAGTACTCTGTCTATGTAGTATTTTCTTTTTGGTCACAGTTTATTTGTGTACTTTTAAGGAAGTCGTTGTGGTTTGAACGTGTCATTTTTTAAAGCGTCCAGTTCCCATGTAGTGTAGATGGTGCCCTCTTGTGGCCATAGATGTTTCAATATATAAGTCGCATCAGAACACAGGTGCCAGGATCAGCCAGACTACGTTTTTGGAAATCTTGCGAATGCGTAAACTGACGCAGGAAACGGAGCAGTACCAGTGGAAATCCTGGGGGCAGTGTTGCACAGAATGGCTCACGTAAAAAAAAAAGAAAAACACGAAGGAGTCGACAACAGAACCACAACAGAAACGACAGAACCAAATGAACTCAGCACTGCCCCCAAATGGTTGAATTGCTGAACAACGTTGCCAACGTAAAACTCTGTGACGTTTGAAACAGATGAAACCTGTTTATGTAGGTTTCAAAGTAGAGGGGCGGGGTCTCCTGGGGGGCTCGATACAACTTATTAATGTCTGATACCAGTACTGCAACATGAAGTATCAGCAGGTACTGGTATCAATACGATACCACAGTTGCTGAGGCCCTGTTTACAACATATTGCTCCAGGTTGAGTTGCTCAGGGATCGGATCAGACGGGCTTTAATTTTGGGTTTTTCTCTTCTCAGTCTGATTTATGACATTTGTGATTCAACCTAGGAACTACATGTGTATTTATTTTAGTATTTACTAAAATGTGTGATGGAGACGGCTCCGTCCATTTCTTATAAACATCTCCGACTTTGTTTTTTTTCCACTCGGGGACACTGGGACTGTCAGTGATGGACGTTTGTTCATCAAGTGAATCTCACTACAGCCGTGGTCTCCAGAGAGGCTCATTTAATGGCTGTTGATTGGTGGAGTTGATTTAACGTTACAGCCTAATCACAGTAATGACATGATTACAGTAAATGATGGTCATTATGACCACGGGGGTGAAGGGTGGACGCCGTCGTTGACTCTTGATATGTGTGTGTGTGTGTGTGTCTCAGCTGCCCCAGGCTCAGCAGAACCAGAACCAGACCGGCCCAGCGTCCTCTCAGCCCGGTCTGCTCCACATGCCGCACAGACAGAGTCCACTCCACCAGGCGTCCTCTTCGTCCTCCTCCACCTCCTCCTCGTCCTCGGCTCTCAGCGTGGGGCAGCTGGTCAGCAGTAAGTGTCCAGCAGAGTCAACACAACATGCAGTACAGAGGTCACATGACTCCGAGGCTCAGGGTTCAGGAAACACGTAGGATTTTACCACAGGGTGGCAGTGTTTTACAGCTATGGCAGATTGAAAAGCCGCGGCCGCGGCCACGTCCGTGCCGACGTCTCGTGCTCTGGACCGCAGCCTCCCCTGATTGTTTTACTCTCCTCTTATTGTCGTCTCTCTGTTTTATCCGATGATCCAAAGTGGCGTCTCTTATGTTAAAATGAACACAAATTCCCTTCGGTGGAAACGCGGCTCTTTTTTTCCGGCGTATAAATCACCGCTGCGCAGCCTGTCAGCGTGGAGCCGCGGCCTTTAAAAACCCTGCTTTATTCACAGAAATGTAATTTGTCAGAGTCCATTCTGCTAAACTGC
>NC_024309.1:13623694-13624339 GCF_000523025.1 Cynoglossus semilaevis | reverse complement strand
AGAGGAGGAGGGGGGCGCCGTTGATCAAGTCGAGGTTTAGTTTATGTTTACGTTTCACTTATCTCATTAAATCCTCTCTGAGTCTGCTCTCAGTCACAACAGGAAAAAAAAAAAAAATAGACCCAGAACCATAGAACTGTTTAAAAAGGACACTAGGAGGAGCTACTGCTCACTAATTATTGTCATTATAATAATAAACAACACCTGTGAGATTACATTCTGTTTGATGAATTTAAAAAAAATCAGTTTTGACCCTGACTTTATCAAACCTGTAATAAATTGCTTTGCGATTAGCTCAAAAAATGCTAATTAGCCTCTTAGCTTCACATAGTAAAATGCATCGCAGCCAGGGGTCACGTGAATTTTTGCGGTTGACACTAAAAAGTAAGTTAGTCGTTGATGATGTCGCAATTTAGAATTTTGACTTTATTTACATTTAGGGAATTATGAATAAATATATACACCGTGTTTTCCGGACTATAAGTCACACTTATTATTTTATATTATTATTTTATTTTTATCTTATTTTATATTATATTTTTATTTATATATTAAAATATATAATTTCACATTTCACATTATTTTCAAACTGACAGCCGCTAGAGGGCGCCCTACTCTAGTCTTGTGTTCCAGTATCTGCTACTC
>NC_024309.1:13621728-13623435 GCF_000523025.1 Cynoglossus semilaevis | reverse complement strand
CTTTCCAAGCACTAAGTAAAAAAAAAACCCACAGGGAATGATGAGGAGGTGCTCATCAGTGTGGAGATGATGAGACGTGAAGCCCTGAGTGCTCCACCCTCACGTCTCAGCACCGTCCTCCAAACTCCCTCGTCCTCCCGGCGTTCACACGTCCGCTCCGCACCGCGCCACGCCGCGTACGCTACACGTCACTTATGAGGCACAAACGAGATGGCAGCTTCAACGATTTTTGCTTAAATATGCTTGGAGGACTCCTTCAATAATTCATTGATAATGACCAGGATGAATAATTCACAGGCACAAACTTTGCTTTCGTAAGCAAGACGCCGCGGCACCTGACAGTGATGTACAACGCCAAATCACTTTTTATTAGTCGGGAAATTCTTCTTCTTTAAAAAAAAACAAAAAAAAACGCTGGGCTGAAAAAAAAAAAAAAGTTTTTGCGGTGATTCACAAACAAACAGCTGGCGTTTTTTCTTGTCTCTTGTCTCCGTGTGTGAGTTGGTCTGTAGACGTTGACCTGTCTTCACTCGGGGTCATCTGTTGGAGAACAGAAACCTGTTTGGACGTGAGGGCGGCGTCCGTCTGCTGCAGACTGTGTCCTTTTGTCCAACGCTGTTTGTGGGAATGATTTCACATCAACTCCAGCCATGAAATACCTCATCGTATTCAAAGCTGGACTAAACTCATTCTTCACAGCCTCAGCTCTCATTCATATAGTTTACAGCCCGAGGGCAGAGACAAAGAATCTGATCTGACCCAGAGCTGGATTCTTTTTCTAACCGTCCACAGGAGACGATGTTGGTCGTTCAGGTCAGAATTTTAGCTCCATTCACTCTGGTAAATGATGTCTGAATGCTGCAGACTGTGTTTGTGTTTGTGTTTGTGTTTGTGTTCTCCCAGACCCTCAGACGGCCCCCAGCGAGGTGGACGGGGTCAACCTGGAGGAGATCCGAGAATTCGCCAAAGCATTCAAGATCCGCCGCCTGTCCCTGGGCCTGACGCAGACTCAGGTGGGGCAGGCTCTGAGCGCCGCCGAGGGGCCGGCGTACAGTCAGTCTGCCATCTGCAGGTAAGATCGAAACAGAGAAGACGGAAAAAAAAAAAAAATGTTATTTTAATAATAATAATTTTTTTTAAAAAAATAATAAATTATTTAGACTAAAAATCAATAAATAAATCCATAGTGACATCGCATTCACATCACAGTTCTAAACTTGAAGATTTAAAAAAAAAAATGACAAAATCATTTGTCCGGGTGACGTGAGGGAAAAACAAACTACATCTGTGGAGCTTTTATTTTGACAACTTCCTCCCTCATTTTTTATTTCAACCGATTCAAATTGTCACGCATTAGGTGTCGATTTTTAACTGATTCACGACGCAACGTTACATCCAAACATCGGCTCCTCTAAGTAGGCAAATTGGTGGCCCGTGGGCCCAATCTGGCCCTCTAAACCATCCAATCCGGCCCAAGACTGGATTCCAAAATAAACCTCAAATAATAATCTCAATCTCCCTGCCCCCCGCCCCTTATATTTAAGTCAACCTTATCTGTGCTGCTTCATAAGGTAATTGTTCCTTAATAATGGTAAAATGATTGTAGTTAATAAGTCAGTCAGCAGATGGCGCTGTGTGGATTCTTCACGCCCGGTCTCACACAGACATCATTAAGATATTAAAACACATAATTGACTTTTACCACCC